>NC_142416.1:332500-665000 GCF_059516105.1 Syngnathus floridae | reverse complement strand
TACCTTCCTCCAGCAACGAACTAAGTCATGCGTACTGCAAGTGTGTGATGAGGTGGCTTACGCAATGAAGAGGATTGCTAGTAGCGGCGTTGACCCCACTTCCAGGGTAGTTTAGGCCCGCCCTTTGGGAATCCCTCAGGGCAGCGATCTGCTGCTCGGCAGCCTGAGTCTGCAGCTGAAGGCGGTGGACGTGGCCGGCCCCAGGGCTTCATCCAAAACACTAACCGCTCTGTCTTTCAGCTTGATCTCATCCGTCTGGATGTACAAACGGGGAGCGCTCAGGCAGGCGGGCAAACTCATTTGCCAGAATTGTGACAAAAACAAAGAGAGCAACCGGCCAATTTTTTTTCTTGAATCGACTAGAACACCTTTGCTGTGACAAAAGCGAAGCGAGCAACCGGACATTTTCTTCTTGTGAAATAGAATAGAATAGAATGCCTTAGGTGTCATTGCACTGCAGGTATACAACGAAATTGGGAACATAGCCACGCACCGCGCATCTGATCAGTCCTACCAGTCGGCGGATCTCCCTCTCGCAGTCTCTCTTGGTTCGGCTCAGCTCCTCCCGATGCTGGTGATGAGCCGATCGGAGCTCGGCCGCTCGGGACTGCCAGGCCTGCTGGGCCGCTGCCAGGGCTTCTTCCGCGCTCCTGGTGGAGGCGACACCGCTCGGTCTCCCGACACCGCCGCGTCTCCTCCACCTCCGCCAGCAAAGCGCCCCCCCTCCTCACCTGAGCAGACATTGCGCCACACCGGGCCGTTGAGACCGCAACGGAGCGCCGCGACGCTTACTGGGGACAAGCTACACAATACGGTAGCGGCCGCATCGAAGCCCGACGTGGCGTGCGGATAGTCAGACACGGATAGAGCGGATCACCTTGTCCATGGAGCCGTCCCTCAGGCTGAGGACCAAGGCATTCAGTCGCTGGATCTCTCCATCTTTGATTTTGATCACTCTCATCAGCTCCATTTCATGCTGCCGCAGTAATGTCTCCCTGGTAATGGCTAACTCTTTCTGCTTCTCCTCATGGAGTTTGCTTTTGAGTTCCGTCATGGCGGCGGTGGCACGGTGGTGCTCCGCCCGCAGGTCCTGACTTCTCTCTCTCTCCAGACAGCTGACCTGACATGACTTAGACTTAGACTTAGACAAACTTTATTGTCATCTTGTCTGCACATGGTGCATACAAAACGAAATTCCGTTGCATACGTCTTACAACAAAGTAGTGATATTGCAGTTGAATAGAAGTAACATATCCTATGAAAATATATATATATACATATACTATATATATATATATATATATTAAAAATAAGTATAAAGTGCAGCAGTGATAATTATGCAATAGTGCAAGTAGGCAAAACAGTATTCAAGAGTGTGCAGAGGAATGCTAAACCATGTATTAAACTTCTATTTAAAGGGTTTATACAAGTTCAGTAAAGTTGGTAGTGCGAGATAGTGCAAGATAGAGGTCCGTAGTGTCATAAAGTACAGTTCTGTGAATGTGTGATGCAGAGTTCAGTTTAGAGCTCAACAGTTCTAGTGTTCAACAGTCTGATGACAGCAGGGAAAAAGCTGTTGCAGAACCTGGTGGACCTGCAGCGGATGCTGCAAACCTCTTCCCAGAGGGCAGCAGGGAGAACAGTCCATGGTGGGGGTGTGATGGGTCATTGATGATGTTACGGGCACGGGACATGCAGCGCTGAGATGAAATGTCCTGAATGGAGGGAAGAGGAGCCCCTATGATCCTCTCTGCTGTCCTCACCACTCTCCTCACGTTCTTCCAATCGGAGGCGGTGCAGCCTCCACACCACACAGAGAGACAGCTTGTCAGAATGCTCTCTATGGTGCTCCTGTAGAACGTCCTCATGATGGGTGGGGGCAGGTGGGCTCTCCTCATCCTCCGCTGTAAGTACAAGCGCTTCTGTGCCCTCTTGACCAGTGCCGTAGTGTTCATAGTCCAGGTGAGGTCTTCTGTGATGTGGACCCCCAGGAATTTGGTGGTGCTGACCACCTCCACAGCTGAGCTGTTGATGATCAGTGGAGCGTGGTGAGGCTGTTTTTTCCTGAAGTCGACGATGATCTCCTTCATCTTCTCCTCATTCAGGATCAGGCTGTTTTCTCTGCACCAGCCCACCAGCTGCTCCACCTCCTCTCTGTAGTCCAGGTCGTTGTTGTCTCTGATGAGCCCCACCACCGTTGTGTCGTCTGCTGACTTCACGATGTGATTGGTGGTGAACCTGAGGACGCAGTCGTGTGTCATCAGGGTGAACAGCAGGGGGCTCAGGACGCAGCCCTGAAGGGAGCCTGTGCTGAGGGTGATGACATCAGAGGTGTTCTGTCCGACCCGGACTGACTGAGGTCTGTTGCTGAGGAAGTCTAGCAGCCAGTTGCGAAGGGGGGTGTTGAAGCCCAGGTGTTCCAATTTTCCTACCAGATGCTGTGGGATGATGGTGTTAAACGCTGAGCTGAAGTCCAGGAACAGCCTCCGCACATGGGTGTTCTTCTCCTCCAGGTGAGCCAGGCTCAGGTGAAGAACGGAGGAGATGGCGTCCTGAGTGGAGCGGTTTTGCCGGTCGGCAAACTGGAACGGGTCAAATAATAGGGGGAGTCTGGAAACGATGTGACCTTTAAGCAGCCTTTCGAAGCACTTCATCATAACCGGAGTCAGTGCAACAGGCCGGTAATCATTAAATGAGGTGATTTGAGGTTTCTTCGGCACCGGAATGATGGAGGCAGTCTTAAAGCACGCCGGCACTGTGGCTTGGCCCAGCGAGGTGTTAAAAATGTCTGTGATGACCCCAGCCAGATGACTTGCACATTCCCTGAACACACGCCCAGGAATGTTGTCGGGGCCAGGGGCCTTACAGGGGTTGACTCTCCTCAGGGTCTTCAACACATCGGCGGAGTCAAGGCAGAGTACCTCCTCTTCCTGATGGGGGACAGTTTTAACTGCTGGAGTGCCGTTTAGTGCCTCGAACCTCCCAAAGAAGTTATTTAGACCATTTAGAAAGTCAGCATCAACTACACCCACCGGGGGGGGGGAGAGTGAGTTGTAGTCTGTAATCGCCCGTATGCCTTGCCACATACTCCTGATGTTTTTGACGTCGTGGAAACGATCCTGAAATTTTCGACTGCGGTCTCGCTTCGCTATCCTGATGGCACGGTTCAAGTTGGCTCTCGCTGTCCTCAGTGTCTCCTTGTCGCCAGACTTGAAGGCAGAGTTCCGCGCTCGTAGCGTTTGACGTACCTCCTCAGTCATCCAGGGTCGTTGGTTGCCCCGGGTGATGATATTCTTAGTGGTGCTGACGTCCTCGGTGCATTTGTTGATGTAGGCTGACACAGTCATGGCACACGCATGTCTAATCTACATCGGGAAAACTGGGAGGGAGGGAGGGAGGCAGGCAGGGAGGCAGGCAGGGAGGCAGGCAGTGTCTGTCTGTTGAGGTTTTCACCTTGTTCTTCTCCTGCTGAAGTTCTAACTGGACGTCCATCAGTTTGGTTCTCAGCTCGTCATTGGCGGCCTGAAGGGCGTCCGTTCGCTCCGCCTTGGCCCGCCCTGCCGGAGCTCGTTTGGACATCTCTTACTCGAGTCTCGCCCGGTCGTCAGTCAGAGATCACAACATTTGTACCTGGAGAGCACAAACGCAGCGCTGTTTTCCACTGGCTTCGAACTCAACTTCAATCGGTACCGTAACTTACAACATCATAAACATAGAACTAGCTTGACTTATTCATTGAATAAATGCATTTGGTTCTTCAAAACTGCATCACGCAACATAGCGTGACCGAGACGGCCGTTATCCACCTGCGTGAAGTTATTTGGTGAAATGAATGAGATGTTTAAGACACCATCGTTCTGTCTCTATGTAGATGAAGGGAAATAATCGATTGCTGAAGGTCCAAAGTTGTTGTGATAAACAAATAAACATATTAGTGATTAGTGACATATTTGTGATAAACATATTAGGCAGGATAATCACATATGTTAACGTGACTGCCCACACTGTATTTATTTATGGTTATTTGTTAAATCGAGTACTGTTAGACATGAAATAGGAAGTGTTTAACATAAATGGAAGACGAAAGGGGTACTCACCATTGTAGCTCCTGCTGGTCAATGATACGAGCCTCTTCTTGCAGTGGAAAACATACAGCCAACAAACACCGTGGAACCTAAAGGAATGAAATTAAACATTAACATTTAGCCTCAACCAACATTCACAGATACAACGCAACGCAAACTACACAAACGTAAATCTTTTTAAACACAATGAGTTGTACTTACCGTGTACGCTCTAGACGGTCCACTTGCAAGCAGAAAATAAAGATATTTCTGTTGATAATCGTCGTGTTTGTATCCGGTGTCTCGCTCAAGGCCATTGCGCCCACAGATTTGAATTTTGGCGAGAGTTCAGCCTATTGACGTCATTTCCGCGGTGTAATACCCGCATATCTGAAACGGCAAAGTTAAGAGTAGAGTTAAATAAAGTTTTTAGTCAACGCAATAATTTACAACCGTTGACCAGTCGAAATAATCGTCGAAATTTGGCGTCTGTGGCTGGAAGCAGACGCCGAGTTCGACATTCCTCCCAAACGCCACACTCCCTCGCTTTTCAGGGCTAAAAAAAAACAGTTGTAATTACCTTGTACGCTCTAGACGGTCAAGTTGCAAGCTGAAAACAAAAATATTTGCCTTGTTAGTCATCGTGTTACTAACCGCTGTGTCTTGTTTGCCAGAATTGCCGCTTTCCTACTTCCTGTTGCAAGCCACGCCCACGGATTATAATTTTGCCGTGAGTTCCGCCTATTGACGTCATGTCCGCGTCACATGACTGCGACGTAATATTATCTAAAACTGTTTGTGCGGTATTGTGTTGTTCTGTGCGGTATTGTTATTCTGTGCGGTGTCGTGTTGTTCTGTGCGGCGTCGTGTTGTTCAGTGCGACGTCGTGTTGTTCAGTGCGGCATGGTGTTGTTCAGTAAGGCATGGTGTTGTTCAGTGCGGCATGGTGTTGTTCAGTGCGGCATGCTGTTGTTCAGTGCGGAATGGTGTTGTTCAGTGCAGCATGGTGTTGTTCAGTCCGGGATGGTGTTGTTCAATGCGGGATGGTGTTGTTCAGTGCGGGGTGGTGTTGTTCAGTGCGGGATGGTGTTGTTCAATGCGGCATGGTGTTGTTCAATGCGGCATGGTGTTGTTCAGTGCGGGATGGTGTTGTTCATTGCGGCATGGTGTTGTTCAGTGCGGCATGGTGTTGTTCAGTGCGGCATGGTGTTGTTCAGTGCGGCATGGTGTTGTTCAGTGCGGCATAATGTTGTTCAGTGCGGCATGGTGTTGTTCACTGCAGGATGGTGTTGTTCAGTGCGGCATGGTGTTGTTCAATGCAGGATCGTGTTGTTCAGTGCAGCATAATGTTGTTCAGTGCAGCATGGTGTTGTTCAGTGCGGCATGGTGTTGTTCAATGCGGCATGGTGTTGTTCACTGCGGGATGGTGTTGTTCAATGCGGGATCGTGTTGTTCAGTGCGGCATAATGTTGTTCAGTGCGGCATGGTGTTGTTCAGTGCGGCATGGTGTTGTTCAGTGCGACATAATGTTGTTTAGTGCGGCATAATGTTGTTCAGTGCGGCATAATGTTGTTCAGTGCGGCATGGTGTTGTTCAGTGCGGCATGGTGTTGTTCAGTGCGGCATGGTGTTGTTCAGTGCAGGATGGTGTTGTTCAGTGCGGCATGGTGTTGTTCAATGCGGCATGGTGTTGTGCAGTGCGGGATGGTGTTGTTCAGTGCGGGATGGTGTTGTTCAGTGCGGCATGGTGTTGTTCAGTGCGGAATGGTGTTGTTCAGTGCGGCATGGTGTTGTTCAGTGCGGCATGGTGTTCTTCAGTGCAGGATGGTGTTGTTCAATGCGGGATCGTGTTGTTCAGTGCGGCATGGTGTTGTTCAGTGCGGCATGGTGTTGTTCAGTGCGGCATAATGTTGTTCAGTGCGGCATGGTGTTGTTCAGTGCGGCATGGTGTTGTTCAGTGCGGCATGGTGTTGTTCAGTGCGGCATGGTGTTGTTCAGTGCGCCATAATGTTGTTCAGTGCGGCATGGTGTTGTTCAGTGCGGGATGGTGTTGTTCAGTGCGGCATGGTGTTGTTCAATGCGGCATAGTGTTGTTCAGTGCGGGATGGTGTTGTTCAGTGCAGGATGGTGTTGTTCAGTGCGGCATGGTGTTGTTCAATGCGTCAGTGCGGCATAATGTTGTTCAGTGCGGCATGGTGTTGTTCAGTGCGGCATGGTGTTGTTCAGTGCGGCATGGTGTTGTTCAGTGCAGGATGGTGTTGTTCAGTGCGGCATGGTGTTGTTCAATGCGGCATGGTGTTGTTCAGTGCGGGATGGTGTTGTTCAGTGCAGGATGGTGTTGTTCAGTGCGGCATGGTGTTGTTCAGTGCGGAATGGTGCTGTTCAGTGCGGCATGGTGTTGTTCAGTGCGGCATGGTGTTGTTCAGTGCAGGATGGTGTTGTTCAATGCGGGATCGTGTTGTTCAGTGCGGCATGGTGTTGTTCAGTGCGGCATGGTGTTGTTCAGTGCGGCATAATGTTGTTCAGTGCGGCATGGTGTTGTTCAGTGCGGCATGGTGTTGTTCAGTGCGGCATGGTGTTGTTCAGTGCGGCATGGTGTTGTCCAGTGCGCCATAATGTTGTCCAGTGCGCCATAATGTTGTTCAGTGCGGCATGGTGTTGTTCAGTGCGGCATGGTGTTGTTCAGTGCGGCATGGTGTTGTTCAGTGCGGCATGGTGTTGTTCAGTGCGGGATGGTGTTGTTCAGTGCGGGATAGTGTTGTTCAGTGCGGCATGGTGTTGTTCAATGCGGCATGGTGTTGTTCAGTGCGGCATGGTGTTGTTCAGTGCGGCATGGTGTTGTTCAGTGCGGCATGGTGTTGTTCAGTGCGGCATGGTGTTGTTCAGTGCGGCATGGTGTTGTTCAGTGCGGCATGGTGTTGTTCAGTGCGGCATGGTGTTGTTCAGTGCGGGATGGTGTTGTTCAGTGCGGCATGGTGTTGTTCAGTGCGGGATGGTGTTGTTCAATGCGGGATCGTGTTGTTCAGTGCGGGGTGGTGTTGTTCAGTGCAGGATGGTGTTGTTCAGTGCAGGATGGTGTTGTTCAGTGCGGCATGGTGTTGTTCAGTGCAGCATGGTGTTGTTCAGTGCGGCATGGTGTTGTTCAGTGCGGCATGGTGTTGTTCAGTGCGGCATGGTGTTGTTCAATGCGGCATGGTGTTGTTCAGTGCGGCATGGTGTTGTTCAGTGCGGCATGGTGTTTTTCAGTGCGGCATGGTGTTGTTCAGTGCAGCATGGTGTTGTTCAGTGCGGCATGGTGTTGTTCAGTGCGACATAATGTTGTTCAGTGCGGCATAATGTTGTTCAGTGCGGCATGGTGTTGTTCAGTGCGGCATGGTGTTGTTCAGTGCGGCATGGTGTTGTTCAGTGCGGCATGGTGTTGTTCAGTGCAGGATGGTGTTGTTCAGTGCAGGATGGTGTTGTTCAATGCGGCATGGTGTTGTTCAGTGCGGGATGGTGTTGTTCAGAGCGGGATGGTGTTGTTCATTGCGGCATGGTGTTGTTCAGTGCGGCATGGTGTTGTTCAGTGCGGCATGGTGTTGTTCAGTGCGGCATGGTGTTGTTCAGTGCGGCATAATGTTGTTCAGTGCGGCATGGTGTTGTTCAGTGCGGCATGGTGTTGTTCAGTGCAGGATGGTGTTGTTCAGTGCGGCATGGTGTTGTTCAATGCGGGATCGTGTTGTTCAGTGCGGCATGGTGTTGTTCAGTGCGGCATGGTGTTGTTCAGTGCGGCATGGTGTTGTTCAGTGCGGCATGGTGTTGTTCAGTGCGGCATAATGTTGTTCAGTGCGGCATAATGTTGTTCAGTGCGGCATAATGTTGTTCAGTGCGGCATAATGTTGTTCAGTGCGGCATAATGTTGTTCAGTGCGGGATGGTGTTGTTCAGTGCGGCATGGTGTTGTTCAGTGCGGCATGGTGTTGTTCAGTGCGGCATGGTGTTGTTCAGTGCGGGTTGGTGTTGTTCAGTGCAGGATGGTGTTGTTCAGTGCGGCATGGTGTTGTTCAATGCGGCATGGTGTTGTTCAGTTCGGGATGGTGTTGTTCAGTGCGGCATGGTGTTGTTCAGTGCGGCATAATGTTTTTCAGTGCGGCATGGTGTTGTTCAGTGCGGCATGGTGTTGTTCAGTGCAGCATAATGTTGTTCAGTGCGGCATGGTGTTGTTCAGTGCGGCATGGTGTTGTTCAGTGCGGCATGGTGTTGTTCAGTGCGGCATGGTGTTGTTCAGTGCGGCATGGTGTTGTTCAGTGCGGCATGGTGTTGTTCAGTGCGGGATGGTGTTCAATGCGGGATCGTGTTGTTCAGTGCGGCATGGTGTTGTTCAGTGCGGCATGGTGTTGTTCAGTGCGGCATGGTGTTGTTCAGTGCGGCATGGTGTTGTTCAGTGCGGCATGGTGTTGTTCATTTCGGCATAATGTTGTTCAGTGCGGCATAATGTTGTTTAGTGCGGCATGGTGTTGTTCAGTGCGGGATGGTGTTGTTCAGTGCGTTATAATGTTGTTCAGTGCGGCATGGTGTTGTTCAGTGCGGCATGGTGTTCAGTGCGGCATGGTGTTGTTCAGTGCGGCATAATGTTGTTCAGTGCGGCATAATGTTGTTCAGTGCGGCATGGTGTTGTTCAGTGCGGGATGGTGTTGTTCAGTGCGGGATGGTGTTGTTCAGTGCGGCATGGTGTTCAATGCGGAATGGTGTTGTTCAGTGCAGGATGGTGTTTTTCAGTGCGGCATGGTGTTGTTCAGTGCGGCATAATGTTGTTCAGTGCGGCATGGTGTTGTTCAGTGCGGCATGGTGTTGTTCAGTGCGGCATGGTGTTGTTCAGTGCGGCATGGTGTTGTTCAGTCCGGCATAATGTTGTTCAGTGCGGCATGGTGTTGTTCAGTGCGGCATGGTGTTGTTCAGTGCGGCATAATGTTCAGTGCGGCATAATGTTGTTCAGTGCGGCATGGTGTTCTTCAGTGCGGGATGGTGTTGTTCAGTGCAGGATGGTGTTGTTCAGTGCGGCATGGTGTTCAGTGCGGGATGGTGTCTTTCAGTGCGGCATGGTGTCGTTCAGTGCGGCATGGTGTCTTTCAGTGCGGCATGGTGTCGTTCAGTGAGGCATGGTGTTGTTCAGTGCGGCATGGTGTTATTTAGTGCGGCATGGTGTTGTTCAGTGCGGGATGGTGTTGTTCAGTGTGGCATGGTGTTCAGTGCGGCATGGTGTTGTTCAGTGCGGTATCGTGTTGTTCAGTGCGGTATCGTGTTTCTCAGTGCGGTATCGTGTTGTTCAGTGCAGTATCGTCGTGTTGTTCGTATTGTGTTGTGTTGTTCGTAATGTGTTGTGTTGTTCGTATTGTGTTGTGTTGTTCATATTGTGTTGTTCATATTGTGTTGAGTTATTCGTATTGTGTTGTGTTGTTCGTATTGTGTTGCCTTTAACACTTAGCCTCTAACACTTAGCCTCTAACACTTAGCCTCTAACACTTAGCCTCTAGCATCTAGAAGGTAAATAAATAGGAAGGAAGGACTCACCAGTGACGTCTTCGCCCACGTCCAAGCGTTGTACTTTGTATTTTCATCCTTCTGACAGTGGAAAACATAGCCAACAAACACCGTGGAACCTAAACGAATGAAAGAAAACTATCATTTGGCCACAACCAACATTCACAGATACAACACAATGTGACGTGCGGGGTTGAGGTTAAAGGTTGAGTGAAGGGCCCTCGTTTTAAACTACTTTTTTGAAAAGGATTGGGAACAAGTAAGACGTATTTAATTTATTTAATGGGAAGTAGTAAGAGCTATTGAATTTAATCTATGTATTATATTCTATTGTATTGTATTCTGTTGTATTCTTTTGGATTGTATTCACACTAACCCCACTAATACTTCAGCCCACAAAAACTCGCCTCTGGCGCCTAGCCTCTGGCACTTAGCCTTTAACACTTAGCCTTTAACACTTAGCCTTTAACACTTAGCCTAGAAGGTGAATAAATAGGGTTAAAGGTTGAGTGAAGGGACCTCGTTTTAAACTACTTTTTTGAAAAGGAGTGGGAACAAGTAAGACGTATTTAATTTATTTAATGGGAAGTAGTAAGACTTATTAAATTTATTTAATCTACTTTTCTTCCCAGGCAAAATTTGATGTGCTGCAATTCCAAATTTCCAAAGTGAATGAAGGAATGAAGTCCTTTAAATTATGATTTTGTATAAATACTAGGCATTAACACAAAATCGACGGCACAAAATGGGCAGACTTTACTTGTTTGAAAAGGACTGGTTACAAGACAGACTTTTTTAATTTATTTAATGGGAAGAAGACTTATTTAGTTTAATTGATCTATTTTTGTTCCCTGGCAAAATTCGATTTGCTGCAATTCCAAATTTCCAAAGTGAATGAAGGAAAGAAGTCGTTTAAATTATGATTTTGTTTAAATACTAGGCATAGACACAAAATCTACGGCACAAAATGGGCAGACTTTACTTGTTTGAAGAGGACTGGTTACAAGACAGACTTTTCTGATTTATTTAATGGGAAGAAGACTTATTTAGTTTATTTAATCTATTTTTGTTCCCTGGCAAAATTGGATTTGCTGAAATTGTATTTTGCCAAATCTTGCCTTGAGACCTGATAGGAAGTATTAAACGCTTAGTTAAATCAATACAAGTTGGTAATAAGAGCGAGTAATGTTGGTTGAACCGATGAATGAAGGTTGAAAGCAATTTAAATTATGACTTTGTATAAATACTAGATATTAACAGAACATCTACTGCGCGAAATGGGCAGAGTTTACTTGTTTGAGAAGGAGTGGCTTATTCAAAACTAAGATTTATTTAATCTGTTTGTTCCCAGGCAAAATTGGATGTGATGCAATTCCAAATTTCACCACATGATGGTGCCCAATTTTGACTTCATAGGACATATTAAACACTTAGCTTGTTATTATGTTCAAGGTAATCAGATTTGTTTATTATTCTAATGGCCTCTTCAAAACTATTCTGGATTACTACTTTGGATCTATTCTACATTACTTGGCAACAACATACTCTGTAACAGATTAGGCAGTATAATCATATATGTTAACTTGAGAGTGTCCACACTCAATCTACTTATCGTGATGTGTTAAATCAATTACTGTTAGACATTATTTGTCTGATAATCTACCAAATCTTTGAATTGAAGAATTTGTGATTTAATTAATAGCTTGTTGTTATGTTCAGGGTAATCAGACTTGTATATAATTCTAATGGCCTTCTTTTGAAAACTATTCTGAATTACAACTTTGGATCTTATATTACTTTGCAACAATCTACTCGGTGACAGATTAGGCAGTATAATCACATATGTTAACTTCAGTGCCCACACCGTATTTATTTATGGTTATTTGTTAAATCAAGTACTGTTAGACATGAAATAGGAAGTGTTTAACATAAATGTTATGGCTACTCACCATTGTAGCTCGCTCCTGGTCAATGATACGAGCCTCTTCTTGCAGTGGAAAACTTGCAGCCAACAAACACCGTGGAACCTAAAGGAATGAAATTAAACATTAACATTTCGCCTCGACCAATTTTCACACGTACAACGCAACGCGGCTACACTTCTGCTATTACAAACGTAAATCTCCTTAAACACAATGAGTGTTACTTACCGTGTACGCTCTAGACGGTCCAGTTGCAAGCAGAAAATAAAGATATTTCCGTTGATAATCGTCGCTGCTCAGTGGCTCACGGCCATCGCGCCAACAGATTTGAATTTTGGCGGAGGTTCGGGCAATTACGTCATATCCGCGGCACATGACTGCGACGTAATACCCGCTTATCTGAAACGGCAGTTAAAAGTAGAGTTACATCAAGTTTTCTTGGAACCTAAACGAATGAAAGAAAACTATCATTTGGCCACAACCAACATTCACAGATACAACACAACGTGCGGGGTTGAGGTTAAAGATTGAGTGAAGGGCCCTCGTTTTAAACTACTGTTTTGAAAAGGAGTGGGAACAAGTAAGACGTATTTAATTTATTTAATGGGAAGTAGTAAGACTTATTAAATTTATTTAATCTACTTTTCTTCCCAGGCAAAATTTGATGTGCTGCAATTCCAAATTTCCAAAGTGAATGAAGGAATGAAGTCCTTTAAATTATGATTTTGTATAAATACTAGGCATTAACACAAAATCGACGGCACAAAATGGGCAGACTTTACTTGTTTGAAAAGGACTGGTTACAAGACAGACTTTTTTAATTTATTTAATGGGAAGAAGACTTATTTAGTTTAATTGATCTATTTTTGTTCCCTGGCAAAATTCGATTTGCTGCAATTCCAAATTTCCAAAGTGAATGAAGGAAAGAAGTCGTTTAAATTATGATTTTGTTTAAATACTTGGCATAGACACAAAATCTACGGCACAAAATGGGCAGACTTTACTTGTTTGAAGAGGACTGGTTACAAGACAGACTTTTCTGATTTATTTAATGGGAAGAAGACTTATTTAGTTTATTTAATCTATTTTTGTTCCCTGGCAAAATTGGATTTGCTGAAACTGTATTTTGCCAAATCTTGCCTTGAGACCTGATAGGAAGTATTAAACGCTTAGTTAAATCAATACAAGTTGGTAATAAGAGCGAGTAATGTTGGTTGAACCGATGAATGAAGGTTGAAAGCAATTTAAATTATGACTTTGTATAAATACTAGATATTAACAGAACATCTACTGCGCGAAATGGGCAGAGTTTACTTGTTTGAGAAGGAGTGGCTTATTCAAAACTAAGATTTATTTAATCTGTTTGTTCCCAGGCAAAATTGGATGTGATGCAATTCCAAATTTCACCACATGATGGTGCCCAATTTTGACTTCATAGGACATATTAAACACTTAGCTTGTTATTATGTTCAAGGTAATCAGATTTGTTTATTATTCTAATGGCCTCTTCAAAACTATTCTGGATTACTACTTTGGATCTATTCTACATTACTTGGCAACAACATACTCTGTAACAGATTAGGCAGTATAATCATATATGTTAACTTGAGAGTGCCCACACTCAATCTACTTATCGTGATGTGTTAAATCAATTACTGTTAGACATTATTTGTCTGATAATCTACCAAATCTTTGAATTGAAGAATTTGTGATTTAATTAATAGCTTGTTCAGGGTAATCAGACTTGTATATAATTCTAATGGCCTTCTTTTGAAAACTATTCTGAATTACAACTTTGGATCTTATATTACTTTGCAACAATCTACTCGGTGACAGATTAGGCAGTATAATCACATATGTTAACTTCAGTGCCCACACTGTATTTATTTATGGTTATTTGTTAAATCAAGTACTGTTACACATGAAATAGGAAGTGTTTAACATAAATGTTATGGCTACTCACCATTGTAGCTCGCTCCTGGTCAATGATACGAGCCTCTTCTTGCAGTGGAAAACTTGCAGCCAACAAACACCGTGGAACCTAAAGGAATGAAATTAAACATTAACATTTCGCCTCGACCAATTTTCACACGTACAACGCAACGCGGCTACACTTCTGCTATTACAAACGTAAATCTCCTTAAACACAATGAGTGTTACTTACCGTGTACGCTCTAGACGGTCCAGTTGCAAGCAGAAAATAAAGATATTTCCGTTGATAATCGTCGCTGCTCAGTGGCTCACGGCCATCGCGCCAACAGATTTGAATTTTGGCGGAGGTTCGGGCAATTACGTCATATCCGCGGCACATGACTGCGACGTAATACCCGCTTATCTGAAACGGCAGTTAAAAGTAGAGTTACATCAAGTTTTCTTGGAACCTAAACGAATGAAAGAAAACTATCATTTGGCCACAACCAACATTCACAGATACAACACAACGTGCGGGGTTGAGGTTAAAGATTGAGTGAAGGGCCCTCGTTTTAAACTACTGTTTTGAAAAGGAGTGGAAACAAGTAAGACGTATTTAATTTATTTAATGGGAAGTAGTAAGACTTATTAGATTTATTTAATCTACTTTTCTTCCCAGGCAAAATTTGATGTGCTGCAATTCCAAATTTCCAAAGTGAATGAAGGAATGAAGTCCTTTAAATTATGATTTTGTATAAATACTAGGCATAAACACAAAATCGACGGCACAAAATGGGCAGACTTTACTTGTTTGAAAAGGACTGGTTACAAGACAGACTTTTTTAATTTATTTAATGGGAAGAAGACTTATTTAGTTTAATTGATCTATTTTTGTTCCCTGGCAAAATTCGATTTGCTGCAATTCCAAATTTCCAAAGTGAATGAAGGAAAGAAGTCGTTTAAATTATGATTTTGTTTAAATACTAGGCATAGACACAAAATCTACGGCACAAAATGGGCAGACTTTACTTGTTTGAAGAGGACTGGTTACAAGACAGACTTTTCTGATTTATTTAATGGGAAGAGGACTTATTTAGTTTATTTAATCTATTTTTGTTCCCTGGCAAAATTGGATTTGCTGAAATTGTATTTTGCCAAATCTCGATTTGAGACCTGATAGGAAGTATTAAACGCTTAGTTAAATCAATACAAGTTGGTAATAAGAGCGAGTAATGTTGGTTGAACCGATGAATGAAGGTTGAAAGCAATTTAAATTATGACTTTGTATAAATACTAGATATTAAAAGAACATCTACTGCGCAAAATGGGCAGAGTTTACTTGTTTGAGAAGGAGTGGCTTATTCAAAACTAAGATTTATGTAATCTGTTTGTTCCCAGGCAAAATTGGATGTGATGCAATTCCAAATTTCACCATATGATGGTGCCCAATTTTGACTTCATAGGACATATTAAACACTTAGCTTGTTATTATGTTCAAGGTAATCAGATTTGTTTATCATTCTAATGGCCTCTTCAAAACTATTCTGGATTACTACTTTGGATCTATTCTACATTACTTGGCAACAACATACTCTGTAACAGATTAGGCAGTATAATCACATATGTTAACTTGAGAGTGCCCACACTCAATCTACTTATCGTGATGTGTTAAATCAATTACTGTTAGACATTATTTGTCTGATAATCTACCAAATCTTTGAATTGAAGAATTTGTGATTTAATTAATAGCTTGTTCAGGGTAATCAGACTTGTATATAATTCTAATGGCCTTCTTTTGAAAACTATTCTGAATTACAACTTTGGATCTTATATTACTTTGCAACAATCTACTCGGTGACAGATTAGGCAGTATAATCACATATGTTAACTTCAGTGCCCACACTGTATTTATTTATGGTTATTTGTTAAATCAAGTACCGTTAGACATGAAATAGGAAGTGTTTAACATAAATGTTATGGCTACTCACCATTGTAGCTCGCTCCTGGTCAATGATATGAGCCTCTTCTTGCAGTGGAAACCTTGCAGCCAACAAACACCGTGGAACCTAAAGGAATGAAATTAAACATTAACATTTCGCCTGGACCAACATTCACACGTACAACGCAACGCGGCTACACTTCTGCTATTACAAACGTAAATCTCCTTAAACACAACGAGTGTTACTTACCGTGTACGCTCTAGGCAAAATTGGATGTGATGCAATTCCAAATCTAGCTGAAACGGCAGTTAAAAGTAGAGTTACATCAAGTTTTCTTTTTTAATCAACACAATCATTTACAACCGTTGACCAGAAAGAATCGTCGAAATTCGACGTCCCCCACAAACGCCACGCTCACTCGCTTTTCAGGGCAACAAAAGTACTTCTTTTTAAAAACGATGAGTTGTACTTACCGTGTACGCTCTGGACGGTCCAGTTGCAAGCAGAAAATAAAAATATTTCTCTTGTTAGTCGTATGTTACCATCCGCTGTGTCTTTGTCAACATCGCCGCCATTTTCCTACTTCCTGCTGCGAGCCACGCCCACGGATTTAAATTTGGGCGGAAGCTCTTTCCATTGGCGTCGTTCTCGCGTATAGCAAATCCGATTGGTTGGGAAGGGGGCACGGTTATGCAGCCGAGGGGTCCTGTGATCGGTGGGATGTAAAGTAGGCGTCGACGTCACGTCCGCGTCACGTGACCACGACGTGGCAAACGTCATATAGCAACCGCTGTTTTGTTTAGTAGACTTACAGTTGTTATGCATTGACATAATGGCGCACACACCAAATAGATTTAAATAAATTAAATAATTCTTCTGCCCACTCTCTTTTAAACAAGTTAACTCTCCCCGCGGATTTGAATTCTGGCGAAAGTTACGCCCATCGACGTCACGTATGTCACGTGACCACGACGTGGCAGATGTCATATAGCAACCGCTGGTTTGTTTAGTAGATTTACAGTTGTTATGCATTGGCATAATGGTGTGCACTCAAAATAGATTTAAATAAATTAAATATTTCTTCTGCCCACTCCCTTTTAAACAAGTTAACTCTGCCCACGTCCATTGACGTCTTGTCTGCGTCACGTGACCACGACGTAGCGACGTCATATAGTAACCGCTGTTTTGATCAGTAGACTTAGTTATTATGCGTTGACATAATGGCGCATAGTGAGCTGAAGTGCATGGCGCTGAAGATTTGAATCTTTGAAATGCGCTGAGGTCTGACATATCAGGCAGAATGGTTTGCCATCACGTTCAACAAAAAATAGAAACTTTCCCACTCTGATTAAAACGTCCTGTGTTCATCTACGTATTTTCGTTTTGCTGTGCATCTTTTCCCTGCCATTTCGAGAGCCCAATTGACACTCATAGTTTAAAGAAATGTGTTTGCCCATCCTACTTTGTGGAATTTCACCACATGCGCTTTTGACCAAAATACCAAATTGAACTCAAGTGAAGCCAACACGCACAACCCCCCCCCCCCCCCACACACACACACACACACACACACAAATGTTGATATGAACATAAAAGAGCCGCATGCGGTTCGGGAGTTGCGGCTTGGCCAAACCTGTACTATACAACTTTATTTGTATAAAATTTTCACAACAGCTGTCACACAAACAAAGCGGGAAAAACCGAAGACGTGCGTGTTCCGCCCACGCTGGATTTATTTGCACCTTTGAAAAGACACCGTATTGCCGCAGATGTGGCAAAGAGTACTTTTGGGCATCTGAGACGGAAGGATGTCCAAAGCATCACGTCACCTGCTCTGGTAGGCATGGTGGTGGGACGTTGAGGTCAACCGCTTTGGGGTTGGCTGAATCTTTGATCGCAGGATGCAAAACACTTGAAGACAGAAGCAGAAAAGCAGAGCTAAATGCAAAATGTACTCACCGGTGACTCCAATTTTTTTCCCCCCTGAAGAAACAGCTGGACGGGTGGCCCCGGCTGGCCAGTGGGACTCTTGTTATTCTGACCCTTTTTAGTGCGCGTTTGGGGCAACAACCGTTTTTTGTGGCGCTCTTTTCTGGTTCAAAAGTGCCCTGCATGTGAATTTGCTTTTCCTGCCTTCTGATTGGATGAGCGCCGGTGTGACGCGGTGCCTCTGTCACCGTGGCGGGGGGTATACGTTGGCATCGGAGCGTCTGCCAACGTCTGAGACCGGCTGGCAGTGTATCGGAGGTGTCGAGTGCGGTGCCGATGGAGCTCACTCACCAGCTGGTGTTAGGGCCACAGAATGAAGGCCAAGGAGAAGAATAGAAAGAGAAACAGAAACTTCTCCTCCAATTGTTTGATTTGTCTCTTCTGAGCTTCAATGAATTCTTTCAGCTCTTTGTAAGCGTGCAAGTAAGTGCCGGGCTGGCTTTGGGCCCTTACCTGTTGCGCGCTGTGCAGCAGATCCATTCTCTCTTGGAGGATGCAAGCGTCGCGCTCCCTCAACTCGCACATCAGGGCTCGCTTCCATTGGTCCACGGCGCTCCTAAGCTCTTCTCTCTGATCCGCCGTCAGCACGTCATTCACGCCAGCGTGGCTGGCTTTTTCGCCGTCCGTGGCGGGGCAGTCCCGCTGCGGTAGCGCCTCGTACAACATGGCCTCCAGCTCCAGGATCCTCTGGGCCGCAATCCTCGTCCATCAGTGGTCCGGCGGGAGATTTGAGGGAGGCTTACCTTATGAGCCTGGTCCATGGAACACTTCCTGAAGTCCAACTCTTCATCCAGGTAGCCCTTCTGCTTGCAGAACATAGAAGAGCCCAAAGGCACAGCGTCAACAAGCTTCTTTCAGCGCAAAGCCTTCCAAAAGTCACATTTGAGCCGCCGAGTCTCGTGGAGTGCGAACATAAGGAGTTCGACATACACTTACGGCGTTATAGCCCAGGATGTCCAGCTTCTTCATCAGATCACTGATGTTGATGTCCGGGGGAAAGGCGCAAGGAGCAATGTAAGGTGTTCTGGGACCTCGGGTTAAGGTTAGGGTTGCGAGGGACGCCTTACGTACGCTCACGCCCTCGGCCTCGCAGTAGATCTGCAAAGGGCTGAGGCCGTCTGGGAAACGGACTTGCAGAAACTTCAAGACGGGGGAGCGCCACTCCCTCTCCTGAAAGGCAGAGGCATGCATCCGTCCGTCCGTCCGTCCGTCACATCTCTGGCCTCAACACGCTTGTGCGAGTCTTCCCACCTCCAGCTCCAGGATGCGGAACTCAAGCAGTTCGTTTTGGTCTCGGATATCCTGGATGTGCTCTTTCAGACGCGCTTCTTCCGCCTCCATCCGCCTGACCTGAAAAGACAGTCAGACCTCATCTGCGGGGCTTCCCGACGGGTGTGACGCCAAGCGACTCCGCCCAGCGCCTTTCTTTCCGTCACCTTTTCGGCCAACTGCTGATTGCTCTGACGCAGCAGCTGCTTCTCCTCCACCCACTTGACATTCTAGAAGAGACAAACGCGTGGACAGCTTTGGAATGTTGTGTCATTTTCATCCACAAATTCTTTGGTTGACTGGAAAATGACATTTGCTTTTCTCCGCATTTTCCCAGCCACATTCGGGGGGGGGGTTGGTCCAGTAATGCCAGACGAATGAGTGACTGAAGAAAGTAGCTATTTTGTCTGAGAAAAAGGTGTGCTCATTGATGAGCTTACCTGTCCTTGTTGCTTCAGCGCTGACTCCAGATCTGCTACTCTGCTTTGATAGTGACCCATTTCTACCATCAGCTTTTCTCTGGTCTGAAAGGAGGAGGAGGGAGGCTCCTCCTCCTCCTTTCAGACCAGAGAACACCCGAGGCTGGGTGAGAACGGGGAGGCTGCGACCCGGCCGGGGGTTGCGGGAAGGGGCGCCACCTTGATCTCCTTCTCGGCGTCGTAGTCCCCTTCGCTGGTCTGGGCTAGCAGAGCGTAGGCTCGTTGCAGCGCTTGATATTCTTGCGTCAGCTGGCGGTAGCGAAGCTCCGCCTCTTCATGCACACACCAATGCAACACAGCACTAGTACCAGAATCAGTCAGACCGGCGACAAAGCACCCGCGACGCAAAGACGAGTCCGATTCCAGGCTGAAGAGGAATGTTTGGTGCCAATACGCTGGCAGAAATGGCGGGCTACCTCTTCGGGTTCCGTGTCGGGGGTTCTGTCGGTGTGAAAAGACAAGGACGATCCGTCCGAGTCCACCAACACGTCTTCGTCGTAGCCGTAAAATGTTTCGATGACCTGCGGGCGCGGAAGCAAACATCTCTCTGAACAAACTGAAGCGACACCTCACGATGAATCGACGATAGGAACGATAGCGAGAAAAAGGCCATTTCATCTTGCGCAACACCAAGCAGCCGCAAACAAACAGACTCACCTTGCAGGACCTCACGCTTTGTTCCTCCTCAGAGATTCTCGACGTCGGTATCGTAGCAGCAAATCTCTCTCCTGTCGACACAAATAATCCGCCTTTGAGATTCTTTGGATGCAAAGGGAACGAACGGCTCCGGCGCAGAAACAAACGCGACTCACAATGACATTTCTGACATGAGCTCCTGTCTCCAGAGCCTGAAAAACACGTCACCGGCGATGATTGGAGGGACGCTCGTCTTTTCCAAAAGTGACAACTACAGGGTGTGTCAGGGTTTTCCAGATTATCTTTATCGTATCATTATGTTGCTTTGACTTTGACTGCAACCTGTAATAAATAATATTATTTATCCCTTATTTATCCCTATCGCTTATCCCTTCCTACACAAAGTCGTAAAACACCCCTTGCTATGTTTTGACTAGAGGTCAAGGGCTTCCTCTATTCAATCCACTCTTACACCCACCCTGTTTCTCTTAATTGAAATGCTCGTGCAGGAGCCGAGAGTCAGACTTCATTCGTACAACGGATGGACTCTCCACCTGCAGGTGTCCAAAAGAACTTACTTGTCTCCCGTGTGGTTCTTGCAAAATAAGTTGGAGCGAGCGCAACTCTAACAGGGTGCATTTTGCCACTAGCTGCCTACGGACAATGATGTCGCGCTCGCGGCTCATGGTTGACGGGCTGAGCAGCCGGGCAAGTCCGTCGTTTTCAGCGCACAGCGAGTGGCAAAGGCGCTGACAAAACGGGAGCTTTGAGCTGCTGAAAACGGCAAAACAAGTCTAAAGCGTGTTCAAACGCGTGCGCACAATGCTCCTGCTTGAAAGGTCGGAATTTAAGGGGCCAATTTTTTGGATGGCGGCCGCCGGCCAAGCTTTGGACGGAAAAGGTTTCCTGGCGACAGCGAGCGAGCGTGGCGCTGCCGTACGTGCACCGAGTCGCCTGCCTGAAGACCTTGGACAAGTCGTCGATGATGTGCCGCTGCTCCACAACTTGAAGGAACTCCATTTCACCGTCCTGCTGGCCGCAACCGCGGTCCAGGTCATTGAGCGAACTAGGCCTTCTCTGTGGAACACAAATGCAGTGGACTCTGTTGGCACGCCGCCGTTGTCCGCGTCGACTTACCAAGCTTGCCATCTCCTCGTTCTCCTGGGTGACAAAGCGCACTTTGTTTTCAAGGCGACACAGCACCAGCGAGAGTTCTTCATTCTTCCTGCTCAGGCGTTTGTTTTTGTACAGGAGTGGCAGAAACTGGCTTTCTGTTTCTCTCAGTCGCTTTAGCTGCAAGCATGAAGTGCGGGATGTGAAAGACGCACAACACGCGGGCCAGAACGTATCCATTCCTTTTGCATCGGTTTGAACGGAATCGTGGCTTTGGCTCCCAATAAAAGACATCTACCAGGCAACCGACTCGACGCGCCGCTCAACTAATAAGCAAGCGCAATGGGTGCCTCGCTGGATGGCGCGCATCAAACGTAGCGCAAACCTTCAAGCGTGCCGTCAATAAATTACCAGTTCATTGCGCTCTTCAGAAAGCAGGGCGTTTCGATCCTCCAGGTTCCTGATGACTGCGCTGAGCTCAGCGATTTTCAGATGAAACCGTCGCGTGTCCCGATCCTCCTGAGACTGAAAACGCCCCGCAACACACACACACAAGCACTCGTTCAAAGTTCAAAACTGTTTTTGTGCTACCTTCCTCCAGCAACGAACTAAGTCATGCGTACTGCAAGTGTGTGATGAGGTGGCTTACGCAATGAAGAGGATTGCTAGTAGCGGCGTTGACCCCACTTCCAGGGTAGTTTAGGCCCGCCCTTTGGGAATCCCTCAGGGCAGCGATCTGCTGCTCGGCAGCCTGAGTCTGCAGCTGAAGGCGGTGGACGTGGCCGGCCCCAGGGCTTCATCCAAAACACTAACCGCTCTGTCTTTCAGCTTGATCTCATCCGTCTGGATGTACAAACGGGGAGCGCTCAGGCAGGCGGGCAAACTCATTTGCCAGAATTGTGACAAAAACAAAGAGAGCAACCGGCCAATTTTTTTTCTTGAATCGACTAGAACACCTTTGCTGTGACAAAAGCGAAGCGAGCAACCGGACATTTTCTTCTTGTGAAATAGAATAGAATAGAATGCCTTAGGTGTCATTGCACTGCAGGTATACAACGAAATTGGGAACATAGCCACGCACCGCGCATCTGATCAGTCCTACCAGTCGGCGGATCTCCCTCTCGCAGTCTCTCTTGGTTCGGCTCAGCTCCTCCCGATGCTGGTGATGAGCTGATCGGAGCTCGGCCGCTCGGGACTGCCAGGCCTGCTGGGCCGCTGCCAGGGCTTCTTCCGCGCTCCTGGTGGAGGCGACACCGCTCGGTCTCCCGACACCGCCGCGTCTCCTCCACCTCCGCCAGCAAAGCGCCCCCCCTCCTCACCTGAGCAGACATTGCGCCACACCGGGCCGTTGAGACCGCAACGGAGCGCCGCGACGCTTACTGGGGACAAGCTACACAATACGGTAGCGGCCGCATCGAAGCCCGACGTGGCGTGCGGATAGTCAGACACGGATAGAGCGGATCACCTTGTCCATGGAGCCGTCCCTCAGGCTGAGGACCAAGGCATTCAGTCGCTGGATCTCTCCATCTTTGATTTTGATCACTCTCATCAGCTCCATTTCATGCTGCCGCAGTAATGTCTCCCTGGTAATGGCTAACTCTTTCTGCTTCTCCTCATGGAGTTTGCTTTTGAGTTCCGTCATGGCGGCGGTGGCACGGTGGTGCTCCGCCCGCAGGTCCTGACTTCTCTCTCTCTCCAGACAGCTGACCTGACATGACTTAGACTTAGACTTAGACAAACTTTATTGTCATCTTGTCTGCACATGGTGCATACAAAACGAAATTCCGTTGCATACGTCTTACAACAAAGTAGTGATATTGCAGTTGAATAGAAGTAACATATCCTATGAAAATATATATATATACATATACTATTTATATATATATATATATTAAAAATAAGTATAAAGTGCAGCAGTGATAATTATGCAATAGTGCAAGTAGGCAAAACAGTATTCAAGAGTGTGCAGAGGAATGCTAAACCATGTATTAAACTTCTATTTAAAGGGTTTATACAAGTTCAGTAAAGTTGGTAGTGCGAGATAGTGCAAGATAGAGGTCCGTAGTGTCATAAAGTACAGTTCTGTGAATGTGTGATGCAGAGTTCAGTTTAGAGCTCAACAGTTCTAGTGTTCAACAGTCTGATGACAGCAGGGAAAAAGCTGTTGCAGAACCTGGTGGACCTGCAGCGGATGCTGCAAACCTCTTCCCAGAGGGCAGCAGGGAGAACAGTCCATGGTGGGGGTGTGATGGGTCATTGATGATGTTACGGGCACGGGACATGCAGCGCTGAGATGAAATGTCCTGAATGGAGGGAAGAGGAGCCCCTATGATCCTCTCTGCTGTCCTCACCACTCTCCTCACGTTCTTCCAATCGGAGGCGGTGCAGCCTCCACACCACACAGAGAGACAGCTTGTCAGAATGCTCTCTATGGTGCTCCTGTAGAACGTCCTCATGATGGGTGGGGGCAGGTGGGCTCTCCTCATCCTCCGCTGTAAGTACAAGCGCTTCTGTGCCCTCTTGACCAGTGCCGTAGTGTTCATAGTCCAGGTGAGGTCTTCTGTGATGTGGACCCCCAGGAATTTGGTGGTGCTGACCACCTCCACAGCTGAGCTGTTGATGATCAGTGGAGCGTGGTGAGGCTGTTTTTTCCTGAAGTCGACGATGATCTCCTTCATCTTCTCCTCATTCAGGATCAGGCTGTTTTCTCTGCACCAGCCCACCAGCTGCTCCACCTCCTCTCTGTAGTCCAGGTCGTTGTTGTCTCTGATGAGCCCCACCACCGTTGTGTCGTCTGCTGACTTCACGATGTGATTGGTGGTGAACCTGAGGACGCAGTCGTGTGTCATCAGGGTGAACAGCAGGGGGCTCAGGACGCAGCCCTGAAGGGAGCCTGTGCTGAGGGTGATGACATCAGAGGTGTTCTGTCCGACCCGGACTGACTGAGGTCTGTTGCTGAGGAAGTCTAGCAGCCAGTTGCGAAGGGGGGTGTTGAAGCCCAGGTGTTCCAATTTTCCTACCAGATGCTGTGGGATGATGGTGTTAAACGCTGAGCTGAAGTCCAGGAACAGCCTCCGCACATGGGTGTTCTTCTCCTCCAGGTGAGCCAGGCTCAGGTGAAGAACGGAGGAGATGGCGTCCTGAGTGGAGCGGTTTTGCCGGTCGGCAAACTGGAACGGGTCAAATAATAGGGGGAGTCTGGAAACGATGTGACCTTTAAGCAGCCTTTCGAAGCACTTCATCATAACCGGAGTCAGTGCAACAGGCCGGTAATCATTAAATGAGGTGATTTGAGGTTTCTTCGGCACCGGAATGATGGAGGCAGTCTTAAAGCACGCCGGCACTGTGGCTTGGCCCAGCGAGGTGTTAAAAATGTCTGTGATGACCCCAGCCAGATGACTTGCACATTCCCTGAACACACGCCCAGGAATGTTGTCGGGGCCAGGGGCCTTACAGGGGTTGACTCTCCTCAGGGTCTTCAACACATCGGCGGAGTCAAGGCAGAGTACCTCCTCTTCCTGATGGGGGACAGTTTTAACTGCTGGAGTGCCGTTTAGTGCCTCGAACCTCCCAAAGAAGTTATTTAGACCATTTAGAAAGTCAGCATCAACTACACCCACCGGGGGGGGGGGGGGAGAGTGAGTTGTAGTCTGTAATCGCCCGTATGCCTTGCCACATACTCCTGATGTTTTTGACGTCGTGGAAACGATCCTGAAATTTTCGACTGCGGTCTCGCTTCGCTATCCTGATGGCACGGTTCAAGTTGGCTCTCGCTGTCCTCAGTGTCTCCTTGTCGCCAGACTTGAAGGCAGAGTTCCGCGCTCGTAGCGTTTGACGTACCTCCTCAGTCATCCAGGGTCGTTGGTTGCCCCGGGTGATGATATTCTTAGTGGTGCTGACGTCCTCGGTGCATTTGTTGATGTAGGCTGACACAGTCATGGCACACGCATGTCTAATCTACATCGGGAAAACTGGGAGGGAGGGAGGGAGGCAGGCAGGGAGGCAGGCAGGGAGGCAGGCAGTGTCTGTCTGTTGAGGTTTTCACCTTGTTCTTCTCCTGCTGAAGTTCTAACTGGACGTCCATCAGTTTGGTTCTCAGCTCGTCATTGGCGGCCTGAAGGGCGTCCGTTCGCTCCGCCTTGGCCCGCCCTGCCGGAGCTCGTTTGGACATCTCTTACTCGAGTCTCGCCCGGTCGTCAGTCAGAGATCACAACATTTGTACCTGGAGAGCACAAACGCAGCGCTGTTTTCCACTGGCTTCGAACTCAACTTCAATCGGTACCGTAACTTACAACATCATAAACATAGAACTAGCTTGACTTATTCATTGAATAAATGCATTTGGTTCTTCAAAACTGCATCACGCAACATAGCGTGACCGAGACGGCCGTTATCCACCTGCGTGAAGTTATTTGGTGAAATGAATGAGATGTTTAAGACACCATCGTTCTGTCTCTATGTAGATGAAGGGAAATAATCGATTGCTGAAGGTCCAAAGTTGTTGTGATAAACAAATAAACATATTAGTGATTAGTGACATATTTGTGATAAACATATTAGGCAGGATAATCACATATGTTAACGTGACTGCCCACACTGTATTTATTTATGGTTATTTGTTAAATCGAGTACTGTTAGACATGAAATAGGAAGTGTTTAACATAAATGGAAGACGAAAGGGGTACTCACCATTGTAGCTCCTGCTGGTCAATGATACGAGCCTCTTCTTGCAGTGGAAAACATACAGCCAACAAACACCGTGGAACCTAAAGGAATGAAATTAAACATTAACATTTAGCCTCAACCAACATTCACAGATACAACGCAACGCAATCTACACAAACGTAAATCTTTTTAAACACAATGAGTTGTACTTACCGTGTACGCTCTAGACGGTCCACTTGCAAGCAGAAAATAAAGATATTTCTGTTGATAATCGTCGTGTTTGTATCCGGTGTCTCGCTCAAGGCCATTGCGCCCACAGATTTGAATTTTGGCGAGAGTTCAGCCTATTGACGTCATTTCCGCGGTGTAATACCCGCATATCTGAAACGGCAAAGTTAAGAGTAGAGTTAAATAAAGTTTTTAGTCAACGCAATAATTTACAACCGTTGACCAGTCGAAATAATCGTCGAAATTTGGCGTCTGTGGCTGGAAGCAGACGCCGAGTTCGACATTCCTCCCAAACGCCACACTCCCTCGCTTTTCAGGGCTAAAAAAAAACAGTTGTAATTACCTTGTACGCTCTAGACGGTCAAGTTGCAAGCTGAAAACAAAAATATTTGCCTTGTTAGTCATCGTGTTACTAACCGCTGTGTCTTGTTTGCCAGAATTGCCGCTTTCCTACTTCCTGTTGCAAGCCACGCCCACGGATTATAATTTTGCCGTGAGTTCCGCCTATTGACGTCATGTCCGCGTCACATGACTGCGACGTAATATTATCTAAAACTGTTTGTGCGGTATTGTGTTGTTCTGTGCGGTATTGTTATTCTGTGCGGCGTCGTGTTGTTCTGTGCGGCGTCGTGTTGTTCAGTGCGACGTCGTGTTGTTCAGTGCGGCATGGTGTTGTTCAGTAAGGCATGGTGTTGTTCAGTGCGGCATGGTGTTGTTCAGTGCGGCATGGTGTTGTTCAGTGCGGAATGGTGTTGTTCAGTGCAGAATGGTGTTGTTCAGTCCGGGATGGTGTTGTTCAATGCGGGATGGTGTTGTTCAGTGCGGGGTGGTGTTGTTCAGTGCGGGATGGTGTTGTTCAGTGCGGCATGGTGTTGTTCAATGCGGCATGGTGTTGTTCAGTGCGGGATGGTGTTGTTCATTGCGGCATGGTGTTGTTCAGTGCGGCATGGTGTTGTTCAGTGCGGCATGGTGTTGTTCAGTGCGGCATGGTGTTGTTCAGTGCGGCATAATGTTGTTCAGTGCGGCATGGTGTTGTTCAGTGCAGGATGGTGTTGTTCAGTGCGGCATGGTGTTGTTCAATGCAGGATCGTGTTGTTCAGTGCAGCATAATGTTGTTCAGTGCAGCATGGTGTTGTTCAGTGCGGCATGGTGTTGTTCAATGCGGCATGGTGTTGTTCACTGCGGGATGGTGTTGTTCAATGCGGGATCGTGTTGTTCAGTGCGGCATAATGTTGTTCAGTGCGGCATGGTGTTGTTCAGTGCGGCATGGTGTTGTTCAGTGCGACATAATGTTGTTTAGTGCGGCATAATGTTGTTCAGTGCGGCATAATGTTGTTCAGTGCGGCATGGTGTTGTTCAGTGCGGCATGGTGTTGTTCAGTGCGGCATGGTGTTGTTCAGTGCAGGATGGTGTTGTTCAGTGCGGCATGGTGTTGTTCAATGCGGCATGGTGTTGTGCAGTGCGGGATGGTGTTGTTCAGTGCGGGATGGTGTTGTTCAGTGCGGCATGGTGTTGTTCAGTGCGGAATGGTGTTGTTCAGTGCGGCATGGTGTTGTTCAGTGCGGCATGGTGTTGTTCAGTGCAGGATGGTGTTG
This sequence comes from Syngnathus floridae, assembly GCF_059516105.1. NCBI lineage: Eukaryota > Metazoa > Chordata > Actinopteri > Syngnathiformes > Syngnathidae > Syngnathus > Syngnathus floridae. Next base: position 637,671 of record NC_142416.1, on the reverse strand, counting down.
TTCAATGCGGGATCGTGTTGTTCAGTGCGGCATGGTGTTGTTCAGTGCGGCATGGTGTTGTTCAGTGCGGCATAATGTTGTTCAGTGCGGCATGGTGTTGTTCAGTGCGGCATGGTGTTGTTCAGTGCGGCATGGTGTTGTTCAGTGCGGCATGGTGTTGTTCAGTGCGCCATAATGTTGTTCAGTGCGGCATGGTGTTGTTCAGTGCGGGATGGTGTTGTTCAGTGCGGCATGGTGTTGTTCAATGCGGCATAGTGTTGTTCAGTGCGGGATGGTGTTGTTCAGTGCAGGATGGTGTTGTTCAGTGCGGCATGGTGTTGTTCAATGCGTCAGTGCGGCATAATGTTGTTCAGTGCGGCATGGTGTTGTTCAGTGCGGCATGGTGTTGTTCAGTGCGGCATGGTGTTGTTCAGTGCAGGATGGTGTTGTTCAGTGCGGCATGGTGTTGTTCAATGCGGCATGGTGTTGTTCAGTGCGGGATGGTGTTGTTCAGTGCAGGATGGTGTTGTTCAGTGCGGCATGGTGTTGTTCAGTGCGGAATGGTGCTGTTCAGTGCGGCATGGTGTTGTTCAGTGCGGCATGGTGTTGTTCAGTGCAGGATGGTGTTGTTCAATGCGGGATCGTGTTGTTCAGTGCGGCATGGTGTTGTTCAGTGCGGCATGGTGTTGTTCAGTGCGGCATAATGTTGTTCAGTGCGGCATGGTGTTGTTCAGTGCGGCATGGTGTTGTTCAGTGCGGCATGGTGTTGTTCAGTGCGGCATGGTGTTGTTCAGTGCGGCATAATGTTGTCCAGTGCGCCATAATGTTGTTCAGTGCGGCATGGTGTTGTTCAGTGCGGGATGGTGTTGTTCAGTGCGGCATGGTGTTGTTCAATGCGGCATGGTGTTGTTCAGTGCGGGATGGTGTTGTTCAGTGCGGGATAGTGTTGTTCAGTGCGGCATGGTGTTGTTCAATGCGGCATGGTGTTGTTCAGTGCGGGATGGTGTTGTTCAGTGCGGCATGGTGTTGTTCAGTGCGGCATGGTGTTGTTCAGTGCGGCATGGTGTTGTTCAGTGCGGCATGGTGTTGTTCAGTGCGGCATGGTGTTGTTCAGTGCGGCATGGTGTTGTTCAGTGCGGCATGGTGTTGTTCAGTGCGGCATGGTGTTGTTCAGTGCGGGATGGTGTTGTTCAATGCGGGATCGTGTTGTTCAGTGCGGGGTGGTGTTGTTCAGTGCAGGATGGTGTTGTTCAGTGCAGGATGGTGTTGTTCAGTGCGGCATGGTGTTGTTCAATGCAGGATCGTGTTGTTCAGTGCAGCATAATGTTGTTCAGTGCAGCATGGTGTTGTTCAGTGCGGCATGGTGTTGTTCAATGCGGCATGGTGTTGTTCAGTGCGGGATGGTGTTGTTCAGTGCGGCATGGTGTTTTTCAGTGCGGCATAATGTTGTTCAGTGCAGCATGGTGTTGTTCAGTGCGGCATGGTGTTGTTCAGTGCGACATAATGTTGTTCAGTGCGGCATAATGTTGTTCAGTGCGGCATGGTGTTGTTCAGTGCGGCATGGTGTTGTTCAGTGCGGCATGGTGTTGTTCAGTGCGGCATGGTGTTGTTCAGTGCAGGATGGTGTTGTTCAGTGCAGGATGGTGTTGTTCAATGCGGCATGGTGTTGTTCAGTGCGGGATGGTGTTGTTCAGTGCGGGATGGTGTTGTTCATTGCGGCATGGTGTTGTTCAGTGCGGCATGGTGTTGTTCAGTGCGGCATGGTGTTGTTCAGTGCGGCATGGTGTTGTTCAGTGCGGCATAATGTTGTTCAGTGCGGCATGGTGTTGTTCAGTGCGGCATGGTGTTGTTCAGTGCAGGATGGTGTTGTTCAGTGCGGCATGGTGTTGTTCAATGCGGGATCGTGTTGTTCAGTGCGGCATGGTGTTGTTCAGTGCGGCATGGTGTTGTTCAGTGCGGCATGGTGTTGTTCAGTGCGGCATGGTGTTGTTCAGTGCGGCATAATGTTGTTCAGTGCGGCATAATGTTGTTCAGTGCGGCATAATGTTGTTCAGTGCGGCATAATGTTGTTCAGTGCGGCATAATGTTGTTCAGTGCGGCATAATGTTGTTCAGTGCGGGATGGTGTTGTTCATTGAGGCATGGTGTTGTTCAGTGCGGCATGGTGTTGTTCAGTGCGGCATGGTGTTGTTCAGTGCGGGATGGTGTTGTTCAGTGCAGGATGGTGTTGTTCAGTGCGGCATGGTGTTGTTCAATGCGGCATGGTGTTGTTCAGTGCGGCATGGTGTTGTTCAGTGCGGCATGGTGTTGTTCAGTGCGGCATAATGTTTTTCAGTGCGGCATGGTGTTGTTCAGTGCGGCATGGTGTTGTTCAGTGCGGCATAATGTTGTTCAGTGCGGCATGGTGTTGTTCAGTGCGGCATGGTGTTGTTCAGTGCGGCATGGTGTTGTTCAGTGCGGCATGGTGTTGTTCAGTGCGGGATGGTGTTGTTCAGTGCGGGATCGTGTTGTTCAGTGCGGCATGGTGTTGTTCAGTGCGGCATGGTGTTGTTCAGTGCGGCATGGTGTTGTTCAGTGCGGCATGGTGTTGTTCAGTGCGGCATGGTGTTGTTCAGTGCGGCATAATGTTGTTCATTTCGGCATAATGTTGTTCACTGCGGCATAATGTTGTTTAGTGCGGCATGGTGTTGTTCAGTGCGGGATGGTGTTGTTCAGTGCGTTATAATGTTGTTCAGTGCGGCATGGTGTTGTTCAGTGCGGCATGGTGTTGTTCAGTGCGGCATGGTGTTGTTCAGTGCGGCATGGTGTTGTTCAGTGCGGCATAATGTTGTTCAGTGCGGCATAATGTTGTTCAGTGCGGCATGGTGTTGTTCAGTGCGGGATGGTGTTGTTCAGTGCGGGATGGTGTTGTTCAGTGCGGCATGGTGTTCAATGCGGAATGGTGTTGTTCAGTGCAGGATGGTGTTGTTCAGTGCGGCATGGTGTTGTTCAGTGCGGCATAATGTTGTTCAGTGCGGCATGGTGTTGTTCAGTGCGGCATGGTGTTGTTCAGTGCGGCATGGTGTTGTTCAGTGCGGCATGGTGTTGTTCAGTGCGGCATAATGTTGTTCAGTGCGGCATGGTGTTGTTCAGTGCGGCATGGTGTTGTTCAGTGCGGCATAATGTTCAGTGCGGCATAATGTTGTTCAGTGCGGCATGGTGTTGTTCAGTGCGGGATGGTGTTGTTCAGTGCAGGATGGTGTTGTTCAGTGCGGCATGGTGTTGTTCAATGCGGGATCGTGTTGTTCAGTGCGGCATGGTGTTGTTCAGTGCGGCATGGTGTTGTTCAGTGCGGCATGGTGTTGTTCAGTGCGGCATGGTGTTGTTCAGTGCGGCATAATGTTGTTCAGTGCGGCATAATGTTGTTCAGTGCGGCATAATGTTGTTCAGTGCGGCATAATGTTGTTCAGTGCGGCATAATGTTGTTCAGCGCGGCATAATGTTGTTCAGTGCGGGATGGTGTTGTTCATTGAGGCATGGTGTTGTTCAGTGCGGCATGGTGTTGTTCAGTGCGGCATGGTGTTGTTCAGTGCGGGATGGTGTTGTTCAGTGCAGGATGGTGTTGTTCAGTGCGGCATGGTGTTGTTCAATGCGGCATGGTGTTGTTCAGTTCGGGATGGTGTTGTTCAGTGCGGCATGGTGTTTTTCAGTGCGGCATAATGTTTTTCAGTGCGGCATGGTGTTGTTCAGTGCGGCATGGTGTTGTTCAGTGCAGCATAATGTTGTTCAGTGCGGCATGGTGTTGTTCAGTGCGGAATGGTGTTGTTCAGTGCGGCATGGTGTTGTTCAGTGCGGCATGGTGTTGTTCAGTGCGGCATGGTGTTGTTCAGTGCGGCATGGTGTTGTTCAGTGCGGGATGGTGTTCAATGCGGGATCGTGTTGTTCAGTGCGGCATGGTGTTGTTCAGTGCGGCATGGTGTTGTTCAGTGCGGCATGGTGTTGTTCAGTGCGGCATGGTGTTGTTCAGTGCGGCATGGTGTTGTTCATTTCGGCATAATGTTGTTCAGTGCGGCATAATGTTGTTTAGTGCGGCATGGTGTTGTTCAGTGCGGGATGGTGTTGTTCAGTGCGTTACAATGTTGTTCAGTGCGGCATGGTGTTGTTCAGTGCGGCATGGTGTTGTTCAGTGCGGCATGGTGTTGTTCAGTGCGGCATAATGTTGTTCAGTGCGGCATAATGTTGTTCAGTGCGGCATGGTGTTGTTCAGTGCGGGATGGTGTTGTTCAGTGCGGGATGGTGTTGTTCAGTGCGGCATGGTGTTCAATGCGGAATGGTGTTGTTCAGTGCAGGATGGTGTTGTTCAGTGCGGCATGGTGTTGTTCAGTGCGGCATAATGTTGTTCAGTGCGGCATGGTGTTCAGTGCGGCATGGTGTTGTTCAGTGCGGCATGGTGTTGTTCAGTGCGGCATGGTGTTGTTCAGTGCGGCATAATGTTGTTCAGTGCGGCATGGTGTTGTTCAGTGCGGCATGGTGTTGTTCAGTGCGGCATAATGTTCAGTGCGGCATAATGTTGTTCAGTGCGGCATGGTGTTGTTCAGTGCGGGATGGTGTTGTTCAGTGCAGGATGGTGTTGTTCAGTGCGGCATGGTGTTCAGTGCGGGATGGTGTCTTTCAGTGCGGCATGGTGTCGTTCAGTGCGGCATGGTGTCTTTCAGTGCGGCATGGTGTCGTTCAGTGAGGCATGGTGTTGTTCAGTGCGGCATGGTGTTATTTAGTGCGGCATGGTGTTGTTCAGTGCGGGATGGTGTTGTTCAGTGTGGCATGGTGTTCAGTGCGGCATGGTGTTGTTCAGTGCGGTATCGTGTTGTTCAGTGCGGTATCGTGTTTCTCAGTGCGGTATCGTGTTGTTCAGTGCAGTATCGTTGTGTTGTTCGTATTGTGTTGTGTTGTTCGTAATGTGTTGTGTTGTTCGTATTGTGTTGTGTTGTTCATATTGTGTTGTTCATATTGTGTTGAGTTATTCGTATTGTGTTGTGTTGTTCGTATTGTGTTGCCTTTAACACTTAGCCTCTAACACTTAGCCTCTAACACTTAGCCTCTAACACTTAGCCTCTAGCATCTAGAAGGTAAATAAATAGGAAGGAAGGACTCACCAGTGACGTCTTCGCCCACGTCCAAGCGTTGTACTTTGTATTTTCATCCTTCTGACAGTGGAAAACATAGCCAACAAACACCGTGGAACCTAAACGAATGAAAGAAAACTATCATTTGGCCACAACCAACATTCACAGATACAACACAATGTGACGTGCGGGGTTGAGGTTAAAGGTTGAGTGAAGGGCCCTCGTTTTAAACTACTTTTTTGAAAAGGATTGGGAACAAGTAAGACGTATTTAATTTATTTAATGGGAAGTAGTAAGAGCTATTGAATTTAATCTATGTATTATATTCTATTGTATTGTATTGTTGTTTTCTTTTGGATTGTATTCACACTAACCCCACTAAAACTTCAGCCCACAAAAACTCGCCTCTGGCGCCTAGCCTCTGGCACTTAGCCTCTAACACTTAGCCTTTAACACTTAGCCTTTAACACTTAGCCTTTAACACTTAGCCTAGAAGGTGAATAAATAGGGTTAAAGGTTGAGTGAAGGGACCTCGTTTTAAACTACTTTTTTGAAAAGGAGTGGGAACAAGTAAGACGTATTTAATTTATTTAATGGGAAGTAGTAAGACTTATTAAATTTATTTAATCTACTTTTCTTCCCAGGCAAAATTTGATGTGCTGCAATTCCAAATTTCCAAAGTGAATGAAGGAATGAAGTCCTTTAAATTATGATTTTGTATAAATACTAGGCATTAACACAAAATCGACGGCACAAAATGGGCAGACTTTACTTGTTTGAAAAGGACTGGTTACAAGACAGACTTTTTTAATTTATTTAATGGGAAGAAGACTTATTTAGTTTAATTGATCTATTTTTGTTCCCTGGCAAAATTCGATTTGCTGCAATTCCAAATTTCCAAAGTGAATGAAGGAAAGAAGTCGTTTAAATTATGATTTTGTTTAAATACTAGGCATAGACACAAAATCTACGGCACAAAATGGGCAGACTTTACTTGTTTGAAGAGGACTGGTTACAAGACAGACTTTTCTGATTTATTTAATGGGAAGAAGACTTATTTAGTTTATTTAATCTATTTTTGTTCCCTGGCAAAATTGGATTTGCTGAAATTGTATTTTGCCAAATCTTGCCTTGAGACCTGATAGGAAGTATTAAACGCTTAGTTAAATCAATACAAGTTGGTAATAAGAGCGAGTAATGTTGGTTGAACCGATGAATGAAGGTTGAAAGCAATTTAAATTATGACTTTGTATAAATACTAGATATTAACAGAACATCTACTGCGCGAAATGGGCAGAGTTTACTTGTTTGAGAAGGAGTGGCTTATTCAAAACTAAGATTTATTTAATCTGTTTGTTCCCAGGCAAAATTGGATGTGATGCAATTCCAAATTTCACCACATGATGGTGCCCAATTTTGACTTCATAGGACATATTAAACACTTAGCTTGTTATTATGTTCAAGGTAATCAGATTTGTTTATTATTCTAATGGCCTCTTCAAAACTATTCTGGATTACTACTTTGGATCTATTCTACATTACTTGGCAACAACATACTCTGTAACAGATTAGGCAGTATAATCATATATGTTAACTTGAGAGTGTCCACACTCAATCTACTTATCGTGATGTGTTAAATCAATTACTGTTAGACATTATTTGTCTGATAATCTACCAAATCTTTAAATTGAAGAATTTGTGATTTAATTAATAGCTTGTTGTTATGTTCAGGGTAATCAGACTTGTATATAATTCTAATGGCCTTCTTTTGAAAACTATTCTGAATTACAACTTTGGATCTTATATTACTTTGCAACAATCTACTCGGTGACAGATTAGGCAGTATAATCACATATGTTAACTTCAGTGCCCACACCGTATTTATTTATGGTTATTTGTTAAATCAAGTACTGTTAGACATGAAATAGGAAGTGTTTAACATAAATGTTATGGCTACTCACCATTGTAGCTCGCTCCTGGTCAATGATACGAGCCTCTTCTTGCAGTGGAAAACTTGCAGCCAACAAACACCGTGGAACCTAAAGGAATGAAATTAAACATTAACATTTCGCCTCGACCAATTTTCACACGTACAACGCAACGCGGCTACACTTCTGCTATTACAAACGTAAATCTCCTTAAACACAATGAGTGTTACTTACCGTGTACGCTCTAGACGGTCCAGTTGCAAGCAGAAAATAAAGATATTTCCGTTGATAATCGTCGCTGCTCAGTGGCTCACGGCCATCGCGCCAACAGATTTGAATTTTGGCGGAGGTTCGGGCAATTACGTCATATCCGCGGCACATGACTGCAACGTAATACCCGCTTATCTGAAACGGCAGTTAAAAGTAGAGTTACATCAAGTTTTCTTGGAACCTAAACGAATGAAAGAAAACTATCATTTGGCCACAACCAACATTCACAGATACAACACAACGTGCGGGGTTGAGGTTAAAGATTGAGTGAAGGGCCCTCGTTTTAAACTACTGTTTTGAAAAGGAGTGGGAACAAGTAAGACGTATTTAATTTATTTAATGGGAAGTAGTAAGACTTATTAAATTTATTTAATCTACTTTTCTTCCCAGGCAAAATTTGATGTGCTGCAATTCCAAATTTCCAAAGTGAATGAAGGAATGAAGTCCTTTAAATTATGATTTTGTATAAATACTAGGCATTAACACAAAATCGACGGCACAAAATGGGCAGACTTTACTTGTTTGAAAAGGACTGGTTACAAGACAGACTTTTTTAATTTATTTAATGGGAAGAAGACTTATTTAGTTTAATTGATCTATTTTTGTTCCCTGGCAAAATTCGATTTGCTGCAATTCCAAATTTCCAAAGTGAATGAAGGAAAGAAGTCGTTTAAATTATGATTTTGTTTAAATACTAGGCATAGACACAAAATCTACGGCACAAAATGGGCAGACTTTACTTGTTTGAAGAGGACTGGTTACAAGACAGACTTTTCTGATTTATTTAATGGGAAGAAGACTTATTTATTTTATTTAATCTATTTTTGTTCCCTGGCAAAATTGGATTTGCTGAAACTGTATTTTGCCAAATCTTGCCTTGAGACCTGATAGGAAGTATTAAACGCTTAGTTAAATCAATACAAGTTGGTAATAAGAGCGAGTAATGTTGGTTGAACCGATGAATGAAGGTTGAAAGCAATTTAAATTATGACTTTGTATAAATACTAGATATTAACAGAACATCTACTGCGCGAAATGGGCAGAGTTTACTTGTTTGAGAAGGAGTGGCTTATTCAAAACTAAGATTTATTTAATCTGTTTGTTCCCAGGCAAAATTGGATGTGATGCAATTCCAAATTTCACCACATGATGGTGCCCAATTTTGACTTCATAGGACATATTAAACACTTAGCTTGTTATTATGTTCAAGGTAATCAGATTTGTTTATTATTCTAATGGCCTCTTCAAAACTATTCTGGATTACTACTTTGGATCTATTCTACATTACTTGGCAACAACATACTCTGTAACAGATTAGGCAGTATAATCATATATGTTAACTTGAGAGTGCCCACACTCAATCTACTTATCGTGATGTGTTAAATCAATTACTGTTAGACATTATTTGTCTGATAATCTACCAAATCTTTGAATTGAAGAATTTGTGATTTAATTAATAGCTTGTTCAGGGTAATCAGACTTGTATATAATTCTAATGGCCTTCTTTTGAAAACTATTCTGAATTACAACTTTGGATCTTATATTACTTTGCAACAATCTACTCGGTGACAGATTAGGCAGTATAATCACATATGTTAACTTCAGTGCCCACACTGTATTTATTTATGGTTATTTGTTAAATCAAGTACTGTTACACATGAAATAGGAAGTGTTTAACATAAATGTTATGGCTACTCACCATTGTAGCTCGCTCCTGGTCAATGATACGAGCCTCTTCTTGCAGTGGAAAACTTGCAGCCAACAAACACCGTGGAACCTAAAGGAATGAAATTAAACATTAACATTTCGCCTCGACCAATTTTCACACGTACAACGCAACGCGGCTACACTTCTGCTATTACAAACGTAAATCTCCTTAAACACAATGAGTGTTACTTACCGTGTACGCTCTAGACGGTCCAGTTGCAAGCAGAAAATAAAGATATTTCCGTTGATAATCGTCGCTGCTCAGTGGCTCACGGCCATCGCGCCAACAGATTTGAATTTTGGCGGAGGTTCGGGCAATTACGTCATATCCGCGGCACATGACTGCGACGTAATACCCGCTTATCTGAAACGGCAGTTAAAAGTAGAGTTACATCAAGTTTTCTTGGAACCTAAACGAATGAAAGAAAACTATCATTTGGCCACAACCAACATTCACAGATACAACACAACGTGCGGGGTTGAGGTTAAAGATTGAGTGAAGGGCCCTCGTTTTAAACTACTGTTTTGAAAAGGAGTGGAAACAAGTAAGACGTATTTAATTTATTTAATGGGAAGTAGTAAGACTTATTAGATTTATTTAATCTACTTTTCTTCCCAGGCAAAATTTGATGTGCTGCAATTCCAAATTTCCAAAGTGAATGAAGGAATGAAGTCCTTTAAATTATGATTTTGTATAAATACTAGGCATAAACACAAAATCGACGGCACAAAATGGGCAGACTTTACTTGTTTGAAAAGGACTGGTTACAAGACAGACTTTTTTAATTTATTTAATGGGAAGAAGACTTATTTAGTTTAATTGATCTATTTTTGTTCCCTGGCAAAATTCGATTTGCTGCAATTCCAAATTTCCAAAGTGAATGAAGGAAAGAAGTCGTTTAAATTATGATTTTGTTTAAATACTAGGCATAGACACAAAATCTACGGCACAAAATGGGCAGACTTTACTTGTTTGAAGAGGACTGGTTACAAGACAGACTTTTCTGATTTATTTAATGGGAAGAGGACTTATTTAGTTTATTTAATCTATTTTTGTTCCCTGGCAAAATTGGATTTGCTGAAATTGTATTTTGCCAAATCTCGATTTGAGACCTGATAGGAAGTATTAAACGCTTAGTTAAATCAATACAAGTTGGTAATAAGAGCGAGTAATGTTGGTTGAACCGATGAATGAAGGTTGAAAGCAATTTAAATTATGACTTTGTATAAATACTAGATATTAAAAGAACATCTACTGCGCAAAATGGGCAGAGTTTACTTGTTTGAGAAGGAGTGGCTTATTCAAAACTAAGATTTATGTAATCTGTTTGTTCCCAGGCAAAATTGGATGTGATGCAATTCCAAATTTCACCATATGATGGTGCCCAATTTTGACTTCATAGGACATATTAAACACTTAGCTTGTTATTATGTTCAAGGTAATCAGATTTGTTTATCATTCTAATGGCCTCTTCAAAACTATTCTGGATTACTACTTTGGATCTATTCTACATTACTTGGCAACAACATACTCTGTAACAGATTAGGCAGTATAATCACATATGTTAACTTGAGAGTGCCCACACTCAATCTACTTATCGTGATGTGTTAAATCAATTACTGTTAGACATTATTTGTCTGATAATCTACCAAATCTTTGAATTGAAGAATTTGTGATTTAATTAATAGCTTGTTCAGGGTAATCAGACTTGTATATAATTCTAATGGCCTTCTTTTGAAAACTATTCTGAATTACAACTTTGGATCTTATATTACTTTGCAACAATCTACTCGGTGACAGATTAGGCAGTATAATCACATATGTTAACTTCAGTGCCCACACTGTATTTATTTATGGTTATTTGTTAAATCAAGTACTGTTAGACATGAAATAGGAAGTGTTTAACATAAATGTTATGGCTACTCACCATTGTAGCTCGCTCCTGGTCAATGATATGAGCCTCTTCTTGCAGTGGAAACCTTGCAGCCAACAAACACCGTGGAACCTAAAGGAATGAAATTAAACATTAACATTTCGCCTGGACCAACATTCACACGTACAACGCAACGCGGCTACACTTCTGCTATTACAAACGTAAATCTCCTTAAACACAACGAGTGTTACTTACCGTGTACGCTCTAGGCAAAATTGGATGTGATGCAATTCCAAATCTAGCTGAAACGGCAGTTAAAAGTAGAGTTACATCAAGTTTTCTTTTTTAATCAACACAATCATTTACAACCGTTGACCAGAAAGAATCGTCGAAATTCGACGTCCCCCACAAACGCCACGCTCACTCGCTTTTCAGGGCAACAAAAGTACTTCTTTTTAAAAACGATGAGTTGTACTTACCGTGTACGCTCTGGACGGTCCAGTTGCAAGCAGAAAATAAAAATATTTCTCTTGTTAGTCGTATGTTACCATCCGCTGTGTCTTTGTCAACATCGCCGCCATTTTCCTACTTCCTGCTGCGAGCCACGCCCACGGATTTAAATTTGGGCGGAAGCTCTTTCCATTGGCGTCGTTTTCGCGTATAGCAAATCCGATTGGTTGGGAAGGGGGCACGGTTATGCAGCCGAGGGGTCCTGTGATCGGTGGGATGTAAAGTAGGCGTCGACGTCACGTCCGCGTCACGTGACCACGACGTGGCAAACGTCATATAGCAACCGCTGTTTTGTTTAGTAGACTTACAGTTGTTATGCATTGACATAATGGCGCACACACCAAATAGATTTAAATAAATTAAATAATTCTTCTGCCCACTCTCTTTTAAACAAGTTAACTCTCCCCGCGGATTTGAATTCTGGCGAAAGTTACGCCCATCGACGTCACGTATGTCACGTGACCACGACGTGGCAGATGTCATATAGCAACCGCTGGTTTGTTTAGTAGATTTACAGTTGTTATGCATTGGCATAATGGTGTGCACTCAAAATAGATTTAAATAAATTAAATATTTCTTCTGCCCACTCCCTTTTAAACAAGTTAACTCTGCCCACGTCCATTGACGTCTTGTCTGCGTCACGTGACCACGACGTAGCGACGTCATATAGTAACCGCTGTTTTGATCAGTAGACTTAGTTATTATGCGTTGACATAATGGCGCATAGTGAGCTGAAGTGCATGGCGCTGAAGATTTGAATCTTTGAAATGCGCTGAGGTCTGACATATCAGGCAGAATGGTTTGCCATCACGTTCAACAAAAAATAGAAACTTTCCCACTCTGATTAAAACGTCCTGTGTTCATCTACGTATTTTCGTTTTGCTGTGCATCTTTTCCCTGCCATTTCGAGAGCCCAATTGACACTCATAGTTTAAAGAAATGTGTTTGCCCATCCTACTTTGTGGAATTTCACCACATGCGCTTTTGACCAAAATACCAAATTGAACTCAAGTGAAGCCAACACGCACAACCCCCCCCCCCCCCCCCCCCCCCCCCACACACACACACACACACAAATGTTGATATGAACATAAAAGAGCCGCATGCGGTTCGGGAGTTGCGGCTTGGCCAAACCTGTACTATACAACTTTATTTGTATAAAATTTTCACAACAGCTGTCACACAAACAAAGCGGGAAAAACCGAAGACGTGCGTGTTCCGCCCACGCTGGATTTATTTGCACCTTTGAAAAGACACCGTATTGCCGCAGATGTGGCAAAGAGTACTTTTGGGCATCTGAGACGGAAGGATGTCCAAAGCATCACGTCACCTGCTCTGGTAGGCATGGTGGTGGGACGTTGAGGTCAACCGCTTTGGGGTTGGCTGAATCTTTGATCGCAGGATGCAAAACACTTGAAGACAGAAGCAGAAAAGCAGAGCTAAATGCAAAATGTACTCACCGGTGACTCCAATTTTTTTCCCCCCTGAAGAAACAGCTGGACGGGTGGCCCCGGCTGGCCAGTGGGACTCTTGTTATTCTGACCCTTTTTAGTGCGCGTTTGGGGCAACAACCGTTTTTTGTGGCGCTCTTTTCTGGTTCAAAAGTGCCCTGCATGTGAATTTGCTTTTCCTGCCTTCTGATTGGATGAGCGCCGGTGTGACGCGGTGCCTCTGTCACCGTGGCGGGGGGTATACGTTGGCATCGGAGCGTCTGCCAACGTCTGAGACCGGCTGGCAGTGTATCGGAGGTGTCGAGTGCGGTGCCGATGGAGCTCACTCACCAGCTGGTGTTAGGGCCACAGAATGAAGGCCAAGGAGAAGAATAGAAAGAGAAACAGAAACTTCTCCTCCAATTGTTTGATTTGTCTCTTCTGAGCTTCAATGAATTCTTTCAGCTCTTTGTAAGCGTGCAAGTAAGTGCCGGGCTGGCTTTGGGCCCTTACCTGTTGCGCGCTGTGCAGCAGATCCATTCTCTCTTGGAGGATGCAAGCGTCGCGCTCCCTCAACTCGCACATCAGGGCTCGCTTCCATTGGTCCACGGCGCTCCTAAGCTCTTCTCTCTGATCCGCCGTCAGCACGTCATTCACGCCAGCGTGGCTGGCTTTTTCGCCGTCCGTGGCGGGGCAGTCCCGCTGCGGTAGCGCCTCGTACAACATGGCCTCCAGCTCCAGGATCCTCTGGGCCGCAATCCTCGTCCATCAGTGGTCCGGCGGGAGATTTGAGGGAGGCTTACCTTATGAGCCTGGTCCATGGAACACTTCCTGAAGTCCAACTCTTCATCCAGGTAGCCCTTCTGCTTGCAGAACATAGAAGAGCCCAAAGGCACAGCGTCAACAAGCTTCTTTCAGCGCAAAGCCTTCCAAAAGTCACATTTGAGCCGCCGAGTCTCGTGGAGTGCGAACATAAGGAGTTCGACATACACTTACGGCGTTATAGCCCAGGATGTCCATCTTCTTCATCAGATCACTGATGTTGATGTCCGGGGGAAAGGCGCAAGGAGCAATGTAAGGTGTTCTGGGACCTCGGGTTAAGGTTAGGGTTGCGAGGGACGCCTTACGTACGCTCACGCCCTCGGCCTCGCAGTAGATCTGCAAAGGGCTGAGGCCGTCTGGGAAACGGACTTGCAGAAACTTCAAGACGGGGGAGCGCCACTCCCTCTCCTGAAAGGCAGAGGCATGCATCCGTCCGTCCGTCCGTCCGTCACATCTCTGGCCTCAACACGCTTGTGCGAGTCTTCCCACCTCCAGCTCCAGGATGCGGAACTCAAGCAGTTCGTTTTGGTCTCGGATATCCTGGATGTGCTCTTTCAGACGCGCTTCTTCCGCCTCCATCCGCCTGACCTGAAAAGACAGTCAGACCTCATCTGCGGGGCTTCCCGACGGGTGTGACGCCAAGCGACTCCGCCCAGCGCCTTTCTTTCCGTCACCTTTTCGGCCAACTGCTGATTGCTCTGACGCAGCAGCTGCTTCTCCTCCACCCACTTGACATTCTAGAAGAGACAAACGCGTGGACAGCTTTGGAATGTTGTGTCATTTTCATCCACAAATTCTTTGGTTGACTGGAAAATGACATTTGCTTTTCTCCGCATTTTCCCAGCCACATTCGGGGGGGGGGTTGGTCCAGTAATGCCAGACGAATGAGTGACTGAAGAATGTAGCTATTTTGTCTGAGAAAAAGGTGTGCTCATTGATGAGCTTACCTGTCCTTGTTGCTTCAGCGCTGACTCCAGATCTGCTACTCTGCTTTGATAGTGACCCATTTCTACCATCAGCTTTTCTCTGGTCTGAAAGGAGGAGGAGGGAGGCTCCTCCTCCTCCTTTCAGACCAGAGAACACCCGAGGCTGGGTGAGAACGGGGAGGCTGCGACCCGGCCGGGGGTTGCGGGAAGGGGCGCCACCTTGATCTCCTTCTCGGCGTCGTAGTCCCCTTCGCTGGTCTGGGCTAGCAGAGCGTAGGCTCGTTGCAGCGCTTGATATTCTTGCGTCAGCTGGCGGTAGCGAAGCTCCGCCTCTTCATGCACACACCAATGCAACACAGCACTAGTACCAGAATCAGTCAGACCGGCGACAAAGCACCCGCGACGCAAAGACGAGTCCGATTCCAGGCTGAAGAGGAATGTTTGGTGCCAATACGCTGGCAGAAATGGCGGGCTACCTCTTCGGGTTCCGTGTCGGGGGTTCTGTCGGTGTGAAAAGACAAGGACGATCCGTCCGAGTCCACCAACACGTCTTCGTCGTAGCCGTAAAATGTTTCGATGACCTGCGGGCGCGGAAGCAAACATCTCTCTGAACAAACTGAAGCGACACCTCACGATGAATCGACGATAGGAACGATAGCGAGAAAAAGGCCATTTCATCTTGCGCAACACCAAGCAGCCGCAAACAAACAGACTCACCTTGCAGGACCTCACGCTTTGTTCCTCCTCAGAGATTCTCGACGTCGGTATCGTAGCAGCAAATCTCTCTCCTGTCGACACAAATAATCCGCCTTTGAGATTCTTTGGATGCAAAGGGAACGAACGGCTCCGGCGCAGAAACAAACGCGACTCACAATGACATTTCTGACATGAGCTCCTGTCTCCAGAGCCTGAAAAACACGTCACCGGCGATGATTGGAGGGACGCTCGTCTTTTCCAAAAGTGACAACTACAGGGTGTGTCAGGGTTTTCCAGATTATCTTTATCGTATCATTATGTTGCTTTGACTTTGACTGCAACCTGTAATAAATAATATTATTTATCCCTTATTTATCCCTATCGCTTATCCCTTCCTACACAAAGTCGTAAAACACCCCTTGCTATGTTTTGACTAGAGGTCAAGGGCTTCCTCTATTCAATCCACTCTTACACCCACCCTGTTTCTCTTAATTGAAATGCTCGTGCAGGAGCCGAGAGTCAGACTTCATTCGTACAACGGATGGACTCTCCACCTGCAGGTGTCCAAAAGAACTTACTTGTCTCCCGTGTGGTTCTTGCAAAATAAGTTGGAGCGAGCGCAACTCTAACAGGGTGCATTTTGCCACTAGCTGCCTACAGACAATGATGTCGCGCTCGCGGCTCATGGTTGACGGGCTGAGCAGCCGGGCAAGTCCGTCGTTTTCAGCGCACAGCGAGTGGCAAAGGCGCTGACAAAACGGGAGCTTTGAGCTGCTGAAAACGGCAAAACAAGTCTAAAGCGTGTTCAAACGCGTGCGCACAATGCTCCTGCTTGAAAGGTCGGAATTTAAGGGGCCAATTTTTTGGATGGCGGCCGCCGGCCAAGCTTTGGACGGAAAAGGTTTCCTGGCGACAGCGAGCGAGCGTGGCGCTGCCGTACGTGCACCGAGTCGCCTGCCTGAAGACGTTGGACAAGTCGTCGATGATGTGCCGCTGCTCCACAACTTGAAGGAACTCCATTTCACCGTCCTGCTGGCCGCAACCGCGGTCCAGGTCATTGAGCGAACTAGGCCTTCTCTGTGGAACACAAATGCAGTGGACTCTGTTGGCACGCCGCCGTTGTCCGCGTCGACTTACCAAGCTTGCCATCTCCTCGTTCTCCTGGGTGACAAAGCGCACTTTGTTTTCAAGGCGACACAGCACCAGCGAGAGTTCTTCATTCTTCCTGCTCAGGCGTTTGTTTTTGTACAGGAGTGGCAGAAACTGGCTTTCTGTTTCTCTCAGTCGCTTTAGCTGCAAGCATGAAGTGCGGGATGTGAAAGACGCACAACACGCGGGCCAGAACGTATCCATTCCTTTTGCATCGGTTTGAACGGAATCGTGGCTTTGGCTCCCAATAAAAGACATCTACCAGGCAACCGACTCGACGCGCCGCTCAACTAATAAGCAAGCGCAATGGGTGCCTCGCTGGATGGCGCGCATCAAACGTAGCGCAAACCTTCAAGCGTGCCGTCAATAAATTACCAGTTCATTGCGCTCTTCAGAAAGCAGGGCGTTTCGATCCTCCAGGTTCCTGATGACTGCGCTGAGCTCAGCGATTTTCAGATGAAACCGTCGCGTGTCCCGATCCTCCTGAGACTGAAAACGCCCCGCAACACACACACACAAGCACTCGTTCAAAGTTCAAAACTGTTTTTGTGCTACCTTCCTCCAGCAACGAACTAAGTCATGCGTACTGCAAGTGTGTGATGAGGTGGCTTACGCAATGAAGAGGATTGCTAGTAGCGGCGTTGACCCCACTTCCAGGGTAGTTTAGGCCCGCCCTTTGGGAATCCCTCAGGGCAGCGATCTGCTGCTCGGCAGCCTGAGTCTGCAGCTGAAGGCGGTGGACGTGGCCGGCCCCAGGGCTTCATCCAAAACACTAACCGCTCTGTCTTTCAGCTTGATCTCATCCGTCTGGATGTACAAACGGGGAGCGCTCAGGCAGGCGGGCAAACTCATTTGCCAGAATTGTGACAAAAACAAAGAGAGCAACCGGCCAATTTTTTTTCTTGAATCGACTAGAACACCTTTGCTGTGACAAAAGCGAAGCGAGCAACCGGACATTTTCTTCTTGTGAAATAGAATAGAATAGAATGCCTTAGGTGTCATTGCACTGCAGGTATACAACGAAATTGGGAACATAGCCACGCACCGCGCATCTGATCAGTCCTACCAGTCGGCGGATCTCCCTCTCGCAGTCTCTCTTGGTTCGGCTCAGCTCCTCCCGATGCTGGTGATGAGCCGATCGGAGCTCGGCCGCTCGGGACTGCCAGGCCTGCTGGGCCGCTGCCAGGGCTTCTTCCGCGCTCCTGGTGGAGGCGACACCGCTCGGTCTCCCGACACCGCCGCGTCTCCTCCACCTCCGCCAGCAAAGCGCCCCCCCTCCTCACCTGAGCAGACATTGCGCCACACCGGGCCGTTGAGACCGCAACGGAGCGCCGCGACGCTTACTGGGGACAAGCTACACAATACGGTAGCGGCCGCATCGAAGCCCGACGTGGCGTGCGGATAGTCAGACACGGATAGAGCGGATCACCTTGTCCATGGAGCCGTCCCTCAGGCTGAGGACCAAGGCATTCAGTTGCTGGATCTCTCCATCTTTGATTTTGATCACTCTCATCAGCTCCATTTCATGCTGCCGCAGTAATGTCTCCCTGGTAATGGCTAACTCTTTCTGCTTCTCCTCATGGAGTTTGCTTTTGAGTTCCGTCATGGCGGCGGTGGCACGGTGGTGCTCCGCCCGCAGGTCCTGACTTCTCTCTCTCTCCAGACAGCTGACCTGACATGACTTAGACTTAGACTTAGACAAACTTTATTGTCATCTTGTCTGCACATGGTGCATACAAAACGAAATTCCGTTGCATACGTCTTACAACAAAGTAGTGATATTGCAGTTGAATAGAAGTAACATATCCTATGAAAATATATATATATACATATACTATATATATATATATATATATTAAAAATAAGTATAAAGTGCAGCAGTGATAATTATGCAATAGTGCAAGTAGGCAAAACAGTATTCAAGAGTGTGCAGAGGAATGCTAAACCATGTATTAAACTTCTATTTAAAGGGTTTATACAAGTTCAGTAAAGTTGGTAGTGCGAGATAGTGCAAGATAGAGGTCCGTAGTGTCATAAAGTACAGTTCTGTGAATGTGTGATGCAGAGTTCAGTTTAGAGCTCAACAGTTCTAGTGTTCAACAGTCTGATGACAGCAGGGAAAAAGCTGTTGCAGAACCTGGTGGACCTGCAGCGGATGCTGCAAACCTCTTCCCAGAGGGCAGCAGGGAGAACAGTCCATGGTGGGGGTGTGATGGGTCATTGATGATGTTACGGGCACGGGACATGCAGCGCTGAGATGAAATGTCCTGAATGGAGGGAAGAGGAGCCCCTATGATCCTCTCTGCTGTCCTCACCACTCTCCTCACGTTCTTCCAATCGGAGGCGGTGCAGCCTCCACACCACACAGAGAGACAGCTTGTCAGAATGCTCTCTATGGTGCTCCTGTAGAACGTCCTCATGATGGGTGGGGGCAGGTGGGCTCTCCTCATCCTCCGCTGTAAGTACAAGCGCTTCTGTGCCCTCTTGACCAGTGCCGTAGTGTTCATAGTCCAGGTGAGGTCTTCTGTGATGTGGACCCCCAGGAATTTGGTGGTGCTGACCACCTCCACAGCTGAGCTGTTGATGATCAGTGGAGCGTGGTGAGGCTGTTTTTTCCTGAAGTCGACGATGATCTCCTTCATCTTCTCCTCATTCAGGATCAGGCTGTTTTCTCTGCACCAGCCCACCAGCTGCTCCACCTCCTCTCTGTAGTCCAGGTCGTTGTTGTCTCTGATGAGCCCCACCACCGTTGTGTCGTCTGCTGACTTCACGATGTGATTGGTGGTGAACCTGAGGACGCAGTCGTGTGTCATCAGGGTGAACAGCAGGGGGCTCAGGACGCAGCCCTGAAGGGAGCCTGTGCTGAGGGTGATGACATCAGAGGTGTTCTGTCCGACCCGGACTGACTGAGGTCTGTTGCTGAGGAAGTCTAGCAGCCAGTTGCGAAGGGGGGTGTTGAAGCCCAGGTGTTCCAATTTTCCTACCAGATGCTGTGGGATGATGGTGTTAAACGCTGAGCTGAAGTCCAGGAACAGCCTCCGCACATGGGTGTTCTTCTCCTCCAGGTGAGCCAGGCTCAGGTGAAGAACGGAGGAGATGGCGTCCTGAGTGGAGCGGTTTTGCCGGTCGGCAAACTGGAACGGGTCAAATAATAGGGGGAGTCTGGAAACGATGTGACCTTTAAGCAGCCTTTCGAAGCACTTCATCATAACCGGAGTCAGTGCAACAGGCCGGTAATCATTAAATGAGGTGATTTGAGGTTTCTTCGGCACCGGAATGATGGAGGCAGTCTTAAAGCACGCCGGCACTGTGGCTTGGCCCAGCGAGGTGTTAAAAATGTCTGTGATGACCCCAGCCAGATGACTTGCACATTCCCTGAACACACGCCCAGGAATGTTGTCGGGGCCAGGGGCCTTACAGGGGTTGACTCTCCTCAGGGTCTTCAACACATCGGCGGAGTCAAGGCAGAGTACCTCCTCTTCCTGATGGGGGACAGTTTTAACTGCTGGAGTGCCGTTTAGTGCCTCGAACCTCCCAAAGAAGTTATTTAGACCATTTAGAAAGTCAGCATCAACTACACCCACCGGGGGGGGGGGAGAGTGAGTTGTAGTCTGTAATCGCCCGTATGCCTTGCCACATACTCCTGATGTTTTTGACGTCGTGGAAACGATCCTGAAATTTTCGACTGCGGTCTCGCTTCGCTATCCTGATGGCACGGTTCAAGTTGGCTCTCGCTGTCCTCAGTGTCTCCTTGTCGCCAGACTTGAAGGCAGAGTTCCGCGCTCGTAGCGTTTGACGTACCTCCTCAGTCATCCAGGGTCGTTGGTTGCCCCGGGTGATGATATTCTTAGTGGTGCTGACGTCCTCGGTGCATTTGTTGATGTAGGCTGACACAGTCATGGCACACGCATGTCTAATCTACATCGGGAAAACTGGGAGGGAGGGAGGGAGGCAGGCAGGGAGGCAGGCAGGGAGGCAGGCAGTGTCTGTCTGTTGAGGTTTTCACCTTGTTCTTCTCCTGCTGAAGTTCTAACTGGACGTCCATCAGTTTGGTTCTCAGCTCGTCATTGGCGGCCTGAAGGGCGTCCGTTCGCTCCGCCTTGGCCCGCCCTGCCGGAGCTCGTTTGGACATCTCTTACTCGAGTCTCGCCCGGTCGTCAGTCAGAGATCACAACATTTGTACCTGGAGAGCACAAACGCAGCGCTGTTTTCCACTGGCTTCGAACTCAACTTCAATCGGTACCGTAACTTACAACATCATAAACATAGAACTAGCTTGACTTATTCATTGAATAAATGCATTTGGTTCTTCAAAACTGCATCACGCAACATAGCGTGACCGAGACGGCCGTTATCCACCTGCGTGAAGTTATTTGGTGAAATGAATGAGATGTTTAAGACACCATCGTTCTGTCTCTATGTAGATGAAGGGAAATAATCGATTGCTGAAGGTCCAAAGGTGTTGTGATAAACAAATAAACATATTAGTGATTAGTGACATATTTGTGATAAACATATTAGGCAGGATAATCACATATGTTAACGTGACTGCCCACACTGTATTTATTTATGGTTATTTGTTAAATCGAGTACTGTTAGACATGAAATAGGAAGTGTTTAACATAAATGGAAGACGAAAGGGGTACTCACCATTGTAGCTCCTGCTGGTCAATGATACGAGCCTCTTCTTGCAGTGGAAAACATACAGCCAACAAACACCGTGGAACCTAAAGGAATGAAATTAAACATTAACATTTAGCCTCAACCAACATTCACAGATACAACGCAACGCAAACTACACAAACGTAAATCTTTTTAAACACAATGAGTTGTACTTACCGTGTACGCTCTAGACGGTCCACTTGCAAGCAGAAAATAAAGATATTTCTGTTGATAATCGTCGTGTTTGTATCCGGTGTCTCGCTCAAGGCCATTGCGCCCACAGATTTGAATTTTGGCGAGAGTTCAGCCTATTGACGTCATTTCCGCGGTGTAATACCCGCATATCTGAAACGGCAAAGTTAAGAGTAGAGTTAAATAAAGTTTTTAGTCAACGCAATAATTTACAACCGTTGACCAGTCGAAATAATCGTCGAAATTTGGCGTCTGTGGCTGGAAGCAGACGCCGAGTTCGACATTCCTCCCAAACGCCACACTCCCTCGCTTTTCAGGGCTAAAAAAAAACAGTTGTAATTACCTTGTACGCTCTAGACGGTCAAGTTGCAAGCTGAAAACAAAAATATTTGCCTTGTTAGTCATCGTGTTACTAACCGCTGTGTCTTGTTTGCCAGAATTGCCGCTTTCCTACTTCCTGTTGCAAGCCACGCCCACGGATTATAATTTTGCCGTGAGTTCCGCCTATTGACGTCATGTCCGCGTCACATGACTGCGACGTAATATTATCTAAAACTGTTTGTGCGGTATTGTGTTGTTCTGTGCGGTATTGTTATTCTGTGCGGCGTCGTGTTGTTCTGTGCGGCGTCGTGTTGTTCAGTGCGACGTCGTGTTGTTCAGTGCGGCATGGTGTTGTTCAGTAAGGCATGGTGTTGTTCAGTGCGGCATGGTGTTGTTCAGTGCGGCATGGTGTTGTTCAGTGCGGAATGGTGTTGTTCAGTGCAGCATGGTGTTGTTCAGTCCGGGATGGTGTTGTTCAATGCGGGATGGTGTTGTTCAGTGCGGGGTGGTGTTGTTCAGTGCGGGATGGTGTTGTTCAGTGCGGCATGGTGTTGTTCAATGCGGCATGGTGTTGTTCAGTGCGGGATGGTGTTGTTCATTGCGGCATGGTGTTGTTCAGTGCGGCATGGTGTTGTTCAGTGCGGCATGGTGTTGTTCAGTGCGGCATGGTGTTGTTCAGTGCGGCATAATGTTGTTCAGTGCGGCATGGTGTTGTTCAGTGCAGGATGGTGTTGTTCAGTGCGGCATGGTGTTGTTCAATGCAGGATCGTGTTGTTCAGTGCAGCATAATGTTGTTCAGTGCAGCATGGTGTTGTTCAGTGCGGCATGGTGTTGTTCAATGCGGCATGGTGTTGTTCACTGCGGGATGGTGTTGTTCAATGCGGGATCGTGTTGTTCAGTGCGGCATAATGTTGTTCAGTGCGGCATGGTGTTGTTCAGTGCGGCATGGTGTTGTTCAGTGCGACATAATGTTGTTTAGTGCGGCATAATGTTGTTCAGTGCGGCATAATGTTGTTCAGTGCGGCATGGTGTTGTTCAGTGCGGCATGGTGTTGTTCAGTGCGGCATGGTGTTGTTCAGTGCAGGATGGTGTTGTTCAGTGCGGCATGGTGTTGTTCAATGCGGCATGGTGTTGTGCAGTGCGGGATGGTGTTGTTCAGTGCGGGATGGTGTTGTTCAGTGCGGCATGGTGTTGTTCAGTGCGGAATGGTGTTGTTCAGTGCGGCATGGTGTTGTTCAGTGCGGCATGGTGTTGTTCAGTGCAGGATGGTGTTGTTCAATGCGGGATCGTGTTGTTCAGTGCGGCATGGTGTTGTTCAGTGCGGCATGGTGTTGTTCAGTGCGGCATAATGTTGTTCAGTGCGGCATGGTGTTGTTCAGTGCGGCATGGTGTTGTTCAGTGCGGCATGGTGTTGTTCAGTGCGGCATGGTGTTGTTCAGTGCGCCATAATGTTGTTCAGTGCGGCATGGTGTTGTTCAGTGCGGGATGGTGTTGTTCAGTGCGGCATGGTGTTGTTCAATGCGGCATAGTGTTGTTCAGTGCGGGATGGTGTTGTTCAGTGCAGGATGGTGTTGTTCAGTGCGGCATGGTGTTGTTCAATGCGTCAGTGCGGCATAATGTTGTTCAGTGCGGCATGGTGTTGTTCAGTGCGGCATGGTGTTGTTCAGTGCGGCATGGTGTTGTTCAGTGCAGGATGGTGTTGTTCAGTGCGGCATGGTGTTGTTCAATGCGGCATGGTGTTGTTCAGTGCGGGATGGTGTTGTTCAGTGCAGGATGGTGTTGTTCAGTGCGGCATGGTGTTGTTCAGTGCGGAATGGTGCTGTTCAGTGCGGCATGGTGTTGTTCAGTGCGGCATGGTGTTGTTCAGTGCGGCATGGTGTTGTTCAGTGCAGGATGGTGTTGTTCAATGCGGGATCGTGTTGTTCAGTGCGGCATGGTGTTGTTCAGTGCGGCATGGTGTTGTTCAGTGCGGCATAATGTTGTTCAGTGCGGCATGGTGTTGTTCAGTGTGGCATGGTGTTGTTCAGTGCGGCATGGTGTTGTTCAGTGCGGCATGGTGTTGTTCAGTGCGCCATAATGTTGTTCAGTGCGGCATGGTGTTGTTCAGTGCGGGATGGTGTTGTTCAGTGCGGCATGGTGTTGTTCAATGCGGCATAGTGTTGTTCAGTGCGGGATGGTGTTGTTCAGTGCAGGATGGTGTTGTTCAGTGCGGCATGGTGTTGTTCAATGCGTCAGTGCGGCATAATGTTGTTCAGTGCGGCATGGTGTTGTTCAGTGCGGCATGGTGTTGTTCAGTGCGGCATGGTGTTGTTCAGTGCAGGATGGTGTTGTTCAGTGCGGCATGGTGTTGTTCAATGCGGCATGGTGTTGTTCAGTGCGGGATGGTGTTGTTCAGTGCAGGATGGTGTTGTTCAGTGCGGCATGGTGTTGTTCAGTGCGGAATGGTGCTGTTCAGTGCGGCATGGTGTTGTTCAGTGCGGCATGGTGTTGTTCAGTGCAGGATGGTGTTGTTCAATGCGGGATCGTGTTGTTCAGTGCGGCATGGTGTTGTTCAGTGCGGCATGGTGTTGTTCAGTGCGGCATAATGTTGTTCAGTGCGGCATGGTGTTGTTCAGTGCGGCATGGTGTTGTTCAGTGCGGCATGGTGTTGTTCAGTGCGGCATGGTGTTGTTCAGTGCGGCATAATGTTGTCCAGTGCGCCATAATGTTGTTCAGTGCGGCATGGTGTTGTTCAGTGCGGGATGGTGTTGTTCAGTGCGGCATGGTGTTGTTCAATGCGGCATGGTGTTGTTCAGTGCGGGATGGTGTTGTTCAGTGCGGGATAGTGTTGTTCAGTGCGGCATGGTGTTGTTCAATGCGGCATGGTGTTGTTCAGTGCGGGATGGTGTTGTTCAGTGCGGCATGGTGTTGTTCAGTGCGGCATGGTGTTGTTCAGTGCGGCATGGTGTTGTTCAGTGCGGCATGGTGTTGTTCAGTGCGGCATGGTGTTGTTCAGTGCGGAATGGTGTTGTTCAGTGCGGCATGGTGTTGTTCAGTGCGGGATGGTGTTGTTCAATGCGGGATCGTGTTGTTCAGTGCGGGGTGGTGTTGTTCAGTGCAGGATGGTGTTGTTCAGTGCAGGATGGTGTTGTTCAGTGCGGCATGGTGTTGTTCAATGCAGGATCGTGTTGTTCAGTGCAGCATAATGTTGTTCAGTGCAGCATGGTGTTGTTCAGTGCGGCATGGTGTTGTTCAATGCGGTATGGTGTTGTTCAGTGCGGGATGGTGTTGTTCAGTGCGGCATGGTGTTTTTCAGTGCGGCATAATGTTGTTCAGTGCAGCATGGTGTTGTTCAGTGCGGCATGGTGTTGTTCAGTGCGACATAATGTTGTTCAGTGCGGCATAATGTTGTTCAGTGCGGCATGGTGTTGTTCAGTGCGGCATGGTGTTGTTCAGTGCGGCATGGTGTTGTTCAGTGCGGCATGGTGTTGTTCAGTGCAGGATGGTGTTGTTCAGTGCAGGATGGTGTTGTTCAATGCGGCATGGTGTTCAGTGCGGGATGGTGTTGTTCAGTGCGGGATGGTGTTGTTCATTGCGGCATGGTGTTGTTCAGTGCGGCATGGTGTTGTTCAGTGCGGCATGGTGTTGTTCAGTGCGGCATAATGTTGTTCAGTGCGGCATAATGTTGTTCAGTGCGGCATGGTGTTGTTCAGTGCGGGATGGTGTTGTTCAGTGCAGGATGGTGTTGTTCAGTGCGGCATGGTGTTGTTCAATGCGGGATCGTGTTGTTCAGTGCGGCATGGTGTTGTTCAGTGCGGCATGGTGTTGTTCAGTGCGGCATGGTGTTGTTCAGTGCGGCATGGTGTTGTTCAGTGCGGCATAATGTTGTTCAGTGCGGCATAATGTTGTTCAGTGCGGCATAATGTTGTTCAGTGCGGCATGGTGTTGTTCAGTGCGGGATGGTGTTGTTCAGTGCAGGATGGTGTTGTTCAGTGCGGCATGGTGTTGTTCAATGCGGCATGGTGTTGTTCAGTTCGGGATGGTGTTGTTCAGTGCGGCATGGTGTTGTTCAGTGCGGCATAATGTTTTTCAGTGCGGCATGGTGTTGTTCAGTGCGGCATGGTGTTGTTCAGTGCAGCATAATGTTGTTCAGTGCGGCATGGTGTTGTTCAGTGCGGAATGGTGTTGTTCAGTGCGGCATGGTGTTGTTCAGTGCGGCATGGTGTTGTTCAGTGCGGCATGGTGTTGTTCAGTGCGGCATGGTGTTGTTCAGTGCGGGATGGTGTTCAATGC
This sequence comes from Syngnathus floridae, assembly GCF_059516105.1. Taxonomy (NCBI): domain Eukaryota; kingdom Metazoa; phylum Chordata; class Actinopteri; order Syngnathiformes; family Syngnathidae; genus Syngnathus; species Syngnathus floridae. The sequence continues at coordinate 611,832 of NC_142416.1, read as the reverse complement.
GGGATCGTGTTGTTCAGTGCGGCATGGTGTTGTTCAGTGCGGCATGGTGTTGTTCAGTGCGGCATGGTGTTGTTCAGTGCGGCATGGTGTTGTTCAGTGCGGCATGGTGTTGTTCATTTCGGCATAATGTTGTTCAGTGCGGCATAATGTTGTTTAGTGCGGCATGGTGTTGTTCAGTGCGGGATGGTGTTGTTCAGTGCGTTATAATGTTGTTCAGTGCGGCATAGTGTTGTTCAGTGCGGCATGGTGTTGTTCAGTGCGGCATGGTGTTGTTCAGTGCGGCATAATGTTGTTCAGTGGGGCATAATGTTGTTCAGTGCGGCATGGTGTTGTTCAGTGCGGGATGGTGTTGTTCAGTGCGGGATGGTGTTGTTCAGTGCGGCATGGTGTTCAATGCGGAATGGTGTTGTTCAGTGCAGGATGGTGTTGTTCAGTGCGGCATGGTGTTCAATGCGGAATGGTGTTGTTCAGTGCAGGATGGTGTTGTTCAGTGCGGCATGGTGTTGTTCAGTGCGGCATAATGTTGTTCAGTGCGGCATGGTGTTGTTCAGTGCGGCATGGTGTTGTTCAGTGCGGCATGGTGTTGTTCAGTGCGGCATGGTGTTGTTCAGTGCGGCATAATGTTGTTCAGTGCGGCATGGTGTTGTTCAGTGCGGCATGGTGTTGTTCAGTGCGGCATAATGTTGTTCAGTGCGGCATGGTGTTGTTCAGTGCGGCATGGTGTTGTTCAGTGCGGCATGGTGTTGTTCAATGCGTCAGTGCGGCATAATGTTGTTCAGTGCGGCATGGTGTTGTTCAGTGCGGCATGGTGTTGTTCAGTGCGGCATGGTGTTGTTCAGTGCAGGATGGTGTTGTTCAGTGCGGCATGGTGTTGTTCAATGCGGCATGGTGTTGTTCAGTGCGGGATGGTGTTGTTCAGTGCAGGATGGTGTTGTTCAGTGCGGCATGGTGTTGTTCAGTGCGGAATGGTGCTGTTCAGTGCGGCATGGTGTTGTTCAGTGCGGCATGGTGTTGTTCAGTGCAGGATGGTGTTGTTCAATGCGGGATCGTGTTGTTCAGTGCGGCATGGTGTTGTTCAGTGCGGCATGGTGTTGTTCAGTGCGGCATAATGTTGTTCAGTGCGGCATGGTGTTGTTCAGTGCGGCATGGTGTTGTTCAGTGCGGCATGGTGTTGTTCAGTGCGGCATGGTGTTGTTCAGTGCGGCATAATGTTGTCCAGTGCGCCATAATGTTGTTCAGTGCGGCATGGTGTTGTTCAGTGCGGGATGGTGTTGTTCAGTGCGGCATGGTGTTGTTCAATGCGGCATGGTGTTGTTCAGTGCGGGATGGTGTTGTTCAGTGCGGGATAGTGTTGTTCAGTGCGGCATGGTGTTGTTCAATGCGGCATGGTGTTGTTCAGGGCGGGATGGTGTTGTTCAGTGCGGCATGGTGTTGTTCAGTGCGGCATGGTGTTGTTCAGTGCGGCATGGTGTTGTTCAGTGCGGCATGGTGTTGTTCAGTGCGGCATGGTGTTGTTCAGTGCGGCATGGTGTTGTTCAGTGCGGAATGGTGTTGTTCAGTGCGGCATGGTGTTGTTCAGTGCGGGATGGTGTTGTTCAATGCGGGATCGTGTTGTTCAGTGCGGGGTGGTGTTGTTCAGTGCAGGATGGTGTTTTTCAGTGCAGGATGGTGTTGTTCAGTGCGGCATGGTGTTGTTCAATGCAGGATCGTGTTGTTCAGTGCAGCATAATGTTGTTCAGTGCAGCATGGTGTTGTTCAGTGCGGCATGGTGTTGTTCAATGCGGCATGGTGTTGTTCAGTGCGGGATGGTGTTGTTCAGTGCGGCATGGTGTTTTTCAGTGCGGCATAATGTTGTTCAGTGCAGCATGGTGTTGTTCAGTGCGGCATGGTGTTGTTCAGTGCGACATAATGTTGTTCAGTGCGGCATAATGTTGTTCAGTGCGGCATGGTGTTGTTCAGTGCGGCATGGTGTTGTTCAGTGCGGCATGGTGTTGTTCAGTGCGGCATGGTGTTGTTCAGTGCAGGATGGTGTTGTTCAGTGCAGGATGGTGTTGTTCAATGCGGCATGGTGTTCAGTGCGGGATGGTGTTGTTCAGTGCGGGATGGTGTTGTTCATTGCGGCATGGTGTTGTTCAGTGCGGCATGGTGTTGTTCAGTGCGGCATGGTGTTGTTCAGTGCGGCATAATGTTGTTCAGTGCGGCATAATGTTGTTCAGTGCGGCATGGTGTTGTTCAGTGCGGGATGGTGTTGTTCAGTGCAGGATGGTGTTGTTCAGTGCGGCATGGTGTTGTTCAATGCGGGATCGTGTTGTTCAGTGCGGCATGGTGTTGTTCAGTGCGGCATGGTGTTGTTCAGTGCGGCATGGTGTTGTTCAGTGCGGCATGGTGTTGTTCAGTGCGGCATAATGTTGTTCAGTGCGGCATAATGTTGTTCAGTGCGGCATAATGTTGTTCAGTGCGGCATGGTGTTGTTCAGTGCGGGATGGTGTTGTTCAGTGCAGGATGGTGTTGTTCAGTGCGGCATGGTGTTGTTCAATGCGGCATGGTGTTGTTCAGTTCGGGATGGTGTTGTTCAGTGCGGCATGGTGTTGTTCAGTGCGGCATAATGTTTTTCAGTGCGGCATGGTGTTGTTCAGTGCGGCATGGTGTTGTTCAGTGCAGCATAATGTTGTTCAGTGCGGCATGGTGTTGTTCAGTGCGGAATGGTGTTGTTCAGTGCGGCATGGTGTTGTTCAGTGCGGCATGGTGTTGTTCAGTGCGGCATGGTGTTGTTCAGTGCGGCATGGTGTTGTTCAGTGCGGGATGGTGTTCAATGCGGGATCGTGTTGTTCAGTGCGGCATGGTGTTGTTCAGTGCGGCATGGTGTTGTTCAGTGCGGCATGGTGTTGTTCAGTGCGGCATGGTGTTGTTCAGTGCGGCATGGTGTTGTTCATTTCGGCATAATGTTGTTCAGTGCGGCATAATGTTGTTTAGTGCGGCATGGTGTTGTTCAGTGCGGGATGGTGTTGTTCAGTGCGTTATAATGTTGTTCAGTGCGGCATGGTGTTGTTCAGTGCGGCATGGTGTTGTTCAGTGCGGCATGGTGTTGTTCAGTGCGGCATAATGTTGTTCAGTGGGGCATAATGTTGTTCAGTGCGGCATGGTGTTGTTCAGTGCGGGATGGTGTTGTTCAGTGCGGGATGGTGTTGTTCAGTGCGGCATGGTGTTCAATGCGGAATGGTGTTGTTCAGTGCAGGATGGTGTTGTTCAGTGCGGCATGGTGTTCAATGCGGAATGGTGTTGTTCAGTGCAGGATGGTGTTGTTCAGTGCGGCATGGTGTTGTTCAGTGCGGCATAATGTTGTTCAGTGCGGCATGGTGTTGTTCAGTGCGGCATGGTGTTGTTCAGTGCGGCATGGTGTTGTTCAGTGCGGCATGGTGTTGTTCAGTGCGGCATAATGTTGTTCAGTGCGGCATGGTGTTGTTCAGTGCGGCATGGTGTTGTTCAGTGCGGCATAATGTTGTTCAGTGCGGCATGGTGTTGTTCAGTGCGGCATGGTGTTGTTCAGTGCGGCATGGTGTTGTTCAATGCGTCAGTGCGGCATAATGTTGTTCAGTGCGGCATGGTGTTGTTCAGTGCGGCATGGTGTTGTTCAGTGCGGCATGGTGTTGTTCAGTGCAGGATGGTGTTGTTCAGTGCGGCATGGTGTTGTTCAATGCGGCATGGTGTTGTTCAGTGCGGGATGGTGTTGTTCAGTGCAGGATGGTGTTGTTCAGTGCGGCATGGTGTTGTTCAGTGCGGAATGGTGCTGTTCAGTGCGGCATGGTGTTGTTCAGTGCGGCATGGTGTTGTTCAGTGCAGGATGGTGTTGTTCAATGCGGGATCGTGTTGTTCAGTGCGGCATGGTGTTGTTCAGTGCGGCATGGTGTTGTTCAGTGCGGCATAATGTTGTTCAGTGCGGCATGGTGTTGTTCAGTGCGGCATGGTGTTGTTCAGTGCGGCATGGTGTTGTTCAGTGCGGCATGGTGTTGTTCAGTGCGGCATAATGTTGTCCAGTGCGCCATAATGTTGTTCAGTGCGGCATGGTGTTGTTCAGTGCGGGATGGTGTTGTTCAGTGCGGCATGGTGTTGTTCAATGCGGCATGGTGTTGTTCAGTGCGGGATGGTGTTGTTCAGTGCGGGATAGTGTTGTTCAGTGCGGCATGGTGTTGTTCAATGCGGCATGGTGTTGTTCAGGGCGGGATGGTGTTGTTCAGTGCGGCATGGTGTTGTTCAGTGCGGCATGGTGTTGTTCAGTGCGGCATGGTGTTGTTCAGTGCGGCATGGTGTTGTTCAGTGCGGCATGGTGTTGTTCAGTGCGGCATGGTGTTGTTCAGTGCGGAATGGTGTTGTTCAGTGCGGCATGGTGTTGTTCAGTGCGGGATGGTGTTGTTCAATGCGGGATCGTGTTGTTCAGTGCGGGGTGGTGTTGTTCAGTGCAGGATGGTGTTTTTCAGTGCAGGATGGTGTTGTTCAGTGCGGCATGGTGTTGTTCAATGCAGGATCGTGTTGTTCAGTGCAGCATAATGTTGTTCAGTGCAGCATGGTGTTGTTCAGTGCGGCATGGTGTTGTTCAATGCGGCATGGTGTTGTTCAGTGCGGGATGGTGTTGTTCAGTGCGGCATGGTGTTTTTCAGTGCGGCATAATGTTGTTCAGTGCAGCATGGTGTTGTTCAGTGCGGCATGGTGTTGTTCAGTGCGACATAATGTTGTTCAGTGCGGCATAATGTTGTTCAGTGCGGCATGGTGTTGTTCAGTGCGGCATGGTGTTGTTCAGTGCGGCATGGTGTTGTTCAGTGCGGCATGGTGTTGTTCAGTGCAGGATGGTGTTGTTCAGTGCAGGATGGTGTTGTTCAATGCGGCATGGTGTTCAGTGCGGGATGGTGTTGTTCAGTGCGGGATGGTGTTGTTCATTGCGGCATGGTGTTGTTCAGTGCGGCATGGTGTTGTTCAGTGCGGCATGGTGTTGTTCAGTGCGGCATAATGTTGTTCAGTGCGGCATAATGTTGTTCAGTGCGGCATGGTGTTGTTCAGTGCGGGATGGTGTTGTTCAGTGCAGGATGGTGTTGTTCAGTGCGGCATGGTGTTGTTCAATGCGGGATCGTGTTGTTCAGTGCGGCATGGTGTTGTTCAGTGCGGCATGGTGTTGTTCAGTGCGGCATGGTGTTGTTCAGTGCGGCATGGTGTTGTTCAGTGCGGCATAATGTTGTTCAGTGCGGCATAATGTTGTTCAGTGCGGCATAATGTTGTTCAGTGCGGCATGGTGTTGTTCAGTGCGGGATGGTGTTGTTCAGTGCAGGATGGTGTTGTTCAGTGCGGCATGGTGTTGTTCAATGCGGCATGGTGTTGTTCAGTTCGGGATGGTGTTGTTCAGTGCGGCATGGTGTTGTTCAGTGCGGCATAATGTTTTTCAGTGCGGCATGGTGTTGTTCAGTGCGGCATGGTGTTGTTCAGTGCAGCATAATGTTGTTCAGTGCGGCATGGTGTTGTTCAGTGCGGAATGGTGTTGTTCAGTGCGGCATGGTGTTGTTCAGTGCGGCATGGTGTTGTTCAGTGCGGCATGGTGTTGTTCAGTGCGGCATGGTGTTGTTCAGTGCGGGATGGTGTTCAATCCGGGATCGTGTTGTTCAGTGCGGCATGGTGTTGTTCAGTGCGGCATGGTGTTGTTCAGTGCGGCATGGTGTTGTTCAGTGCGGCATGGTGTTGTTCAGTGCGGCATGGTGTTGTTCATTTCGGCATAATGTTGTTCAGTGCGGCATAATGTTGTTTAGTGCGGCATGGTGTTGTTCAGTGCGGGATGGTGTTGTTCAGTGCGTTATAATGTTGTTCAGTGCGGCATGGTGTTGTTCAGTGCGGCATGGTGTTGTTCAGTGCGGCATGGTGTTGTTCAGTGCGGCATAATGTTGTTCAGTGGGGCATAATGTTGTTCAGTGCGGCATGGTGTTGTTCAGTGCGGGATGGTGTTGTTCAGTGCGGGATGGTGTTGTTCAGTGCGGCATGGTGTTCAATGCGGAATGGTGTTGTTCAGTGCAGGATGGTGTTGTTCAGTGCGGCATGGTGTTCAATGCGGAATGGTGTTGTTCAGTGCAGGATGGTGTTGTTCAGTGCGGCATGGTGTTGTTCAGTGCGGCATAATGTTGTTCAGTGCGGCATGGTGTTGTTCAGTGCGGCATGGTGTTGTTCAGTGCGGCATGGTGTTGTTCAGTGCGGCATGGTGTTGTTCAGTGCGGCATAATGTTGTTCAGTGCGGCATGGTGTTGTTCAGTGCGGCATGGTGTTGTTCAGTGCGGCATAATGTTCAGTGCGGCATAATGTTGTTCAGTGCGGCATGGTGTTGTTCAGTGCGGGATGGTGTTGTTCAGTGCAGGATGGTGTTGTTCAGTGCGGCATGGTGTTCAGTGCGGGATGGTGTCTTTCAGTGCGGCATGGTGTCGTTCAGTGCGGCATGGTGTCTTTCAGTGCGGCATGGTGTCGTTCAGTGAGGCATGGTGTTGTTCAGTGCGGCATGGTGTTATTTAGTGCGGCATGGTGTTGTTCAGTGCGGGATGGTGTTGTTCAGTGTGGCATGGTGTTCAGTGCGGCATGGTGTTGTTCAGTGCGGTATCGTGTTGTTCAGTGCGGTATCGTGTTTCTCAGTGCGGTATCGTGTTGTTCAGTGCAGTATCGTTGTGTTGTTCGTATTGTGTTGTGTTGTTCGTAATGTGTTGTGTTGTTCGTATTGTGTTGTGTTGTTCATATTGTGTTGTTCATATTGTGTTGAGTTATTCGTATTGTGTTGTGTTGTTCGTATTGTGTTGCCTTTAACACTTAGCCTCTAACACTTAGCCTCTAACACTTAGCCTCTAACACTTAGCCTCTAGCATCTAGAAGGTAAATAAATAGGAAGGAAGGACTCACCAGTGACGTCTTCGCCCACGTCCAAGCGTTGTACTTTGTATTTTCATCCTTCTGACAGTGGAAAACATAGCCAACAAACACCGTGGAACCTAAACGAATGAAAGAAAACTATCATTTGGCCACAACCAACATTCACAGATACAACACAATGTGACGTGCGGGGTTGAGGTTAAAGGTTGAGTGAAGGGCCCTCGTTTTAAACTACTTTTTTGAAAAGGATTGGGAACAAGTAAGACGTATTTAATTTATTTAATGGGAAGTAGTAAGAGCTATTGAATTTAATCTATGTATTATATTCTATTGTATTGTATTCTGTTGTATTCTTTTGGATTGTATTCACACTAACCCCACTAAAACTTCAGCCCACAAAAACTCGCCTCTGGCGCCTAGCCTCTGGCACTTAGCCTCTAACACTTAGCCTTTAACACTTAGCCTTTAACACTTAGCCTTTAACACTTAGCCTAGAAGGTGAATAAATAGGGTTAAAGGTTGAGTGAAGGGACCTCGTTTTAAACTACTTTTTTGAAAAGGAGTGGGAACAAGTAAGACGTATTTAATTTATTTAATGGGAAGTAGTAAGACTTATTAAATTTATTTAATCTACTTTTCTTCCCAGGCAAAATTTGATGTGCTGCAATTCCAAATTTCCAAAGTGAATGAAGGAATGAAGTCCTTTAAATTATGATTTTGTATAAATACTAGGCATTAACACAAAATCGACGGCACAAAATGGGCAGACTTTACTTGTTTGAAAAGGACTGGTTACAAGACAGACTTTTTTAATTTATTTAATGGGAAGAAGACTTATTTAGTTTAATTGATCTATTTTTGTTCCCTGGCAAAATTCGATTTGCTGCAATTCCAAATTTCCAAAGTGAATGAAGGAAAGAAGTCGTTTAAATTATGATTTTGTTTAAATACTAGGCATAGACACAAAATCTACGGCACAAAATGGGCAGACTTTACTTGTTTGAAGAGGACTGGTTACAAGACAGACTTTTCTGATTTATTTAATGGGAAGAAGACTTATTTAGTTTATTTAATCTATTTTTGTTCCCTGGCAAAATTGGATTTGCTGAAATTGTATTTTGCCAAATCTTGCCTTGAGACCTGATAGGAAGTATTAAACGCTTAGTTAAATCAATACAAGTTGGTAATAAGAGCGAGTAATGTTGGTTGAACCGATGAATGAAGGTTGAAAGCAATTTAAATTATGACTTTGTATAAATACTAGATATTAACAGAACATCTACTGCGCGAAATGGGCAGAGTTTACTTGTTTGAGAAGGAGTGGCTTATTCAAAACTAAGATTTATTTAATCTGTTTGTTCCCAGGCAAAATTGGATGTGATGCAATTCCAAATTTCACCACATGATGGTGCCCAATTTTGACTTCATAGGACATATTAAACACTTAGCTTGTTATTATGTTCAAGGTAATCAGATTTGTTTATTATTCTAATGGCCTCTTCAAAACTATTCTGGATTACTACTTTGGATCTATTCTACATTACTTGGCAACAACATACTCTGTAACAGATTAGGCAGTATAATCATATATGTTAACTTGAGAGTGTCCACACTCAATCTACTTATCGTGATGTGTTAAATCAATTACTGTTAGACATTATTTGTCTGATAATCTACCAAATCTTTGAATTGAAGAATTTGTGATTTAATTAATAGCTTGTTGTTATGTTCAGGGTAATCAGACTTGTATATAATTCTAATGGCCTTCTTTTGAAAACTATTCTGAATTACAACTTTGGATCTTATATTACTTTGCAACAATCTACTCGGTGACAGATTAGGCAGTATAATCACATATGTTAACTTCAGTGCCCACACCGTATTTATTTATGGTTATTTGTTAAATCAAGTACTGTTAGACATGAAATAGGAAGTGTTTAACATAAATGTTATGGCTACTCACCATTGTAGCTCGCTCCTGGTCAATGATACGAGCCTCTTCTTGCAGTGGAAAACTTGCAGCCAACAAACACCGTGGAACCTAAAGGAATGAAATTAAACATTAACATTTCGCCTCGACCAATTTTCACACGTACAACGCAACGCGGCTACACTTCTGCTATTACAAACGTAAATCTCCTTAAACACAATGAGTGTTACTTACCGTGTACGCTCTAGACGGTCCAGTTGCAAGCAGAAAATAAAGATATTTCCGTTGATAATCGTCGCTGCTCAGTGGCTCACGGCCATCGCGCCAACAGATTTGAATTTTGGCGGAGGTTCGGGCAATTACGTCATATCCGCGGCACATGACTGCGACGTAATACCCGCTTATCTGAAACGGCAGTTAAAAGTAGAGTTACATCAAGTTTTCTTGGAACCTAAACGAATGAAAGAAAACTATCATTTGGCCACAACCAACATTCACAGATACAACACAACGTGCGGGGTTGAGGTTAAAGATTGAGTGAAGGGCCCTCGTTTTAAACTACTGTTTTGAAAAGGAGTGGGAACAAGTAAGACGTATTTAATTTATTTAATGGGAAGTAGTAAGACTTATTAAATTTATTTAATCTACTTTTCTTCCCAGGCAAAATTTGATGTGCTGCAATTCCAAATTTCCAAAGTGAATGAAGGAATGAAGTCCTTTAAATTATGATTTTGTATAAATACTAGGCATTAACACAAAATCGACGGCACAAAATGGGCAGACTTTACTTGTTTGAAAAGGACTGGTTACAAGACAGACTTTTTTAATTTATTTAATGGGAAGAAGACTTATTTAGTTTAATTGATCTATTTTTGTTCCCTGGCAAAATTCGATTTGCTGCAATTCCAAATTTCCAAAGTGAATGAAGGAAAGAAGTCGTTTAAATTATGATTTTGTTTAAATACTAGGCATAGACACAAAATCTACGGCACAAAATGGGCAGACTTTACTTGTTTGAAGAGGACTGGTTACAAGACAGACTTTTCTGATTTATTTAATGGGAAGAAGACTTATTTAGTTTATTTAATCTATTTTTGTTCCCTGGCAAAATTGGATTTGCTGAAACTGTATTTTGCCAAATCTTGCCTTGAGACCTGATAGGAAGTATTAAACGCTTAGTTAAATCAATACAAGTTGGTAATAAGAGCGAGTAATGTTGGTTGAACCGATGAATGAAGGTTGAAAGCAATTTAAATTATGACTTTGTATAAATACTAGATATTAACAGAACATCTACTGCGCGAAATGGGCAGAGTTTACTTGTTTGAGAAGGAGTGGCTTATTCAAAACTAAGATTTATTTAATCTGTTTGTTCCCAGGCAAAATTGGATGTGATGCAATTCCAAATTTCACCACATGATGGTGCCCAATTTTGACTTCATAGGACATATTAAACACTTAGCTTGTTATTATGTTCAAGGTAATCAGATTTGTTTATTATTCTAATGGCCTCTTCAAAACTATTCTGGATTACTACTTTGGATCTATTCTACATTACTTGGCAACAACATACTCTGTAACAGATTAGGCAGTATAATCATATATGTTAACTTGAGAGTGCCCACACTCAATCTACTTATCGTGATGTGTTAAATCAATTACTGTTAGACATTATTTGTCTGATAATCTACCAAATCTTTGAATTGAAGAATTTGTGATTTAATTAATAGCTTGTTCAGGGTAATCAGACTTGTATATAATTCTAATGGCCTTCTTTTGAAAACTATTCTGAATTACAACTTTGGATCTTATATTACTTTGCAACAATCTACTCGGTGACAGATTAGGCAGTATAATCACATATGTTAACTTCAGTGCCCACACTGTATTTATTTATGGTTATTTGTTAAATCAAGTACTGTTACACATGAAATAGGAAGTGTTTAACATAAATGTTATGGCTACTCACCATTGTAGCTCGCTCCTGGTCAATGATACGAGCCTCTTCTTGCAGTGGAAAACTTGCAGCCAACAAACACCGTGGAACCTAAAGGAATGAAATTAAACATTAACATTTCGCCTCGACCAATTTTCACACGTACAACGCAACGCGGCTACACTTCTGCTATTACAAACGTAAATCTCCTTAAACACAATGAGTGTTACTTACCGTGTACGCTCTAGACGGTCCAGTTGCAAGCAGAAAATAAAGATATTTCCGTTGATAATCGTCGCTGCTCAGTGGCTCACGGCCATCGCGCCAACAGATTTGAATTTTGGCGGAGGTTCGGGCAATTACGTCATATCCGCGGCACATGACTGCGACGTAATACCCGCTTATCTGAAACGGCAGTTAAAAGTAGAGTTACATCAAGTTTTCTTGGAACCTAAACGAATGAAAGAAAACTATCATTTGGCCACAACCAACATTCACAGATACAACACAACGTGCGGGGTTGAGGTTAAAGATTGAGTGAAGGGCCCTCGTTTTAAACTACTGTTTTGAAAAGGAGTGGAAACAAGTAAGACGTATTTAATTTATTTAATGGGAAGTAGTAAGACTTATTAAATTTATTTAATCTACTTTTCTTCCCAGGCAAAATTTGATGTGCTGCAATTCCAAATTTCCAAAGTGAATGAAGGAATGAAGTCCTTTAAATTATGATTTTGTATAAATACTAGGCATAAACACAAAATCGACGGCACAAAATGGGCAGACTTTACTTGTTTGAAAAGGACTGGTTACAAGACAGACTTTTTTAATTTATTTAATGGGAAGAAGACTTATTTAGTTTAATTGATCTATTTTTGTTCCCTGGCAAAATTCGATTTGCTGCAATTCCAAATTTCCAAAGTGAATGAAGGAAAGAAGTCGTTTAAATTATGATTTTGTTTAAATACTAGGCATAGACACAAAATCTACGGCACAAAATGGGCAGACTTTACTTGTTTGAAGAGGACTGGTTACAAGACAGACTTTTCTGATTTATTTAATGGGAAGAGGACTTATTTAGTTTATTTAATCTATTTTTGTTCCCTGGCAAAATTGGATTTGCTGAAATTGTATTTTGCCAAATCTCGATTTGAGACCTGATAGGAAGTATTAAACGCTTAGTTAAATCAATACAAGTTGGTAATAAGAGCGAGTAATGTTGGTTGAACCGATGAATGAAGGTTGAAAGCAATTTAAATTATGACTTTGTATAAATACTAGATATTAAAAGAACATCTACTGCGCAAAATGGGCAGAGTTTACTTGTTTGAGAAGGAGTGGCTTATTCAAAACTAAGATTTATGTAATCTGTTTGTTCCCAGGCAAAATTGGATGTGATGCAATTCCAAATTTCACCATATGATGGTGCCCAATTTTGACTTCATAGGACATATTAAACACTTAGCTTGTTATTATGTTCAAGGTAATCAGATTTGTTTATCATTCTAATGGCCTCTTCAAAACTATTCTGGATTACTACTTTGGATCTATTCTACATTACTTGGCAACAACATACTCTGTAACAGATTAGGCAGTATAATCACATATGTTAACTTGAGAGTGCCCACACTCAATCTACTTATCGTGATGTGTTAAATCAATTACTGTTAGACATTATTTGTCTGATAATCTACCAAATCTGTGAATTGAAGAATTTGTGATTTAATTAATAGCTTGTTCAGGGTAATCAGACTTGTATATAATTCTAATGGCCTTCTTTTGAAAACTATTCTGAATTACAACTTTGGATCTTATATTACTTTGCAACAATCTACTCGGTGACAGATTAGGCAGTATAATCACATATGTTAACTTCAGTGCCCACACTGTATTTATTTATGGTTATTTGTTAAATCAAGTACCGTTAGACATGCAATAGGAAGTGTTTAACATAAATGTTATGGCTACTCACCATTGTAGCTCGCTCCTGGTCAATGATATGAGCCTCTTCTTGCAGTGGAAACCTTGCAGCCAACAAACACCGTGGAACCTAAAGGAATGAAATTAAACATTAACATTTCGCCTGGACCAACATTCACACGTACAACGCAACGCGGCTACACTTCTGCTATTACAAACGTAAATCTCCTTAAACACAACGAGTGTTACTTACCGTGTACGCTCTAGGCAAAATTGGATGTGATGCAATTCCAAATCTAGCTGAAACGGCAGTTAAAAGTAGAGTTACATCAAGTTTTCTTTTTTAATCAACACAATCATTTACAACCGTTGACCAGAAAGAATCGTCGAAATTCGACGTCCCCCACAAACGCCACGCTCACTCGCTTTTCAGGGCAACAAAAGTACTTCTTTTTAAAAACGATGAGTTGTACTTACCGTGTACGCTCTGGACGGTCCAGTTGCAAGCAGAAAATAAAAATATTTCTCTTGTTAGTCGTATGTTACCATCCGCTGTGTCTTTGTCAACATCGCCGCCATTTTCCTACTTCCTGCTGCGAGCCACGCCCACGGATTTAAATTTGGGCGGAAGCTCTTTCCATTGGCGTCGTTTTCGCGTATAGCAAATCCGATTGGTTGGGAAGGGGGCACGGTTATGCAGCCGAGGGGTCCTGTGATCGGTGGGATGTAAAGTAGGCGTCGACGTCACGTCCGCGTCACGTGACCACGACGTGGCAAACGTCATATAGCAACCGCTGTTTTGTTTAGTAGACTTACAGTTGTTATGCATTGACATAATGGCGCACACACCAAATAGATTTAAATAAATTAAATAATTCTTCTGCCCACTCTCTTTTAAACAAGTTAACTCTTCCCGCGGATTTGAATTCTGGCGAAAGTTACGCCCATCGACGTCACGTATGTCACGTGACCACGACGTGGCAGATGTCATATAGCAACCGCTGGTTTGTTTAGTAGATTTACAGTTGTTATGCATTGGCATAATGGTGTGCACTCAAAATAGATTTAAATAAATTAAATATTTCTTCTGCCCACTCCCTTTTAAACAAGTTAACTCTGCCCACGTCCATTGACGTCTTGTCTGCGTCACGTGACCACGACGTAGCGACGTCATATAGTAACCGCTGTTTTGATCAGTAGACTTAGTTATTATGCGTTGACATAATGGCGCATAGTGAGCTGAAGTGCATGGCGCTGAAGATTTGAATCTTTGAAATGCGCTGAGGTCTGACATATCAGGCAGAATGGTTTGCCATCACGTTCAACAAAAAATAGAAACTTTCCCACTCTGATTAAAACGTCCTGTGTTCATCTACGTATTTTCGTTTTGCTGTGCATCTTTTCCCTGCCATTTCGAGAGCCCAATTGACACTCATAGTTTAAAGAAATGTGTTTGCCCATCCTACTTTGTGGAATTTCACCACATGCGCTTTTGACCAAAATACCAAATTGAACTCAAGTGAAGCCAACACGCACAACCCCCCCCCCACACACACACACACACAAATGTTGATATGAACATAAAAGAGCCGCATGCGGTTCGGGAGTTGCGGCTTGGCCAAACCTGTACTATACAACTTTATTTGTATAAAATTTTCACAACAGCTGTCACACAAACAAAGCGGGAAAAACCGAAGACGTGCGTGTTCCGCCCACGCTGGATTTATTTGCACCTTTGAAAAGACACCGTATTGCCGCAGATGTGGCAAAGAGTACTTTTGGGCATCTGAGACGGAAGGATGTCCAAAGCATCACGTCACCTGCTCTGGTAGGCATGGTGGTGGGACGTTGAGGTCAACCGCTTTGGGGTTGGCTGAATCTTTGATCGCAGGATGCAAAACACTTGAAGACAGAAGCAGAAAAGCAGAGCTAAATGCAAAATGTACTCACCGGTGACTCCAATTTTTTTCCCCCCTGAAGAAACAGCTGGACGGGTGGCCCCGGCTGGCCAGTGGGACTCTTGTTATTCTGACCCTTTTTAGTGCGCGTTTGGGGCAACAACCGTTTTTTGTGGCGCTCTTTTCTGGTTCAAAAGTGCCCTGCATGTGAATTTGCTTTTCCTGCCTTCTGATTGGATGAGCGCCGGTGTGACGCGGTGCCTCTGTCACCGTGGCGGGGGGTATACGTTGGCATCGGAGCGTCTGCCAACGTCTGAGACCGGCTGGCAGTGTATCGGAGGTGTCGAGTGCGGTGCCGATGGAGCTCACTCACCAGCTGGTGTTAGGGCCACAGAATGAAGGCCAAGGAGAAGAATAGAAAGAGAAACAGAAACTTCTCCTCCAATTGTTTGATTTGTCTCTTCTGAGCTTCAATGAATTCTTTCAGCTCTTTGTAAGCGTGCAAGTAAGTGCCGGGCTGGCTTTGGGCCCTTACCTGTTGCGCGCTGTGCAGCAGATCCATTCTCTCTTGGAGGATGCAAGCGTCGCGCTCCCTCAACTCGCACATCAGGGCTCGCTTCCATTGGTCCACGGCGCTCCTAAGCTCTTCTCTCTGATCCGCCGTCAGCACGTCATTCACGCCAGCGTGGCTGGCTTTTTCGCCGTCCGTGGCGGGGCAGTCCCGCTGCGGTAGCGCCTCGTACAACATGGCCTCCAGCTCCAGGATCCTCTGGGCCGCAATCCTCGTCCATCAGTGGTCCGGCGGGAGATTTGAGGGAGGCTTACCTTATGAGCCTGGTCCATGGAACACTTCCTGAAGTCCAACTCTTCATCCAGGTAGCCCTTCTGCTTGCAGAACATAGAAGAGCCCAAAGGCACAGCGTCAACAAGCTTCTTTCAGCGCAAAGCCTTCCAAAAGTCACATTTGAGCCGCCGAGTCTCGTGGAGTGCGAACATAAGGAGTTCGACATACACTTACGGCGTTATAGCCCAGGATGTCCAGCTTCTTCATCAGATCACTGATGTTGATGTCCGGGGGAAAGGCGCAAGGACCAATGTAAGGTGTTCTGGGACCTCGGGTTAAGGTTAGGGTTGCGAGGGACGCCTTACGTACGCTCACGCCCTCGGCCTCGCAGTAGATCTGCAAAGGGCTGAGGCCGTCTGGGAAACGGACTTGCAGAAACTTCAAGACGGGGGAGCGCCACTCCCTCTCCTGAAAGGCAGAGGCATGCATCCGTCCGTCCGTCCGTCCGTCCGTCACATCTCTGGCCTCAACACGCTTGTGCGAGTCTTCCCACCTCCAGCTCCAGGATGCGGAACTCAAGCAGTTCGTTTTGGTCTCGGATATCCTGGATGTGCTCTTTCAGACGCGCTTCTTCCGCCTCCATCCGCCTGACCTGAAAAGACAGTCAGACCTCATCTGCGGGGCTTCCCGACGGGTGTGACGCCAAGCGACTCCGCCCAGCGCCTTTCTTTCCGTCACCTTTTCGGCCAACTGCTGATTGCTCTGACGCAGCAGCTGCTTCTCCTCCACCCACTTGACATTCTAGAAGAGACAAACGCGTGGACAGCTTTGGAATGTTGTGTCATTTTCATCCACAAATTCTTTGGTTGACTGGAAAATGACATTTGCTTTTCTCCGCATTTTCCCAGCCACATTCGGGGGGGGGGGTTGGTCCAGTAATGCCAGACGAATGAGTGACTGAAGAATGTAGCTATTTTGTCTGAGAAAAAGGTGTGCTCATTGATGAGCTTACCTGTCCTTGTTGCTTCAGCGCTGACTCCAGATCTGCTACTCTGCTTTGATAGTGACCCATTTCTACCATCAGCTTTTCTCTGGTCTGAAAGGAGGAGGAGGGAGGCTCCTCCTCCTCCTTTCAGACCAGAGAACACCCGAGGCTGGGCGAGAACGGGGAGGCTGCGACCCGGCCGGGGGTTGCGGGAAGGGGCGCCACCTTGATCTCCTTCTCGGCGTCGTAGTCCCCTTCGCTGGTCTGGGCTAGCAGAGCGTAGGCTCGTTGCAGCGCTTGATATTCTTGCGTCAGCTGGCGGTAGCGAAGCTCCGCCTCTTCATGCACACACCAATGCAACACAGCACTAGTACCAGAATCAGTCAGACCGGCGACAAAGCACCCGCGACGCAAAGACGAGTCCGATTCCAGGCTGAAGAGGAATGTTTGGTGCCAATACGCTGGCAGAAATGGCGGGCTACCTCTTCGGGTTCCGTGTCGGGGGTTCTGTCGGTGTGAAAAGACAAGGACGATCCGTCCGAGTCCACCAACACGTCTTCGTCGTAGCCGTAAAATGTTTCGATGACCTGCGGGCGCGGAAGCAAACATCTCTCTGAACAAACTGAAGCGACACCTCACGATGAATCGACGATAGGAACGATAGCGAGAAAAAGGCCATTTCATCTTGCGCAACACCAAGCAGCCGCAAACAAACAGACTCACCTTGCAGGACCTCACGCTTTGTTCCTCCTCAGAGATTCTCGACGTCGGTATCGTAGCAGCAAATCTCTCTCCTGTCGACACAAATAATCCGCCTTTGAGATTCTTTGGATGCAAAGGGAACGAACGGCTCCGGCGCAGAAACAAACGCGACTCACAATGACATTTCTGACATGAGCTCCTGTCTCCAGAGCCTGAAAAACACGTCACCGGCGATGATTGGAGGGACGCTCGTCTTTTCCAAAAGTGACAACTACAGGGTGTGTCAGGGTTTTCCAGATTATCTTTATCGTATCATTATGTTGCTTTGACTTTGACTGCAACCTGTAATAAATAATATTATTTATCCCTTATTTATCCCTATCGCTTATCCCTTCCTACACAAAGTCGTAAAACACCCCTTGCTATGTTTTGACTAGAGGTCAAGGGCTTCCTCTATTCAATCCACTCTTACACCCACCCTGTTTCTCTTAATTGAAATGCTCGTGCAGGAGCCGAGAGTCAGACTTCATTCGTACAACGGATGGACTCTCCACCTGCAGGTGTCCAAAAGAACTTACTTGTCTCCCGTGTGGTTCTTGCAAAATAAGTTGGAGCGAGCGCAACTCTAACAGGGTGCATTTTGCCACTAGCTGCCTACGGACAATGATGTCGCGCTCGCGGCTCATGGTTGACGGGCTGAGCAGCCGGGCAAGTCCGTCGTTTTCAGCGCACAGCGAGTGGCAAAGGCGCTGACAAAACGGGAGCTTTGAGCTGCTGAAAACGGCAAAACAAGTCTAAAGCGTGTTCAAACGCGTGCGCACAATGCTCCTGCTTGAAAGGTCGGAATTTAAGGGGCCAATTTTTTGGATGGCGGCCGCCGGCCAAGCTTTGGACGGAAAAGGTTTCCTGGCGACAGCGAGCGAGCGTGGCGCTGCCGTACGTGCACCGAGTCGCCTGCCTGAAGACCTTGGACAAGTCGTCGATGATGTGCCGCTGCTCCACAACTTGAAGGAACTCCATTTCACCGTCCTGCTGGCCGCAACCGCGGTCCAGGTCATTGAGCGAACTAGGCCTTCTCTGTGGAACACAAATGCAGTGGACTCTGTTGGCACGCCGCCGTTGTCCGCGTCGACTTACCAAGCTTGCCATCTCCTCGTTCTCCTGGGTGACAACGCGCACTTTGTTTTCAAGGCGACACAGCACCAGCGAGAGTTCTTCATTCTTCCTGCTCAGGCGTTTGTTTTTGTACAGGAGTGGCAGAAACTGGCTTTCTGTTTCTCTCAGTCGCTTTAGCTGCAAGCATGAAGTGCGGGATGTGAAAGACGCACAACACGCGGGCCAGAACGTATCCATTCCTTTTGCATCGGTTTGAACGGAATCGTGGCTTTGGCTCCCAATAAAAGACATCTACCAGGCAACCGACTCGACGCGCCGCTCAACTAATAAGCAAGCGCAATGGGTGCCTCGCTGGATGGCGCGCATCAAACGTAGCGCAAACCTTCAAGCGTGCCGTCAATAAATTACCAGTTCATTGCGCTCTTCAGAAAGCAGGGCGTTTCGATCCTCCAGGTTCCTGATGACTGCGCTGAGCTCAGCGATTTTCAGATGAAACCGTCGCGTGTCCCGATCCTCCTGAGACTGAAAACGCCCCGCAACACACACACACAAGCACTCGTTCAAAGTTCAAAACTGTTTTTGTGCTACCTTCCTCCAGCAACGAACTAAGTCATGCGTACTGCAAGTGTGTGATGAGGTGGCTTACGCAATGAAGAGGATTGCTAGTAGCGGCGTTGACCCCACTTCCAGGGTAGTTTAGGCCCGCCCTTTGGGAATCCCTCAGGGCAGCGATCTGCTGCTCGGCAGCCTGAGTCTGCAGCTGAAGGCGGTGGACGTGGCCGGCCCCAGGGCTTCATCCAAAACACTAACCGCTCTGTCTTTCAGCTTGATCTCATCCGTCTGGATGTACAAACGGGGAGCGCTCAGGCAGGCGGGCAAACTCATTTGCCAGAATTGTGACAAAAACAAAGAGAGCAACCGGCCAATTTTTTTTCTTGAATCGACTAGAACACCTTTGCTGTGACAAAAGCGAAGCGAGCAACCGGACATTTTCTTCTTGTGAAATAGAATAGAATAGAATGCCTTAGGTGTCATTGCACTGCAGGTATACAACGAAATTGGGAACATAGCCACGCACCGCGCATCTGATCAGTCCTACCAGTCGGCGGATCTCCCTCTCGCAGTCTCTCTTGGTTCGGCTCAGCTCCTCCCGATGCTGGTGATGAGCCGATCGGAGCTCGGCAGCTCGGGACTGCCAGGCCTGCTGGGCCGCTGCCAGGGCTTCTTCCGCGCTCCTGGTGGAGGCGACACCGCTCGGTCTCCCGACACCGCCGCGTCTCCTCCACCTCCGCCAGCAAAGCGCCCCCCCTCCTCACCTGAGCAGACATTGCGCCACACCGGGCCGTTGAGACCGCAACGGAGCGCCGCGACGCTTACTGGGGACAAGCTACACAATACGGTAGCGGCCGCATCGAAGCCCGACGTGGCGTGCGGATAGTCAGACACGGATAGAGCGGATCACCTTGTCCATGGAGCCGTCCCTCAGGCTGAGGACCAAGGCATTCAGTCGCTGGATCTCTCCATCTTTGATTTTGATCACTCTCATCAGCTCCATTTCATGCTGCCGCAGTAATGTCTCCCTGGTAATGGCTAACTCTTTCTGCTTCTCCTCATGGAGTCTGCTTTTGAGTTCCGTCATGGCGGCGGTGGCACGGTGGTGCTCCGCCCGCAGGTCCTGACTTCTCTCTCTCTCCAGACAGCTGACCTGACATGACTTAGACTTAGACTTAGACAAACTTTATTGTCATCTTGTCTGCACATGGTGCATACAAAACGAAATTCCGTTGCATACGTCTTACAACAAAGTAGTGATATTGCAGTTGAATAGAAGTAACATATCCTATGAAAAAATATATATATACATATACTATATATATATATATATATATTAAAAATAAGTATAAAGTGCAGCAGTGATAATTATGCAATAGTGCAAGTAGGCAAAACAGTATTCAAGAGTGTGCAGAGGAATGCTAAACCATGTATTAAACTTCTATTTAAAGGGTTTATACAAGTTCAGTAAAGTTGGTAGTGCGAGATAGTGCAAGATAGAGGTCCGTAGTGTCATAAAGTACAGTTCTGTGAATGTGTGATGCAGAGTTCAGTTTAGAGCTCAACAGTTCTAGTGTTCAACAGTCTGATGACAGCAGGGAAAAAGCTGTTGCAGAACCTGGTGGACCTGCAGCGGATGCTGCAAACCTCTTCCCAGAGGGCAGCAGGGAGAACAGTCCATGGTGGGGGTGTGATGGGTCATTGATGATGTTACGGGCACGGGACATGCAGCGCTGAGATGAAATGTCCTGAATGGAGGGAAGAGGAGCCCCTATGATCCTCTCTGCTGTCCTCACCACTCTCCTCACGTTCTTCCAATCGGAGGCGGTGCAGCCTCCACACCACACAGAGAGACAGCTTGTCAGAATGCTCTCTATGGTGCTCCTGTAGAACGTCCTCATGATGGGTGGGGGCAGGTGGGCTCTCCTCATCCTCCGCTGTAAGTACAAGCGCTTCTGTGCCCTCTTGACCAGTGCCGTAGTGTTCATAGTCCAGGTGAGGTCTTCTGTGATGTGGACCCCCAGGAATTTGGTGGTGCTGACCACCTCCACAGCTGAGCTGTTGATGATCAGTGGAGCGTGGTGAGGCTGTTTTTTCCTGAAGTCGACGATGATCTCCTTCATCTTCTCCTCATTCAGGATCAGGCTGTTTTCTCTGCACCAGCCCACCAGCTGCTCCACCTCCTCTCTGTAGTCCAGGTCGTTGTTGTCTCTGATGAGCCCCACCACCGTTGTGTCGTCTGCTGACTTCACGATGTGATTGGTGGTGAACCTGAGGACGCAGTCGTGTGTCATCAGGGTGAACAGCAGGGGGCTCAGGACGCAGCCCTGAAGGGAGCCTGTGCTGAGGGTGATGACATCAGAGGTGTTCTGTCCGACCCGGACTGACTGAGGTCTGTTGCTGAGGAAGTCTAGCAGCCAGTTGCGAAGGGGGGTGTTGAAGCCCAGGTGTTCCAATTTTCCTACCAGATGCTGTGGGATGATGGTGTTAAACGCTGAGCTGAAGTCCAGGAACAGCCTCCGCACATGGGTGTTCTTCTCCTCCAGGTGAGCCAGGCTCAGGTGAAGAACGGAGGAGATGGCGTCCTGAGTGGAGCGGTTTTGCCGGTCGGCAAACTGGAACGGGTCAAATAATAGGGGGAGTCTGGAAACGATGTGACCTTTAAGCAGCCTTTCGAAGCACTTCATCATAACCGGAGTCAGTGCAACAGGCCGGTAATCATTAAATGAGGTGATTTGAGGTTTCTTCGGCACCGGAATGATGGAGGCAGTCTTAAAGCACGCCGGCACTGTGGCTTGGCCCAGCGAGGTGTTAAAAATGTCTGTGATGACCCCAGCCAGATGACTTGCACATTCCCTGAACACACGCCCAGGAATGTTGTCGGGGCCAGGGGCCTTACAGGGGTTGACTCTCCTCAGGGTCTTCAACACATCGGCGGAGTCAAGGCAGAGTACCTCCTCTTCCTGATGGGGGACAGTTTTAACTGCTGGAGTGCCGTTTAGTGCCTCGAACCTCCCAAAGAAGTTATTTAGACCATTTAGAAAGTCAGCATCAACTACACCCACCGGGGGGGGGGGAGAGTGAGTTGTAGTCTGTAATCGCCCGTATGCCTTGCCACATACTCCTGATGTTTTTGACGTCGTGGAAACGATCCTGAAATTTTCGACTGCGGTCTCGCTTCGCTATCCTGATGGCACGGTTCAAGTTGGCTCTCGCTGTCCTCAGTGTCTCCTTGTCGCCAGACTTGAAGGCAGAGTTCCGCGCTCGTAGCGTTTGACGTACCTCCTCAGTCATCCAGGGTCGTTGGTTGCCCCGGGTGATGATATTCTTAGTGGTGCTGACGTCCTCGGTGCATTTGTTGATGTAGGCTGACACAGTCATGGCACACGCATGTCTAATCTACATCGGGAAAACTGGGAGGGAGGGAGGGAGGCAGGCAGGGAGGCAGGCAGGGAGGCAGGCAGTGTCTGTCTGTTGAGGTTTTCACCTTGTTCTTCTCCTGCTGAAGTTCTAACTGGACGTCCATCAGTTTGGTTCTCAGCTCGTCATTGGCGGCCTGAAGGGCGTCCGTTCGCTCCGCCTTGGCCCGCCCTGCCGGAGCTCGTTTGGACATCTCTTACTCGAGTCTCGCCCGGTCGTCAGTCAGAGATCACAACATTTGTACCTGGAGAGCACAAACGCAGCGCTGTTTTCCACTGGCTTCGAACTCAACTTCAATCGGTACCGTAACTTACAACATCATAAACATAGAACTAGCTTGACTTATTCATTGAATAAATGCATTTGGTTCTTCAAAACTGCATCACGCAACATAGCGTGACCGAGACGGCCGTTATCCACCTGCGTGAAGTTATTTGGTGAAATGAATGAGATGTTTAAGACACCATCGTTCTGTCTCTATGTAGATGAAGGGAAATAATCGATTGCTGAAGGTCCAAAGTTGTTGTGATAAACAAATAAACATATTAGTGATTAGTGACATATTTGTGATAAACATATTAGGCAGGATAATCACATATGTTAACGTGACTGCCCACACTGTATTTATTTATGGTTATTTGTTAAATCGAGTACTGTTAGACATGAAATAGGAAGTGTTTAACATAAATGGAAGACGAAAGGGGTACTCACCATTGTAGCTCCTGCTGGTCAATGATACGAGCCTCTTCTTGCAGTGGAAAACATACAGCCAACAAACACCGTGGAACCTAAAGGAATGAAATTAAACATTAACATTTAGCCTCAACCAACATTCACAGATACAACGCAACGCAAACTACACAAACGTAAATCTTTTTAAACACAATGAGTTGTACTTACCGTGTACGCTCTAGACGGTCCACTTGCAAGCAGAAAATAAAGATATTTCTGTTGATAATCGTCGTGTTTGTATCCGGTGTCTCGCTCAAGGCCATTGCGCCCACAGATTTGAATTTTGGCGAGAGTTCAGCCTATTGACGTCATTTCCGCGGTGTAATACCCGCATATCTGAAACGGCAAAGTTAAGAGTAGAGTTAAATAAAGTTTTTAGTCAACGCAATAATTTACAACCGTTGACCAGTCGAAATAATCGTCGAAATTTGGCGTCTGTGGCTGGAAGCAGACGCCGAGTTCGACATTCCTCCCAAACGCCACACTCCCTCGCTTTTCAGGGCTAAAAAAAAACAGTTGTAATTACCTTGTACGCTCTAGACGGTCAAGTTGCAAGCTGAAAACAAAAATATTTGCCTTGTTAGTCATCGTGTTACTAACCGCTGTGTCTTGTTTGCCAGAATTGCCGCTTTCCTACTTCCTGTTGCAAGCCACGCCCACGGATTATAATTTTGCCGTGAGTTCCGCCTATTGACGTCATGTCCGCGTCACATGACTGCGACGTAATATTATCTAAAACTGTTTGTGCGGTATTGTGTTGTTCTGTGCGGTATTGTTATTCTGTGCGGCGTCGTGTTGTTCTGTGCGGCGTCGTGTTGTTCAGTGCGACGTCGTGTTGTTCAGTGCGGCATGGTGTTGTTCAGTAAGGCATGGTGTTGTTCAGTGCGGCATGGTGTTGTTCAGTGCGGCATGGTGTTGTTCAGTGCGGAATGGTGTTGTTCAGTGCAGCATGGTGTTGTTCAGTCCGGGATGGTGTTGTTCAATGCGGGATGGTGTTGTTCAGTGCGGGGTGGTGTTGTTCAGTGCGGGATGGTGTTGTTCAGTGCGGCATGGTGTTGTTCAATGCGGCATGGTGTTGTTCAGTGCGGGATGGTGTTGTTCATTGCGGCATGGTGTTGTTCAGTGCGGCATGGTGTTGTTCAGTGCGGCATGGTGTTGTTCAGTGCGGCATGGTGTTGTTCAGTGCGGCATAATGTTGTTCAGTGCGGCATGGTGTTGTTCAGTGCAGGATGGTGTTGTTCAGTGCGGCATGGTGTTGTTCAATGCAGGATCGTGTTGTTCAGTGCAGCATAATGTTGTTCAGTGCAGCATGGTGTTGTTCAGTGCGGCATGGTGTTGTTCAATGCGGCATGGTGTTGTTCACTGCGGGATGGTGTTGTTCAATGCGGGATCGTGTTGTTCAGTGCGGCATAATGTTGTTCAGTGCGGCATGGTGTTGTTCAGTGCGGCATGGTGTTGTTCAGTGCGACATAATGTTGTTTAGTGCGGCATAATGTTGTTCAGTGCGGCATAATGTTGTTCAGTGCGGCATGGTGTTGTTCAGTGCGGCATGGTGTTGTTCAGTGCGGCATGGTGTTGTTCAGTGCAGGATGGTGTTGTTCAGTGCGGCATGGTGTTGTTCAATGCGGCATGGTGTTGTGCAGTGCGGGATGGTGTTGTTCAGTGCGGGATGGTGTTGTTCAGTGCGGCATGGTGTTGTTCAGTGCGGAATGGTGTTGTTCAGTGCGGCATGGTGTTGTTCAGTGCGGCATGGTGTTGTTCAGTGCAGGATGGTGTTGTTCAATGCGGGATCGTGTTGTTCAGTGCGGCATGGTGTTGTTCAGTGCGGCATGGTGTTGTTCAGTGCGGCATAATGTTGTTCAGTGCGGCATGGTGTTGTTCAGTGCGGCATGGTGTTGTTCAGTGCGGCATGGTGTTGTTCAGTGCGGCATGGTGTTGTTCAGTGCGCCATAATGTTGTTCAGTGCGGCATGGTGTTGTTCAGTGCGGGATGGTGTATTTCAGTGCGGCATGGTGTTGTTCAATGCGGCATAGTGTTGTTCAGTGCGGGATGGTGTTGTTCAGTGCAGGATGGTGTTGTTCAGTGCGGCATGGTGTTGTTCAATGCGTCAGTGCGGCATAATGTTGTTCAGTGCGGCATGGTGTTGTTCAGTGCGGCATGGTGTTGTTCAGTGCGGCATGGTGTTGTTCAGTGCAGGATGGTGTTGTTCAGTGCGGCATGGTGTTGTTCAATGCGGCATGGTGTTGTTCAGTGCGGGATGGTGTTGTTCAGTGCAGGATGGTGTTGTTCAGTGCGGCATGGTGTTGTTCAGTGCGGAATGGTGCTGTTCAGTGCGGCATGGTGTTGTTCAGTGCGGCATGGTGTTGTTCAGTGCAGGATGGTGTTGTTCAATGCGGGATCGTGTTGTTCAGTGCGGCATGGTGTTGTTCAGTGCGGCATGGTGTTGTTCAGTGCGGCATAATGTTGTTCAGTGCGGCATGGTGTTGTTCAGTGCGGCATGGTGTTGTTCAGTGCGGCATGGTGTTGTTCAGTGCGGCATGGTGTTGTCCAGTGCGGCATAATGTTGTCCAGTGCGCCATAATGTTGTTCAGTGCGGCATGGTGTTGTTCAGTGCGGGATGGTGTTGTTCAGTGCGGCATGGTGTTGTTCAATGCGGCATGGTGTTGTTCAGTGCGGGATGGTGTTGTTCAGTGCGGGATAGTGTTGTTCAGTGCGGCATGGTGTTGTTCAATGCGGCATGGTGTTGTTCAGTGCGGGATGGTGTTGTTCAGTGCGGCATGGTGTTGTTCAGTGCGGCATGGTGTTGTTCAGTGCGGCATGGTGTTGTTCAGTGCGGCATGGTGTTGTTCAGTGCGGCATGGTGTTGTTCAGTGCGGCATGGTGTTGTTCAGTGCGGAATGGTGTTGTTCAGTGCGGCATGGTGTTGTTCAGTGCGGGATGGTGTTGTTCAATGCGGGATCGTGTTGTTCAGTGCGGGGTGGTGTTGTTCAGTGCAGGATGGTGTTGTTCAGTGCAGGATGGTGTTGTTCAGTGCGGCATGGTGTTGTTCAATGCAGGATCGTGTTGTTCAGTGCAGCATAATGTTGTTCAGTGCAGCATGGTGTTGTTCAGTGCGGCATGGTGTTGTTCAATGCGGCATGGTGTTGTTCAGTGCGGGATGGTGTTGTTCAGTGCGGCATGGTGTTTTTCAGTGCGGCATAATGTTGTTCAGTGCAGCATGGTGTTGTTCAGTGCGGCATGGTGTTGTTCAGTGCGACATAATGTTGTTCAGTGCGGCATAATGTTGTTCAGTGCGGCATGGTGTTGTTCAGTGCGGCATGGTGTTGTTCAGTGCGGCATGGTGTTGTTCAGTGCGGCATGGTGTTGTTCAGTGCAGGATGGTGTTGTTCAGTGCAGGATGGTGTTGTTCAATGCGGCATGGTGTTGTTCAGTGCGGGATGGTGTTGTTCATTGCGGGATGGTGTTGTTCATTGCGGCATGGTGTTGTTCAGTGCGGCATGGTGTTGTTCAGTGCGGCATGGTGTTGTTCAGTGCGGCATAATGTTGTTCAGTGCGGCATAATGTTGTTCAGTGCGGCATGGTGTTGTTCAGTGCGGGATGGTGTTGTTCAGTGCAGGATGGTGTTGTTCAGTGCGGCATGGTGTTGTTCAATGCGGGATCGTGTTGTTCAGTGCGGCATGGTGTTGTTCAGTGCGGCATGGTGTTGTTCAGTGCGGCATGGTGTTGTTCAGTGCGGCATGGTGTTGTTCAGTGCGGCATAATGTTGTTCAGTGCGGCATAATGTTGTTCAGTGCGGCATAATGTTGTTCAGTGCGGCATAATGTTGTTCAGTGCGGCATAATGTTGTTCAGCGCGGCATAATGTTGTTCAGTGCGGGATGGTGTTGTTCATTGAGGCATGGTGTTGTTCAGTGCGGCATGGTGTTGTTCAGTGCGGCATGGTGTTGTTCAGTGCGGGATGGTGTTGTTCAGTGCAGGATGGTGTTGTTCAGTGCGGCATGGTGTTGTTCAATGCGGCATGGTGTTGTTCAGTTCGGGATGGTGTTGTTCAGTGCGGCATGGTGTTGTTCAGTGCGGCATAATGTTTTTCAGTGCGGCATGGTGTTGTTCAGTGCGGCATGGTGTTGTTCAGTGCAGCATAATGTTGTTCAGTGCGGCATGGTGTTGTTCAGTGCGGAATGGTGTTGTTCAGTGCGGCATGGTGTTGTTCAGTGCGGCATGGTGTTGTTCAGTGCGGCATGGTGTTGTTCAGTGCGGCATGGTGTTGTTCAGTGCGGGATGGTGTTCAATGCGGGATCGTGTTGTTCAGTGCGGCATGGTGTTGTTCAGTGCGGCATGGTGTTGTTCAGTGCGGCATGGTGTTGTTCAGTGCGGCATGGTGTTGTTCAGTGCGGCATGGTGTTGTTCATTTCGGCATAATGTTGTTCAGTGCGGCATAATGTTGTTTAGTGCGGCATGGTGTTGTTCAGTGCGGGATGGTGTTGTTCAGTGCGTTATAATGTTGTTCAGTGCGGCATGGTGTTGTTCAGTGCGGCATGGTGTTGTTCAGTGCGGCATGGTGTTGTTCAGTGCGGCATAATGTTGTTCAGTGCGGCATAATGTTGTTCAGTGCGGCATGGTGTTGTTCAGTGCGGGATGGTGTTGTTCAGTGCGGGATGGTGTTGTTCAGTGCGGCATGGTGTTCAATGCGGAATGGTGTTGTTCAGTGCAGGATGGTGTTGTTCAGTGCGGCATGGTGTTGTTCAGTGCGGCATAATGTTGTTCAGTGCGGCATGGTGTTGTTCAGTGCGGCATGGTGTTGTTCAGTGCGGCATGGTGTTGTTCAGTGCGGCATGGTGTTGTTCAGTGCGGCATAATGTTGTTCAGTGCGGCATGGTGTTGTTCAGTGCGGCATGGTGTTATTCAGTGCGGCATAATGTTCAGTGCGGCATAATGTTGTTCAGTGCGGCATGGTGTTCTTCAGTGCGGGATGGTGTTGTTCAGTGCAGGATGGTGTTGTTCAGTGCGGCATGGTGTTCAGTGCGGGATGGTGTCTTTCAGTGCGGCATGGTGTCGTTCAGTGCGGCATGGTGTCTTTCAGTGCGGCATGGTGTCGTTCAGTGAGGCATGGTGTTGTTCAGTGCGGCATGGTGTTATTTAGTGCGGCATGGTGTTGTTCAGTGCGGGATGGTGTTGTTCAGTGTGGCATGGTGTTCAGTGCGGCATGGTGTTGTTCAGTGCGGTATCGTGTTGTTCAGTGCGGTATCGTGTTTCTCAGTGCGGTATCGTGTTGTTCAGTGCAGTATCGTTGTGTTGTTCGTATTGTGTTGTGTTGTTCGTAATGTGTTGTGTTGTTCGTATTGTGTTGTGTTGTTCATATTGTGTTGTTCATATTGTGTTGAGTTATTCGTATTGTGTTGTGTTGTTCGTATTGTGTTGCCTTTAACACTTAGCCTCTAACACTTAGCCTCTAACACTTAGCCTCTAACACTTAGCCTCTAGCATCTAGAAGGTAAATAAATAGGAAGGAAGGACTCACCAGTGACGTCTTCGCCCACGTCCAAGCGTTGTACTTTGTATTTTCATCCTTCTGACAGTGGAAAACATAGCCAACAAACACCGTGGAACCTAAACGAATGAAAGAAAACTATCATTTGGCCACAACCAACATTCACAGATACAACACAATGTGACGTGCGGGGTTGAGGTTAAAGGTTGAGTGAAGGGCCCTCGTTTTAAACTACTTTTTTGAAAAGGATTGGGAACAAGTAAGACGTATTTAATTTATTTAATGGGAAGTAGTAAGAGCTATTGAATTTAATCTATGTATTATATTCTATTGTATTGTATTCTGTTGTTTTCTTTTGGATTGTATTCACACTAACCCCACTAAAACTTCAGCCCACAAAAACTCGCCTCTGGCGCCTAGCCTCTGGCACTTAGCCTCTAACACTTAGCCTTTAACACTTAGCCTTTAACACTTAGCCTTTAACACTTAGCCTAGAAGGTGAATAAATAGGGTTAAAGGTTGAGTGAAGGGACCTCGTTTTAAACTACTTTTTTGAAAAGGAGTGGGAACAAGTAAGACGTATTTAATTTATTTAATGGGAAGTAGTAAGACTTATTAAATTTATTTAATCTACTTTTCTTCCCAGGCAAAATTTGATGTGCTGCAATTCCAAATTTCCAAAGTGAATGAAGGAATGAAGTCCTTTAAATTATGATTTTGTATAAATACTAGGCATTAACACAAAATCGACGGCACAAAATGGGCAGACTTTACTTGTTTGAAAAGGACTGGTTACAAGACAGACTTTTTTAATTTATTTAATGGGAAGAAGACTTATTTAGTTTAATTGATCTATTTTTGTTCCCTGGCAAAATTCGATTTGCTGCAATTCCAAATTTCCAAAGTGAATGAAGGAAAGAAGTCGTTTAAATTATGATTTTGTTTAAATACTAGGCATAGACACAAAATCTACGGCACAAAATGGGCAGACTTTACTTGTTTGAAGAGGACTGGTTACAAGACAGACTTTTCTGATTTATTTAATGGGAAGAAGACTTATTTAGTTTATTTAATCTATTTTTGTTCCCTGGCAAAATTGGATTTGCTGAAATTGTATTTTGCCAAATCTTGCCTTGAGACCTGATAGGAAGTATTAAACGCTTAGTTAAATCAATACAAGTTGGTAATAAGAGCGAGTAATGTTGGTTGAACCGATGAATGAAGGTTGAAAGCAATTTAAATTATGACTTTGTATAAATACTAGATATTAACAGAACATCTACTGCGCGAAATGGGCAGAGTTTACTTGTTTGAGAAGGAGTGGCTTATTCAAAACTAAGATTTATTTAATCTGTTTGTTCCCAGGCAAAATTGGATGTGATGCAATTCCAAATTTCACCACATGATGGTGCCCAATTTTGACTTCATAGGACATATTAAACACTTAGCTTGTTATTATGTTCAAGGTAATCAGATTTGTTTATTATTCTAATGGCCTCTTCAAAACTATTCTGGATTACTACTTTGGATCTATTCTACATTACTTGGCAACAACATACTCTGTAACAGATTAGGCAGTATAATCATATATGTTAACTTGAGAGTGTCCACACTCAATCTACTTATCGTGATGTGTTAAATCAATTACTGTTAGACATTATTTGTCTGATAATCTACCAAATCTTTAAATTGAAGAATTTGTGATTTAATTAATAGCTTGTTGTTATGTTCAGGGTAATCAGACTTGTATATAATTCTAATGGCCTTCTTTTGAAAACTATTCTGAATTACAACTTTGGATCTTATATTACTTTGCAACAATCTACTCGGTGACAGATTAGGCAGTATAATCACATATGTTAACTTCAGTGCCCACACCGTATTTATTTATGGTTATTTGTTAAATCAAGTACTGTTAGACATGAAATAGGAAGTGTTTAACATAAATGTTATGGCTACTCACCATTGTAGCTCGCTCCTGGTCAATGATACGAGCCTCTTCTTGCAGTGGAAAACTTGCAGCCAACAAACACCGTGGAACCTAAAGGAATGAAATTAAACATTAACATTTCGCCTCGACCAATTTTCACACGTACAACGCAACGCGGCTACACTTCTGCTATTACAAACGTAAATCTCCTTAAACACAATGAGTGTTACTTACCGTGTACGCTCTAGACGGTCCAGTTGCAAGCAGAAAATAAAGATATTTCCGTTGATAATCGTCGCTGCTCAGTGGCTCACGGCCATCGCGCCAACAGATTTGAATTTTGGCGGAGGTTCGGGCAATTACGTCATATCCGCGGCACATGACTGCGACGTAATACCCGCTTATCTGAAACGGCAGTTAAAAGTAGAGTTACATCAAGTTTTCTTGGAACCTAAACGAATGAAAGAAAACTATCATTTGGCCACAACCAACATTCACAGATACAACACAACGTGCGGGGTTGAGGTTAAAGATTGAGTGAAGGGCCCTCGTTTTAAACTACTGTTTTGAAAAGGAGTGGGAACAAGTAAGACGTATTTAATTTATTTAATGGGAAGTAGTAAGACTTATTAAATTTATTTAATCTACTTTTCTTCCCAGGCAAAATTTGATGTGCTGCAATTCCAAATTTCCAAAGTGAATGAAGGAATGAAGTCCTTTAAATTATGATTTTGTATAAATACTAGGCATTAACACAAAATCGACGGCACAAAATGGGCAGACTTTACTTGTTTGAAAAGGACTGGTTACAAGACAGACTTTTTTAATTTATTTAATGGGAAGAAGACTTATTTAGTTTAATTGATCTATTTTTGTTCCCTGGCAAAATTCGATTTGCTGCAATTCCAAATTCCCAAAGTGAATGAAGGAAAGAAGTCGTTTAAATTATGATTTTGTTTAAATACTAGGCATAGACACAAAATCTACGGCACAAAATGGGCAGACTTTACTTGTTTGAAGAGGACTGGTTACAAGACAGACTTTTCTGATTTATTTAATGGGAAGAAGACTTATTTAGTTTATTTAATCTATTTTTGTTCCCTGGCAAAATTGGATTTGCTGAAACTGTATTTTGCCAAATCTTGCCTTGAGACCTGATAGGAAGTATTAAACGCTTAGTTAAATCAATACAAGTTGGTAATAAGAGCGAGTAATGTTGGTTGAACCGATGAATGAAGGTTGAAAGCAATTTAAATTATGACTTTGTATAAATACTAGATATTAACAGAACATCTACTGCGCGAAATGGGCAGAGTTTACTTGTTTGAGAAGGAGTGGCTTATTCAAAACTAAGATTTATTTAATCTGTTTGTTCCCAGGCAAAATTGGATGTGATGCAATTCCAAATTTCACCACATGATGGTGCCCAATTTTGACTTCATAGGACATATTAAACACTTAGCTTGTTATTATGTTCAAGGTAATCAGATTTGTTTATTATTCTAATGGCCTCTTCAAAACTATTCTGGATTACTACTTTGGATCTATTCTACATTACTTGGCAACAACATACTCTGTAACAGATTAGGCAGTATAATCATATATGTTAACTTGAGAGTGCCCACACTCAATCTACTTATCGTGATGTGTTAAATCAATTACTGTTAGACATTATTTGTCTGATAATCTACCAAATCTTTGAATTGAAGAATTTGTGATTTAATTAATAGCTTGTTCAGGGTAATCAGACTTGTATATAATTCTAATGGCCTTCTTTTGAAAACTATTCTGAATTACAACTTTGGATCTTATATTACTTTGCAACAATCTACTCGGTGACAGATTAGGCAGTATAATCACATATGTTAACTTCAGTGCCCACACTGTATTTATTTATGGTTATTTGTTAAATCAAGTACTGTTACACATGAAATAGGAAGTGTTTAACATAAATGTTATGGCTACTCACCATTGTAGCTCGCTCCTGGTCAATGATACGAGCCTCTTCTTGCAGTGGAAAACTTGCAGCCAACAAACACCGTGGAACCTAAAGGAATGAAATTAAACATTAACATTTCGCCTCGACCAATTTTCACACGTACAACGCAACGCGGCTACACTTCTGCTATTACAAACGTAAATCTCCTTAAACACAATGAGTGTTACTTACCGTGTACGCTCTAGACGGTCCAGTTGCAAGCAGAAAATAAAGATATTTCCGTTGATAATCGTCGCTGCTCAGTGGCTCACGGCCATCGCGCCAACAGATTTGAATTTTGGCGGAGGTTCGGGCAATTACGTCATATCCGCGGCACATGACTGCGACGTAATACCCGCTTATCTGAAACGGCAGTTAAAAGTAGAGTTACATCAAGTTTTCTTGGAACCTAAACGAATGAAAGAAAACTATCATTTGGCCACAACCAACATTCACAGATACAACACAACGTGCGGGGTTGAGGTTAAAGATTGAGTGAAGGGCCCTCGTTTTAAACTACTGTTTTGAAAAGGAGTGGAAACAAGTAAGACGTATTTAATTTATTTAATGGGAAGTAGTAAGACTTATTAGATTTATTTAATCTACTTTTCTTCCCAGGCAAAATTTGATGTGCTGCAATTCCAAATTTCCAAAGTGAATGAAGGAATGAAGTCCTTTAAATTATGATTTTGTATAAATACTAGGCATAAACACAAAATCGACGGCACAAAATGGGCAGACTTTACTTGTTTGAAAAGGACTGGTTACAAGACAGACTTTTTTAATTTATTTAATGGGAAGAAGACTTATTTAGTTTAATTGATCTATTTTTGTTCCCTGGCAAAATTCGATTTGCTGCAATTCCAAATTTCCAAAGTGAATGAAGGAAAGAAGTCGTTTAAATTATGATTTTGTTTAAATACTAGGCATAGACACAAAATCTACGGCACAAAATGGGCAGACTTTACTTGTTTGAAGAGGACTGGTTACAAGACAGACTTTTCTGATTTATTTAATGGGAAGAGGACTTATTTAGTTTATTTAATCTATTTTTGTTCCCTGGCAAAATTGGATTTGCTGAAATTGTATTTTGCCAAATCTCGATTTGAGACCTGATAGGAAGTATTAAACGCTTAGTTAAATCAATACAAGTTGGTAATAAGAGCGAGTAATGTTGGTTGAACCGATGAATGAAGGTTGAAAGCAATTTAAATTATGACTTTGTATAAATACTAGATATTAAAAGAACATCTACTGCGCAAAATGGGCAGAGTTTACTTGTTTGAGAAGGAGTGGCTTATTCAAAACTAAGATTTATGTAATCTGTTTGTTCCCAGGCAAAATTGGATGTGATGCAATTCCAAATTTCACCATATGATGGTGCCCAATTTTGACTTCATAGGACATATTAAACACTTAGCTTGTTATTATGTTCAAGGTAATCAGATTTGTTTATCATTCTAATGGCCTCTTCAAAACTATTCTGGATTACTACTTTGGATCTATTCTACATTACTTGGCAACAACATACTCTGTAACAGATTAGGCAGTATAATCACATATGTTAACTTGAGAGTGCCCACACTCAATCTACTTATCGTGATGTGTTAAATCAATTACTGTTAGACATTATTTGTCTGATAATCTACCAAATCTTTGAATTGAAGAATTTGTGATTTAATTAATAGCTTGTTCAGGGTAATCAGACTTGTATATAATTCTAATGGCCTTCTTTTGAAAACTATTCTGAATTACAACTTTGGATCTTATATTACTTTGCAACAATCTACTCGGTGACAGATTAGGCAGTATAATCACATATGTTAACTTCAGTGCCCACACTGTATTTATTTATGGTTATTTGTTAAATCAAGTACCGTTAGACATGAAATAGGAAGTGTTTAACATAAATGTTATGGCTACTCACCATTGTAGCTCGCTCCTGGTCAATGATATGAGCCTCTTCTTGCAGTGGAAACCTTGCAGCCAACAAACACCGTGGAACCTAAAGGAATGAAATTAAACATTAACATTTCGCCTGGACCAACATTCACACGTACAACGCAACGCGGCTACACTTCTGCTATTACAAACGTAAATCTCCTTAAACACAACGAGTGTTACTTACCGTGTACGCTCTAGGCAAAATTGGATGTGATGCAATTCCAAATCTAGCTGAAACGGCAGTTAAAAGTAGAGTTACATCAAGTTTTCTTTTTTAATCAACACAATCATTTACAACCGTTGACCAGAAAGAATCGTCGAAATTCGACGTCCCCCACAAACGCCACGCTCACTCGCTTTTCAGGGCAACAAAAGTACTTCTTTTTAAAAACGATGAGTTGTACTTACCGTGTACGCTCTGGACGGTCCAGTTGCAAGCAGAAAATAAAAATATTTCTCTTGTTAGTCGTATGTTACCATCCGCTGTGTCTTTGTCAACATCGCCGCCATTTTCCTACTTCCTGCTGCGAGCCACGCCCACGGATTTAAATTTGGGCGGAAGCTCTTTCCATTGGCGTCGTTCTCGCGTATAGCAAATCCGATTGGTTGGGAAGGGGGCACGGTTATGCAGCCGAGGGGTCCTGTGATCGGTGGGATGTAAAGTAGGCGTCGACGTCACGTCCGCGTCACGTGACCACGACGTGGCAAACGTCATATAGCAACCGCTGTTTTGTTTAGTAGACTTACAGTTGTTATGCATTGACATAATGGCGCACACACCAAATAGATTTAAATAAATTAAATAATTCTTCTGCCCACTCTCTTTTAAACAAGTTAACTCTCCCCGCGGATTTGAATTCTGGCGAAAGTTACGCCCATCGACGTCACGTATGTCACGTGACCACGACGTGGCAGATGTCATATAGCAACCGCTGGTTTGTTTAGTAGATTTACAGTTGTTATGCATTGGCATAATGGTGTGCACTCAAAATAGATTTAAATAAATTAAATATTTCTTCTGCCCACTCCCTTTTAAACAAGTTAACTCTGCCCACGTCCATTGACGTCTTGTCTGCGTCACGTGACCACGACGTAGCGACGTCATATAGTAACCGCTGTTTTGATCAGTAGACTTAGTTATTATGCGTTGACATAATGGCGCATAGTGAGCTGAAGTGCATGGCGCTGAAGATTTGAATCTTTGAAATGCGCTGAGGTCTGACATATCAGGCAGAATGGTTTGCCATCACGTTCAACAAAAAATAGAAACTTTCCCACTCTGATTAAAACGTCCTGTGTTCATCTACGTATTTTCGTTTTGCTGTGCATCTTTTCCCTGCCATTTCGAGAGCCCAATTGACACTCATAGTTTAAAGAAATGTGTTTGCCCATCCTACTTTGTGGAATTTCACCACATGCGCTTTTGACCAAAATACCAAATTGAACTCAAGTGAAGCCAACACGCACAACCCCCCCCCCCCCCACACACACACACACACAATGTTGATATGAACATAAAAGAGCCGCATGCGGTTCGGGAGTTGCGGCTTGGCCAAACCTGTACTATACAACTTTATTTGTATAAAATTTTCACAACAGCTGTCACACAAACAAAGCGGGAAAAACCGAAGACGTGCGTGTTCCGCCCACGCTGGATTTATTTGCACCTTTGAAAAGACACCGTATTGCCGCAGATGTGGCAAAGAGTACTTTTGGGCATCTGAGACGGAAGGATGTCCAAAGCATCACGTCACCTGCTCTGGTAGGCATGGTGGTGGGACGTTGAGGTCAACCGCTTTGGGGTTGGCTGAATCTTTGATCGCAGGATGCAAAACACTTGAAGACAGAAGCAGAAAAGCAGAGCTAAATGCAAAATGTACTCACCGGTGACTCCAATTTTTTTCCCCCCTGAAGAAACAGCTGGACGGGTGGCCCCGGCTGGCCAGTGGGACTCTTGTTATTCTGACCCTTTTTAGTGCGCGTTTGGGGCAACAACCGTTTTTTGTGGCGCTCTTTTCTGGTTCAAAAGTGCCCTGCATGTGAATTTGCTTTTCCTGCCTTCTGATTGGATGAGCGCCGGTGTGACGCGGTGCCTCTGTCACCGTGGCGGGGGGTATACGTTGGCATCGGAGCGTCTGCCAACGTCTGAGACCGGCTGGCAGTGTATCGGAGGTGTCGAGTGCGGTGCCGATGGAGCTCACTCACCAGCTGGTGTTAGGGCCACAGAATGAAGGCCAAGGAGAAGAATAGAAAGAGAAACAGAAACTTCTCCTCCAATTGTTTGATTTGTCTCTTCTGAGCTTCAATGAATTCTTTCAGCTCTTTGTAAGCGTGCAAGTAAGTGCCGGGCTGGCTTTGGGCCCTTACCTGTTGCGCGCTGTGCAGCAGATCCATTCTCTCTTGGAGGATGCAAGCGTCGCGCTCCCTCAACTCGCACATCAGGGCTCGCTTCCATTGGTCCACGGCGCTCCTAAGCTCTTCTCTCTGATCCGCCGTCAGCACGTCATTCACGCCAGCGTGGCTGGCTTTTTCGCCGTCCGTGGCGGGGCAGTCCCGCTGCGGTAGCGCCTCGTACAACATGGCCTCCAGCTCCAGGATCCTCTGGGCCGCAATCCTCGTCCATCAGTGGTCCGGCGGGAGATTTGAGGGAGGCTTACCTTATGAGCCTGGTCCATGGAACACTTCCTGAAGTCCAACTCTTCATCCAGGTAGCCCTTCTGCTTGCAGAACATAGAAGAGCCCAAAGGCACAGCGTCAACAAGCTTCTTTCAGCGCAAAGCCTTCCAAAAGTCACATTTGAGCCGCCGAGTCTCGTGGAGTGCGAACATAAGGAGTTCGACATACACTTACGGCGTTATAGCCCAGGATGTCCAGCTTCTTCATCAGATCACTGATGTTGATGTCCGGGGGAAAGGCGCAAGGAGCAATGTAAGGTGTTCTGGGACCTCGGGTTAAGGTTAGGGTTGCGAGGGACGCCTTACGTACGCTCACGCCCTCGGCCTCGCAGTAGATCTGCAAAGGGCTGAGGCCGTCTGGGAAACGGACTTGCAGAAACTTCAAGACGGGGGAGCGCCACTCCCTCTCCTGAAAGGCAGAGGCATGCATCCGTCCGTCCGTCCGTCCGTCACATCTCTGGCCTCAACACGCTTGTGCGAGTCTTCCCACCTCCAGCTCCAGGATGCGGAACTCAAGCAGTTCGTTTTGGTCTCGGATATCCTGGATGTGCTCTTTCAGACGCGCTTCTTCCGCCTCCATCCGCCTGACCTGAAAAGACAGTCAGACCTCATCTGCGGGGCTTCCCGACGGGTGTGACGCCAAGCGACTCCGCCCAGCGCCTTTCTTTCCGTCACCTTTTCGGCCAACTGCTGATTGCTCTGACGCAGCAGCTGCTTCTCCTCCACCCACTTGACATTCTAGAAGAGACAAACGCGTGGACAGCTTTGGAATGTTGTGTCATTTTCATCCACAAATTCTTTGGTTGACTGGAAAATGACATTTGCTTTTCTCCGCATTTTCCCAGCCACATTCGGGGGGGGGGTTGGTCCAGTAATGCCAGACGAATGAGTGACTGAAGAATGTAGCTATTTTGTCTGAGAAAAAGGTGTGCTCATTGATGAGCTTACCTGTCCTTGTTGCTTCAGCGCTGACTCCAGATCTGCTACTCTGCTTTGATAGTGACCCATTTCTACCATCAGCTTTTCTCTGGTCTGAAAGGAGGAGGAGGGAGGCTCCTCCTCCTCCTTTCAGACCAGAGAACACCCGAGGCTGGGTGAGAACGGGGAGGCTGCGACCCGGCCGGGGGTTGCGGGAAGGGGCGCCACCTTGATCTCCTTCTCGGCGTCGTAGTCCCCTTCGCTGGTCTGGGCTAGCAGAGCGTAGGCTCGTTGCAGCGCTTGATATTCTTGCGTCAGCTGGCGGTAGCGAAGCTCCGCCTCTTCATGCACACACCAATGCAACACAGCACTAGTACCAGAATCAGTCAGACCGGCGACAAAGCACCCGCGACGCAAAGACGAGTCCGATTCCAGGCTGAAGAGGAATGTTTGGTGCCAATACGCTGGCAGAAATGGCGGGCTACCTCTTCGGGTTCCGTGTCGGGGGTTCTGTCGGTGTGAAAAGACAAGGACGATCCGTCCGAGTCCACCAACACGTCTTCGTCGTAGCCGTAAAATGTTTCGATGACCTGCGGGCGCGGAAGCAAACATCTCTCTGAACAAACTGAAGCGACACCTCACGATGAATCGACGATAGGAACGATAGCGAGAAAAAGGCCATTTCATCTTGCGCAACACCAAGCAGCCGCAAACAAACAGACTCACCTTGCAGGACCTCACGCTTTGTTCCTCCTCAGAGATTCTCGACGTCGGTATCGTAGCAGCAAATCTCTCTCCTGTCGACACAAATAATCCGCCTTTGAGATTCTTTGGATGCAAAGGGAACGAACGGCTCCGGCGCAGAAACAAACGCGACTCACAATGACATTTCTGACATGAGCTCCTGTCTCCAGAGCCTGAAAAACACGTCACCGGCGATGATTGGAGGGACGCTCGTCTTTTCCAAAAGTGACAACTACAGGGTGTGTCAGGGTTTTCCAGATTATCTTTATCGTATCATTATGTTGCTTTGACTTTGACTGCAACCTGTAATAAATAATATTATTTATCCCTTATTTATCCCTATCGCTTATCCCTTCCTACACAAAGTCGTAAAACACCCCTTGCTATGTTTTGACTAGAGGTCAAGGGCTTCCTCTATTCAATCCACTCTTACACCCACCCTGTTTCTCTTAATTGAAATGCTCGTGCAGGAGCCGAGAGTCAGACTTCATTCGTACAACGGATGGACTCTCCACCTGCAGGTGTCCAAAAGAACTTACTTGTCTCCCGTGTGGTTCTTGCAAAATAAGTTGGAGCGAGCGCAACTCTAACAGGGTGCATTTTGCCACTAGCTGCCTACGGACAATGATGTCGCGCTCGCGGCTCATGGTTGACGGGCTGAGCAGCCGGGCAAGTCCGTCGTTTTCAGCGCACAGCGAGTGGCAAAGGCGCTGACAAAACGGGAGCTTTGAGCTGCTGAAAACGGCAAAACAAGTCTAAAGCGTGTTCAAACGCGTGCGCACAATGCTCCTGCTTGAAAGGTCGGAATTTAAGGGGCCAATTTTTTGGATGGCGGCCGCCGGCCAAGCTTTGGACGGAAAAGGTTTCCTGGCGACAGCGAGCGAGCGTGGCGCTGCCGTACGTGCACCGAGTCGCCTGCCTGAAGACCTTGGACAAGTCGGCGATGATGTGCCGCTGCTCCACAACTTGAAGGAACTCCATTTCACCGTCCTGCTGGCCGCAACCGCGGTCCAGGTCATTGAG
This sequence comes from Syngnathus floridae, assembly GCF_059516105.1. Classification (NCBI taxonomy): domain Eukaryota; kingdom Metazoa; phylum Chordata; class Actinopteri; order Syngnathiformes; family Syngnathidae; genus Syngnathus; species Syngnathus floridae. The sequence goes on along the minus strand of NC_142416.1, from coordinate 572,276 downwards.
CGAACTAGGCCTTCTCTGTGGAACACAAATGCAGTGGACTCTGTTGGCACGCCGCCGTTGTCCGCGTCGACTTACCAAGCTTGCCATCTCCTCGTTCTCCTGGGTGACAAAGCGCACTTTGTTTTCAAGGCGACACAGCACCAGCGAGAGTTCTTCATTCTTCCTGCTCAGGCGTTTGTTTTTGTACAGGAGTGGCAGAAACTGGCTTTCTGTTTCTCTCAGTCGCTTTAGCTGCAAGCATGAAGTGCGGGATGTGAAAGACGCACAACACGCGGGCCAGAACGTATCCATTCCTTTTGCATCGGTTTGAACGGAATCGTGGCTTTGGCTCCCAATAAAAGACATCTACCAGGCAACCGACTCGACGCGCCGCTCAACTAATAAGCAAGCGCAATGGGTGCCTCGCTGGATGGCGCGCATCAAACGTAGCGCAAACCTTCAAGCGTGCCGTCAATAAATTACCAGTTCATTGCGCTCTTCAGAAAGCAGGGCGTTTCGATCCTCCAGGTTCCTGATGACTGCGCTGAGCTCAGCGATTTTCAGATGAAACCGTCGCGTGTCCCGATCCTCCTGAGACTGAAAACGCCCCGCAACACACACACACAAGCACTCGTTCAAAGTTCAAAACTGTTTTTGTGCTACCTTCCTCCAGCAACGAACTAAGTCATGCGTACTGCAAGTGTGTGATGAGGTGGCTTACGCAATGAAGAGGATTGCTAGTAGCGGCGTTGACCCCACTTCCAGGGTAGTTTAGGCCCGCCCTTTGGGAATCCCTCAGGGCAGCGATCTGCTGCTCGGCAGCCTGAGTCTGCAGCTGAAGGCGGTGGACGTGGCCGGCCCCAGGGCTTCATCCAAAACACTAACCGCTCTGTCTTTCAGCTTGATCTCATCCGTCTGGATGTACAAACGGGGAGCGCTCAGGCAGGCGGGCAAACTCATTTGCCAGAATTGTGACAAAAACAAAGAGAGCAACCGGCCAATTTTTTTTCTTGAATCGACTAGAACACCTTTGCTGTGACAAAAGCGAAGCGAGCAACCGGACATTTTCTTCTTGTGAAATAGAATAGAATAGAATGCCTTAGGTGTCATTGCACTGCAGGTATACAACGAAATTGGGAACATAGCCACGCACCGCGCATCTGATCAGTCCTACCAGTCGGCGGATCTCCCTCTCGCAGTCTCTCTTGGTTCGGCTCAGCTCCTCCCGATGCTGGTGATGAGCTGATCGGAGCTCGGCCGCTCGGGACTGCCAGGCCTGCTGGGCCGCTGCCAGGGCTTCTTCCGCGCTCCTGGTGGAGGCGACACCGCTCGGTCTCCCGACACCGCCGCGTCTCCTCCACCTCCGCCAGCAAAGCGCCCCCCCTCCTCACCTGAGCAGACATTGCGCCACACCGGGCCGTTGAGACCGCAACGGAGCGCCGCGACGCTTACTGGGGACAAGCTACACAATACGGTAGCGGCCGCATCGAAGCCCGACGTGGCGTGCGGATAGTCAGACACGGATAGAGCGGATCACCTTGTCCATGGAGCCGTCCCTCAGGCTGAGGACCAAGGCATTCAGTCGCTGGATCTCTCCATCTTTGATTTTGATCACTCTCATCAGCTCCATTTCATGCTGCCGCAGTAATGTCTCCCTGGTAATGGCTAACTCTTTCTGCTTCTCCTCATGGAGTTTGCTTTTGAGTTCCGTCATGGCGGCGGTGGCACGGTGGTGCTCCGCCCGCAGGTCCTGACTTCTCTCTCTCTCCAGACAGCTGACCTGACATGACTTAGACTTAGACTTAGACAAACTTTATTGTCATCTTGTCTGCACATGGTGCATACAAAACGAAATTCCGTTGCATACGTCTTACAACAAAGTAGTGATATTGCAGTTGAATAGAAGTAACATATCCTATGAAAATATATATATATACATATACTATTTATATATATATATATATTAAAAATAAGTATAAAGTGCAGCAGTGATAATTATGCAATAGTGCAAGTAGGCAAAACAGTATTCAAGAGTGTGCAGAGGAATGCTAAACCATGTATTAAACTTCTATTTAAAGGGTTTATACAAGTTCAGTAAAGTTGGTAGTGCGAGATAGTGCAAGATAGAGGTCCGTAGTGTCATAAAGTACAGTTCTGTGAATGTGTGATGCAGAGTTCAGTTTAGAGCTCAACAGTTCTAGTGTTCAACAGTCTGATGACAGCAGGGAAAAAGCTGTTGCAGAACCTGGTGGACCTGCAGCGGATGCTGCAAACCTCTTCCCAGAGGGCAGCAGGGAGAACAGTCCATGGTGGGGGTGTGATGGGTCATTGATGATGTTACGGGCACGGGACATGCAGCGCTGAGATGAAATGTCCTGAATGGAGGGAAGAGGAGCCCCTATGATCCTCTCTGCTGTCCTCACCACTCTCCTCACGTTCTTCCAATCGGAGGCGGTGCAGCCTCCACACCACACAGAGAGACAGCTTGTCAGAATGCTCTCTATGGTGCTCCTGTAGAACGTCCTCATGATGGGTGGGGGCAGGTGGGCTCTCCTCATCCTCCGCTGTAAGTACAAGCGCTTCTGTGCCCTCTTGACCAGTGCCGTAGTGTTCATAGTCCAGGTGAGGTCTTCTGTGATGTGGACCCCCAGGAATTTGGTGGTGCTGACCACCTCCACAGCTGAGCTGTTGATGATCAGTGGAGCGTGGTGAGGCTGTTTTTTCCTGAAGTCGACGATGATCTCCTTCATCTTCTCCTCATTCAGGATCAGGCTGTTTTCTCTGCACCAGCCCACCAGCTGCTCCACCTCCTCTCTGTAGTCCAGGTCGTTGTTGTCTCTGATGAGCCCCACCACCGTTGTGTCGTCTGCTGACTTCACGATGTGATTGGTGGTGAACCTGAGGACGCAGTCGTGTGTCATCAGGGTGAACAGCAGGGGGCTCAGGACGCAGCCCTGAAGGGAGCCTGTGCTGAGGGTGATGACATCAGAGGTGTTCTGTCCGACCCGGACTGACTGAGGTCTGTTGCTGAGGAAGTCTAGCAGCCAGTTGCGAAGGGGGGTGTTGAAGCCCAGGTGTTCCAATTTTCCTACCAGATGCTGTGGGATGATGGTGTTAAACGCTGAGCTGAAGTCCAGGAACAGCCTCCGCACATGGGTGTTCTTCTCCTCCAGGTGAGCCAGGCTCAGGTGAAGAACGGAGGAGATGGCGTCCTGAGTGGAGCGGTTTTGCCGGTCGGCAAACTGGAACGGGTCAAATAATAGGGGGAGTCTGGAAACGATGTGACCTTTAAGCAGCCTTTCGAAGCACTTCATCATAACCGGAGTCAGTGCAACAGGCCGGTAATCATTAAATGAGGTGATTTGAGGTTTCTTCGGCACCGGAATGATGGAGGCAGTCTTAAAGCACGCCGGCACTGTGGCTTGGCCCAGCGAGGTGTTAAAAATGTCTGTGATGACCCCAGCCAGATGACTTGCACATTCCCTGAACACACGCCCAGGAATGTTGTCGGGGCCAGGGGCCTTACAGGGGTTGACTCTCCTCAGGGTCTTCAACACATCGGCGGAGTCAAGGCAGAGTACCTCCTCTTCCTGATGGGGGACAGTTTTAACTGCTGGAGTGCCGTTTAGTGCCTCGAACCTCCCAAAGAAGTTATTTAGACCATTTAGAAAGTCAGCATCAACTACACCCACCGGGGGGGGGGGAGAGTGAGTTGTAGTCTGTAATCGCCCGTATGCCTTGCCACATACTCCTGATGTTTTTGACGTCGTGGAAACGATCCTGAAATTTTCGACTGCGGTCTCGCTTCGCTATCCTGATGGCACGGTTCAAGTTGGCTCTCGCTGTCCTCAGTGTCTCCTTGTCGCCAGACTTGAAGGCAGAGTTCCGCGCTCGTAGCGTTTGACGTACCTCCTCAGTCATCCAGGGTCGTTGGTTGCCCCGGGTGATGATATTCTTAGTGGTGCTGACGTCCTCGGTGCATTTGTTGATGTAGGCTGACACAGTCATGGCACACGCATGTCTAATCTACATCGGGAAAACTGGGAGGGAGGGAGGGAGGCAGGCAGGGAGGCAGGCAGGGAGGCAGGCAGTGTCTGTCTGTTGAGGTTTTCACCTTGTTCTTCTCCTGCTGAAGTTCTAACTGGACGTCCATCAGTTTGGTTCTCAGCTCGTCATTGGCGGCCTGAAGGGCGTCCGTTCGCTCCGCCTTGGCCCGCCCTGCCGGAGCTCGTTTGGACATCTCTTACTCGAGTCTCGCCCGGTCGTCAGTCAGAGATCACAACATTTGTACCTGGAGAGCACAAACGCAGCGCTGTTTTCCACTGGCTTCGAACTCAACTTCAATCGGTACCGTAACTTACAACATCATAAACATAGAACTAGCTTGACTTATTCATTGAATAAATGCATTTGGTTCTTCAAAACTGCATCACGCAACATAGCGTGACCGAGACGGCCGTTATCCACCTGCGTGAAGTTATTTGGTGAAATGAATGAGATGTTTAAGACACCATCGTTCTGTCTCTATGTAGATGAAGGGAAATAATCGATTGCTGAAGGTCCAAAGTTGTTGTGATAAACAAATAAACATATTAGTGATTAGTGACATATTTGTGATAAACATATTAGGCAGGATAATCACATATGTTAACGTGACTGCCCACACTGTATTTATTTATGGTTATTTGTTAAATCGAGTACTGTTAGACATGAAATAGGAAGTGTTTAACATAAATGGAAGACGAAAGGGGTACTCACCATTGTAGCTCCTGCTGGTCAATGATACGAGCCTCTTCTTGCAGTGGAAAACATACAGCCAACAAACACCGTGGAACCTAAAGGAATGAAATTAAACATTAACATTTAGCCTCAACCAACATTCACAGATACAACGCAACGCAAACTACACAAACGTAAATCTTTTTAAACACAATGAGTTGTACTTACCGTGTACGCTCTAGACGGTCCACTTGCAAGCAGAAAATAAAGATATTTCTGTTGATAATCGTCGTGTTTGTATCCGGTGTCTCGCTCAAGGCCATTGCGCCCACAGATTTGAATTTTGGCGAGAGTTCAGCCTATTGACGTCATTTCCGCGGTGTAATACCCGCATATCTGAAACGGCAAAGTTAAGAGTAGAGTTAAATAAAGTTTTTAGTCAACGCAATAATTTACAACCGTTGACCAGTCGAAATAATCGTCGAAATTTGGCGTCTGTGGCTGGAAGCAGACGCCGAGTTCGACATTCCTCCCAAACGCCACACTCCCTCGCTTTTCAGGGCTAAAAAAAAACAGTTGTAATTACCTTGTACGCTCTAGACGGTCAAGTTGCAAGCTGAAAACAAAAATATTTGCCTTGTTAGTCATCGTGTTACTAACCGCTGTGTCTTGTTTGCCAGAATTGCCGCTTTCCTACTTCCTGTTGCAAGCCACGCCCACGGATTATAATTTTGCCGTGAGTTCCGCCTATTGACGTCATGTCCGCGTCACATGACTGCGACGTAATATTATCTAAAACTGTTTGTGCGGTATTGTGTTGTTCTGTGCGGTATTGTTATTCTGTGCGGCGTCGTGTTGTTCTGTGCGGCGTCGTGTTGTTCAGTGCGACGTCGTGTTGTTCAGTGCGGCATGGTGTTGTTCAGTAAGGCATGGTGTTGTTCAGTGCGGCATGGTGTTGTTCAGTGCGGCATGGTGTTGTTCAGTGCGGAATGGTGTTGTTCAGTGCAGCATGGTGTTGTTCAGTCCGGGATGGTGTTGTTCAATGCGGGATGGTGTTGTTCAGTGCGGGGTGGTGTTGTTCAGTGCGGGATGGTGTTGTTCAGTGCGGCATGGTGTTGTTCAATGCGGCATGGTGTTGTTCAGTGCGGGATGGTGTTGTTCATTGCGGCATGGTGTTGTTCAGTGCGGCATGGTGTTGTTCAGTGCGGCATGGTGTTGTTCAGTGCGGCATGGTGTTGTTCAGTGCGGCATAATGTTGTTCAGTGCGGCATGGTGTTGTTCAGTGCAGGATGGTGTTGTTCAGTGCGGCATGGTGTTGTTCAATGCAGGATCGTGTTGTTCAGTGCAGCATAATGTTGTTCAGTGCAGCATGGTGTTGTTCAGTGCGGCATGGTGTTGTTCAATGCGGCATGGTGTTGTTCACTGCGGGATGGTGTTGTTCAATGCGGGATCGTGTTGTTCAGTGCGGCATAATGTTGTTCAGTGCGGCATGGTGTTGTTCAGTGCGGCATGGTGTTGTTCAGTGCGACATAATGTTGTTTAGTGCGGCATAATGTTGTTCAGTGCGGCATAATGTTGTTCAGTGCGGCATGGTGTTGTTCAGTGCGGCATGGTGTTGTTCAGTGCGGCATGGTGTTGTTCAGTGCAGGATGGTGTTGTTCAGTGCGGCATGGTGTTGTTCAATGCGGCATGGTGTTGTGCAGTGCGGGATGGTGTTGTTCAGTGCGGGATGGTGTTGTTCAGTGCGGCATGGTGTTGTTCAGTGCGGAATGGTGTTGTTCAGTGCGGCATGGTGTTGTTCAGTGCGGCATGGTGTTGTTCAGTGCAGGATGGTGTTGTTCAATGCGGGATCGTGTTGTTCAGTGCGGCATGGTGTTGTTCAGTGCGGCATGGTGTTGTTCAGTGCGGCATAATGTTGTTCAGTGCGGCATGGTGTTGTTCAGTGCGGCATGGTGTTGTTCAGTGCGGCATGGTGTTGTTCAGTGCGGCATGGTGTTGTTCAGTGCGCCATAATGTTGTTCAGTGCGGCATGGTGTTGTTCAGTGCGGGATGGTGTTGTTCAGTGCGGCATGGTGTTGTTCAATGCGGCATAGTGTTGTTCAGTGCGGGATGGTGTTGTTCAGTGCAGGATGGTGTTGTTCAGTGCGGCATGGTGTAGTTCAATGCGTCAGTGCGGCATAATGTTGTTCAGTGCGGCATGGTGTTGTTCAGTGCGGCATGGTGTTGTTCAGTGCGGCATGGTGTTGTTCAGTGCAGGATGGTGTTGTTCAGTGCGGCATGGTGTTGTTCAATGCGGCATGGTGTTGTTCAGTGCGGGATGGTGTTGTTCAGTGCAGGATGGTGTTGTTCAGTGCGGCATGGTGTTGTTCAGTGCGGAATGGTGCTGTTCAGTGCGGCATGGTGTTGTTCAGTGCGGCATGGTGTTGTTCAGTGCAGGATGGTGTTGTTCAATGCGGGATCGTGTTGTTCAGTGCGGCATGGTGTTGTTCAGTGCGGCATGGTGTTGTTCAGTGCGGCATAATGTTGTTCAGTGCGGCATGGTGTTGTTCAGTGCGGCATGGTGTTGTTCAGTGCGGCATGGTGTTGTTCAGTGCGGCATGGTGTTGTTCAGTGCGGCATAATGTTGTCCAGTGCGCCATAATGTTGTTCAGTGCGGCATGGTGTTGTTCAGTGCGGGATGGTGTTGTTCAGTGCGGCATGGTGTTGTTCAATGCGGCATGGTGTTGTTCAGTGCGGGATGGTGTTGTTCAGTGCGGGATAGTGTTGTTCAGTGCGGCATGGTGTTGTTCAATGCGGCATGGTGTTGTTCAGTGCGGGATGGTGTTGTTCAGTGCGGCATGGTGTTGTTCAGTGCGGCATGGTGTTGTTCAGTGCGGCATGGTGTTGTTCAGTGCGGCATGGTGTTGTTCAGTGCGGCATGGTGTTGTTCAGTGCGGCATGGTGTTGTTCAGTGCGGCATGGTGTTGTTCAGTGCGGCATGGTGTTGTTCAGTGCGGGATGGTGTTGTTCAATGCGGGATCGTGTTGTTCAGTGCGGGGTGGTGTTGTTCAGTGCAGGATGGTGTTGTTCAGTGCAGGATGGTGTTGTTCAGTGCGGCATGGTGTTGTTCAATGCAGGATCGTGTTGTTCAGTGCAGCATAATGTTGTTCAGTGCAGCATGGTGTTGTTCAGTGCGGCATGGTGTTGTTCAATGCGGCATGGTGTTGTTCAGTGCGGGATGGTGTTGTTCAGTGCGGCATGGTGTTTTTCAGTGCGGCATAATGTTGTTCAGTGCAGCATGGTGTTGTTCAGTGCGGCATGGTGTTGTTCAGTGCGACATAATGTTGTTCAGTGCGGCATAATGTTGTTCAGTGCGGCATGGTGTTGTTCAGTGCGGCATGGTGTTGTTCAGTGCGGCATGGTGTTGTTCAGTGCGGCATGGTGTTGTTCAGTGCAGGATGGTGTTGTTCAGTGCAGGATGGTGTTGTTCAATGCGGCATGGTGTTGTTCAGTGCGGGATGGTGTTGTTCAGTGCGGGATGGTGTTGTTCATTGCGGCATGGTGTTGTTCAGTGCGGCATGGTGTTGTTCAGTGCGGCATGGTGTTGTTCAGTGCGGCATGGTGTTGTTCAGTGCGGCATGGTGTTGTTCAGTGCGGCATGGTGTTGTTCAGTGCAGGATGGTGTTGTTCAATGCGGCATGGTGTTGTTCAGTGCGGGATGGTGTTGTTCAGTGCGGGATGGTGTTGTTCAGTGCGGCATGGTGTTGTTCAGTGCGGCATGGTGTTGTTCAGTGCGGCATGGTGTTGTTCAGTGCGGCATGGTGTTGTTCAGTGCGGCATAATGTTGTTCAGTGCGGCATAATGTTGTTCAGTGCGGCATAATGTTGTTCAGTGCGGCATAATGTTGTTCAGTGCGGCATAATGTTGTTCAGTGCGGCATAATGTTGTTCAGTGCGGGATGGTGTTGTTCATTGAGGCATGGTGTTGTTCAGTGCGGCATGGTGTTGTTCAGTGCGGCATGGTGTTGTTCAGTGCGGGATGGTGTTGTTCAGTGCAGGATGGTGTTGTTCAGTGCGGCATGGTGTTGTTCAATGCGGCATGGTGTTGTTCAGTGCGGCATGGTGTTGTTCAGTGCGGCATGGTGTTGTTCAGTGCGGCATAATGTTTTTCAGTGCGGCATGGTGTTGTTCAGTGCGGCATGGTGTTGTTCAGTGCAGCATAATGTTGTTCAGTGCGGCATGGTGTTGTTCAGTGCGGCATGGTGTTGTTCAGTGCGGCATGGTGTTGTTCAGTGCGGCATGGTGTTGTTCAGTGCGGGATGGTGTTGTTCAGTGCGGGATCGTGTTGTTCAGTGCGGCATGGTGTTGTTCAGTGCGGCATGGTGTTGTTCAGTGCGGCATGGTGTTGTTCAGTGCGGCATGGTGTTGTTCAGTGCGGCATGGTGTTGTTCAGTGCGGCATAATGTTGTTCATTTCGGCATAATGTTGTTCACTGCGGCATAATGTTGTTTAGTGCGGCATGGTGTTGTTCAGTGCGGGATGGTGTTGTTCAGTGCGTTATAATGTTGTTCAGTGCGGCATGGTGTTGTTCAGTGCGGCATGGTGTTGTTCAGTGCGGCATGGTGTTGTTCAGTGCGGCATGGTGTTGTTCAGTGCGGCATAATGTTGTTCAGTGCGGCATAATGTTGTTCAGTGCGGCATGGTGTTGTTCAGTGCGGGATGGTGTTGTTCAGTGCGGGATGGTGTTGTTCAGTGCGGCATGGTGTTCAATGCGGAATGGTGTTGTTCAGTGCAGGATGGTGTTGTTCAGTGCGGCATGGTGTTCAGTGCGGCATAATGTTGTTCAGTGCGGCATGGTGTTGTTCAGTGCGGCATGGTGTTGTTCAGTGCGGCATGGTGTTGTTCAGTGCGGCATGGTGTTGTTCAGTGCGGCATAATGTTGTTCAGTGCGGCATGGTGTTGTTCAGTGCGGCATGGTGTTGTTCAGTGCGGCATAATGTTCAGTGCGGCATAATGTTGTTCAGTGCGGCATGGTGTTGTTCAGTGCGGGATGGTGTTGTTCAGTGCAGGATGGTGTTGTTCAGTGCGGCATGGTGTTGTTCAATGCGGGATCGTGTTGTTCAGTGCGGCATGGTGTTGTTCAGTGCGGCATGGTGTTGTTCAGTGCGGCATGGTGTTGTTCAGTGCGGCATGGTGTTGTTCAGTGCGGCATAATGTTGTTCAGTGCGGCATAATGTTGTTCAGTGCGGCATAATGTTGTTCAGTGCGGCATAATGTTGTTCAGTGCGGCATAATGTTGTTCAGCGCGGCATAATGTTGTTCAGTGCGGGATGGTGTTGTTCATTGAGGCATGGTGTTGTTCAGTGCGGCATGGTGTTGTTCAGTGCGGCATGGTGTTGTTCAGTGCGGGATGGTGTTGTTCAGTGCAGGATGGTGTTGTTCAGTGCGGCATGGTGTTGTTCAATGCGGCATGGTGTTGTTCAGTTCGGGATGGTGTTGTTCAGTGCGGCATGGTGTTGTTCAGTGCGGCATAATGTTTTTCAGTGCGGCATGGTGTTGTTCAGTGCGGCATGGTGTTGTTCAGTGCAGCATAATGTTGTTCAGTGCGGCATGGTGTTGTTCAGTGCGGAATGGTGTTGTTCAGTGCGGCATGGTGTTGTTCAGTGCGGCATGGTGTTGTTCAGTGCGGCATGGTGTTGTTCAGTGCGGCATGGTGTTGTTCAGTGCGGGATGGTGTTCAATGCGGGATCGTGTTGTTCAGTGCGGCATGGTGTTGTTCAGTGCGGCATGGTGTTGTTCAGTGCGGCATGGTGTTGTTCAGTGCGGCATGGTGTTGTTCAGTGCGGCATGGTGTTGTTCATTTCGGCATAATGTTGTTCAGTGCGGCATAATGTTGTTTAGTGCGGCATGGTGTTGTTCAGTGCGGGATGGTGTTGTTCAGTGCGTTACAATGTTGTTCAGTGCGGCATGGTGTTGTTCAGTGCGGCATGGTGTTGTTCAGTGCGGCATGGTGTTGTTCAGTGCGGCATAATGTTGTTCAGTGCGGCATAATGTTGTTCAGTGCGGCATGGTGTTGTTCAGTGCGGGATGGTGTTGTTCAGTGCGGGATGGTGTTGTTCAGTGCGGCATGGTGTTCAATGCGGAATGGTGTTGTTCAGTGCAGGATGGTGTTGTTCAGTGCGGCATGGTGTTGTTCAGTGCGGCATAATGTTGTTCAGTGCGGCATGGTGTTCAGTGCGGCATGGTGTTGTTCAGTGCGGCATGGTGTTGTTCAATGCGGCATGGTGTTGTTCAGTGCGGCATGGTGTTGTTCAGTGCGGCATGGTGTTGTTCAGTGCGGCATAATGTTTTTCAGTGCGGCATGGTGTTGTTCAGTGCGGCATGGTGTTGTTCAGTGCAGCATAATGTTGTTCAGTGCGGCATGGTGTTGTTCAGTGCGGCATGGTGTTGTTCAGTGCGGCATGGTGTTGTTCAGTGCGGCATGGTGTTGTTCAGTGCGGCATGGTGTTGTTCAGTGCGGGATGGTGTTGTTCAGTGCGGGATCGTGTTGTTCAGTGCGGCATGGTGTTGTTCAGTGCGGCATGGTGTTGTTCAGTGCGGCATGGTGTTGTTCAGTGCGGCATGGTGTTGTTCAGTGCGGCATGGTGTTGTTCAGTGCGGCATAATGTTGTTCATTTCGGCATAATGTTGTTCACTGCATCATAATGTTGTTTAGTGCGGCATGGTGTTGTTCAGTGCGGGATGGTGTTGTTCAGTGCGTTATAATGTTGTTCAGTGCGGCATGGTGTTGTTCAGTGCGGCATGGTGTTGTTCAGTGCGGCATGGTGTTGTTCAGTGCGGCATGGTGTTGTTCAGTGCGGCATAATGTTGTTCAGTGCGGCATAATGTTGTTCAGTGCGGCATGGTGTTGTTCAGTGCGGGATGGTGTTGTTCAGTGCGGGATGGTGTTGTTCAGTGCGGCATGGTGTTCAATGCGGAATGGTGTTGTTCAGTGCAGGATGGTGTTGTTCAGTGCGGCATGGTGTTGTTCAGTGCGGCATAATGTTGTTCAGTGCGGCATGGTGTTGTTCAGTGCGGCATGGTGTTGTTCAGTGCGGCATGGTGTTGTTCAGTGCGGCATGGTGTTGTTCAGTGCGGCATAATGTTGTTCAGTGCGGCATGGTGTTGTTCAGTGCGGCATGGTGTTGTTCAGTGCGGCATAATGTTCAGTGCGGCATAATGTTGTTCAGTGCGGCATGGTGTTGTTCAGTGCGGGATGGTGTTGTTCAGTGCAGGATGGTGTTGTTCAGTGCGGCATGGTGTTGTTCAATGCGGGATCGTGTTGTTCAGTGCGGCATGGTGTTGTTCAGTGCGGCATGGTGTTGTTCAGTGCGGCATGGTGTTGTTCAGTGCGGCATGGTGTTGTTCAGTGCGGCATAATGTTGTTCAGTGCGGCATAATGTTGTTCAGTGCGGCATAATGTTGTTCAGTGCGGCATAATGTTGTTCAGTGCGGCATAATGTTGTTCAGCGCGGCATAATGTTGTTCAGTGCGGGATGGTGTTGTTCATTGAGGCATGGTGTTGTTCAGTGCGGCATGGTGTTGTTCAGTGCGGCATGGTGTTGTTCAGTGCGGGATGGTGTTGTTCAGTGCAGGATGGTGTTGTTCAGTGCGGCATGGTGTTGTTCAATGCGGCATGGTGTTGTTCAGTTCGGGATGGTGTTGTTCAGTGCGGCATGGTGTTGTTCAGTGCGGCATAATGTTTTTCAGTGCGGCATGGTGTTGTTCAGTGCGGCATGGTGTTGTTCAGTGCAGCATAATGTTGTTCAGTGCGGCATGGTGTTGTTCAGTGCGGAATGGTGTTGTTCAGTGCGGCATGGTGTTGTTCAGTGCGGCATGGTGTTGTTCAGTGCGGCATGGTGTTGTTCAGTGCGGCATGGTGTTGTTCAGTGCGGGATGGTGTTCAATGCGGGATCGTGTTGTTCAGTGCGGCATGGTGTTGTTCAGTGCGGCATGGTGTTGTTCAGTGCGGCATGGTGTTGTTCAGTGCGGCATGGTGTTGTTCAGTGCGGCATGGTGTTGTTCATTTCGGCATAATGTTGTTCAGTGCGGCATAATGTTGTTTAGTGCGGCATGGTGTTGTTCAGTGCGGGATGGTGTTGTTCAGTGCGTTACAATGTTGTTCAGTGCGGCATGGTGTTGTTCAGTGCGGCATGGTGTTGTTCAGTGCGGCATGGTGTTGTTCAGTGCGGCATAATGTTGTTCAGTGCGGCATAATGTTGTTCAGTGCGGCATGGTGTTGTTCAGTGCGGGATGGTGTTGTTCAGTGCGGGATGGTGTTGTTCAGTGCGGCATGGTGTTCAATGCGGAATGGTGTTGTTCAGTGCAGGATGGTGTTGTTCAGTGCGGCATGGTGTTGTTCAGTGCGGCATAATGTTGTTCAGTGCGGCATGGTGTTCAGTGCGGCATGGTGTTGTTCAGTGCGGCATGGTGTTGTTCAGTGCGGCATGGTGTTGTTCAGTGCGGCATAATGTTGTTCAGTGCGGCATGGTGTTGTTCAGTGCGGCATGGTGTTGTTCAGTGCGGCATAATGTTCAGTGCGGCATAATGTTGTTCAGTGCGGCATGGTGTTGTTCAGTGCGGGATGGTGTTGTTCAGTGCAGGATGGTGTTGTTCAGTGCGGCATGGTGTTCAGTGCGGGATGGTGTCTTTCAGTGCGGCATGGTGTCGTTCAGTGCGGCATGGTGTCTTTCAGTGCGGCATGGTGTCGTTCAGTGAGGCATGGTGTTGTTCAGTGCGGCATGGTGTTATTTAGTGCGGCATGGTGTTGTTCAGTGCGGGATGGTGTTGTTCAGTGTGGCATGGTGTTCAGTGCGGCATGGTGTTGTTCAGTGCGGTATCGTGTTGTTCAGTGCGGTATCGTGTTTCTCAGTGCGGTATCGTGTTGTTCAGTGCAGTATCGTTGTGTTGTTCGTATTGTGTTGTGTTGTTCGTAATGTGTTGTGTTGTTCGTATTGTGTTGTGTTGTTCATATTGTGTTGTTCATATTGTGTTGAGTTATTCGTATTGTGTTGTGTTGTTCGTATTGTGTTGCCTTTAACACTTAGCCTCTAACACTTAGCCTCTAACACTTAGCCTCTAACACTTAGCCTCTAGCATCTAGAAGGTAAATAAATAGGAAGGAAGGACTCACCAGTGACGTCTTCGCCCACGTCCAAGCGTTGTACTTTGTATTTTCATCCTTCTGACAGTGGAAAACATAGCCAACAAACACCGTGGAACCTAAACGAATGAAAGAAAACTATCATTTGGCCACAACCAACATTCACAGATACAACACAATGTGACGTGCGGGGTTGAGGTTAAAGGTTGAGTGAAGGGCCCTCGTTTTAAACTACTTTTTTGAAAAGGATTGGGAACAAGTAAGACGTATTTAATTTATTTAATGGGAAGTAGTAAGAGCTATTGAATTTAATCTATGTATTATATTCTATTGTATTGTATTGTTGTTTTCTTTTGGATTGTATTCACACTAACCCCACTAAAACTTCAGCCCACAAAAACTCGCCTCTGGCGCCTAGCCTCTGGCACTTAGCCTCTAACACTTAGCCTTTAACACTTAGCCTTTAACACTTAGCCTTTAACACTTAGCCTAGAAGGTGAATAAATAGGGTTAAAGGTTGAGTGAAGGGACCTCGTTTTAAACTACTTTTTTGAAAAGGAGTGGGAACAAGTAAGACGTATTTAATTTATTTAATGGGAAGTAGTAAGACTTATTAAATTTATTTAATCTACTTTTCTTCCCAGGCAAAATTTGATGTGCTGCAATTCCAAATTTCCAAAGTGAATGAAGGAATGAAGTCCTTTAAATTATGATTTTGTATAAATACTAGGCATTAACACAAAATCGACGGCACAAAATGGGCAGACTTTACTTGTTTGAAAAGGACTGGTTACAAGACAGACTTTTTTAATTTATTTAATGGGAAGAAGACTTATTTAGTTTAATTGATCTATTTTTGTTCCCTGGCAAAATTCGATTTGCTGCAATTCCAAATTTCCAAAGTGAATGAAGGAAAGAAGTCGTTTAAATTATGATTTTGTTTAAATACTAGGCATAGACACAAAATCTACGGCACAAAATGGGCAGACTTTACTTGTTTGAAGAGGACTGGTTACAAGACAGACTTTTCTGATTTATTTAATGGGAAGAAGACTTATTTAGTTTATTTAATCTATTTTTGTTCCCTGGCAAAATTGGATTTGCTGAAATTGTATTTTGCCAAATCTTGCCTTGAGACCTGATAGGAAGTATTAAACGCTTAGTTAAATCAATACAAGTTGGTAATAAGAGCGAGTAATGTTGGTTGAACCGATGAATGAAGGTTGAAAGCAATTTAAATTATGACTTTGTATAAATACTAGATATTAACAGAACATCTACTGCGCGAAATGGGCAGAGTTTACTTGTTTGAGAAGGAGTGGCTTATTCAAAACTAAGATTTATTTAATCTGTTTGTTCCCAGGCAAAATTGGATGTGATGCAATTCCAAATTTCACCACATGATGGTGCCCAATTTTGACTTCATAGGACATATTAAACACTTAGCTTGTTATTATGTTCAAGGTAATCAGATTTGTTTATTATTCTAATGGCCTCTTCAAAACTATTCTGGATTACTACTTTGGATCTATTCTACATTACTTGGCAACAACATACTCTGTAACAGATTAGGCAGTATAATCATATATGTTAACTTGAGAGTGTCCACACTCAATCTACTTATCGTGATGTGTTAAATCAATTACTGTTAGACATTATTTGTCTGATAATCTACCAAATCTTTAAATTGAAGAATTTGTGATTTAATTAATAGCTTGTTGTTATGTTCAGGGTAATCAGACTTGTATATAATTCTAATGGCCTTCTTTTGAAAACTATTCTGAATTACAACTTTGGATCTTATATTACTTTGCAACAATCTACTCGGTGACAGATTAGGCAGTATAATCACATTTGTTAACTTCAGTGCCCACACCGTATTTATTTATGGTTATTTGTTAAATCAAGTACTGTTAGACATGAAATAGGAAGTGTTTAACATAAATGTTATGGCTACTCACCATTGTAGCTCGCTCCTGGTCAATGATACGAGCCTCTTCTTGCAGTGGAAAACTTGCAGCCAACAAACACCGTGGAACCTAAAGGAATGAAATTAAACATTAACATTTCGCCTCGACCAATTTTCACACGTACAACGCAACGCGGCTACACTTCTGCTATTACAAACGTAAATCTCCTTAAACACAATGAGTGTTACTTACCGTGTACGCTCTAGACGGTCCAGTTGCAAGCAGAAAATAAAGATATTTCCGTTGATAATCGTCGCTGCTCAGTGGCTCACGGCCATCGCGCCAACAGATTTGAATTTTGGCGGAGGTTCGGGCAATTACGTCATATCCGCGGCACATGACTGCAACGTAATACCCGCTTATCTGAAACGGCAGTTAAAAGTAGAGTTACATCAAGTTTTCTTGGAACCTAAACGAATGAAAGAAAACTATCATTTGGCCACAACCAACATTCACAGATACAACACAACGTGCGGGGTTGAGGTTAAAGATTGAGTGAAGGGCCCTCGTTTTAAACTACTGTTTTGAAAAGGAGTGGGAACAAGTAAGACGTATTTAATTTATTTAATGGGAAGTAGTAAGACTTATTAAATTTATTTAATCTACTTTTCTTCCCAGGCAAAATTTGATGTGCTGCAATTCCAAATTTCCAAAGTGAATGAAGGAATGAAGTCCTTTAAATTATGATTTTGTATAAATACTAGGCATTAACACAAAATCGACGGCACAAAATGGGCAGACTTTACTTGTTTGAAAAGGACTGGTTACAAGACAGACTTTTTTAATTTATTTAATGGGAAGAAGACTTATTTAGTTTAATTGATCTATTTTTGTTCCCTGGCAAAATTCGATTTGCTGCAATTCCAAATTTCCAAAGTGAATGAAGGAAAGAAGTCGTTTAAATTATGATTTTGTTTAAATACTAGGCATAGACACAAAATCTACGGCACAAAATGGGCAGACTTTACTTGTTTGAAGAGGACTGGTTACAAGACAGACTTTTCTGATTTATTTAATGGGAAGAAGACTTATTTATTTTATTTAATCTATTTTTGTTCCCTGGCAAAATTGGATTTGCTGAAACTGTATTTTGCCAAATCTTGCCTTGAGACCTGATAGGAAGTATTAAACGCTTAGTTAAATCAATACAAGTTGGTAATAAGAGCGAGTAATGTTGGTTGAACCGATGAATGAAGGTTGAAAGCAATTTAAATTATGACTTTGTATAAATACTAGATATTAACAGAACATCTACTGCGCGAAATGGGCAGAGTTTACTTGTTTGAGAAGGAGTGGCTTATTCAAAACTAAGATTTATTTAATCTGTTTGTTCCCAGGCAAAATTGGATGTGATGCAATTCCAAATTTCACCACATGATGGTGCCCAATTTTGACTTCATAGGACATATTAAACACTTAGCTTGTTATTATGTTCAAGGTAATCAGATTTGTTTATTATTCTAATGGCCTCTTCAAAACTATTCTGGATTACTACTTTGGATCTATTCTACATTACTTGGCAACAACATACTCTGTAACAGATTAGGCAGTATAATCATATATGTTAACTTGAGAGTGCCCACACTCAATCTACTTATCGTGATGTGTTAAATCAATTACTGTTAGACATTATTTGTCTGATAATCTACCAAATCTTTGAATTGAAGAATTTGTGATTTAATTAATAGCTTGTTCAGGGTAATCAGACTTGTATATAATTCTAATGGCCTTCTTTTGAAAACTATTCTGAATTACAACTTTGGATCTTATATTACTTTGCAACAATCTACTCGGTGACAGATTAGGCAGTATAATCACATATGTTAACTTCAGTGCCCACACTGTATTTATTTATGGTTATTTGTTAAATCAAGTACTGTTACACATGAAATAGGAAGTGTTTAACATAAATGTTATGGCTACTCACCATTGTAGCTCGCTCCTGGTCAATGATACGAGCCTCTTCTTGCAGTGGAAAACTTGCAGCCAACAAACACCGTGGAACCTAAAGGAATGAAATTAAACATTAACATTTCGCCTCGACCAATTTTCACACGTACAACGCAACGCGGCTACACTTCTGCTATTACAAACGTAAATCTCCTTAAACACAATGAGTGTTACTTACCGTGTACGCTCTAGACGGTCCAGTTGCAAGCAGAAAATAAAGATATTTCCGTTGATAATCGTCGCTGCTCAGTGGCTCACGGCCATCGCGCCAACAGATTTGAATTTTGGCGGAGGTTCGGGCAATTACGTCATATCCGCGGCACATGACTGCGACGTAATACCCGCTTATCTGAAACGGCAGTTAAAAGTAGAGTTACATCAAGTTTTCTTGGAACCTAAACGAATGAAAGAAAACTATCATTTGGCCACAACCAACATTCACAGATACAACACAACGTGCGGGGTTGAGGTTAAAGATTGAGTGAAGGGCCCTCGTTTTAAACTACTGTTTTGAAAAGGAGTGGAAACAAGTAAGACGTATTTAATTTATTTAATGGGAAGTAGTAAGACTTATTAGATTTATTTAATCTACTTTTCTTCCCAGGCAAAATTTGATGTGCTGCAATTCCAAATTTCCAAAGTGAATGAAGGAATGAAGTCCTTTAAATTATGATTTTGTATAAATACTAGGCATAAACACAAAATCGACGGCACAAAATGGGCAGACTTTACTTGTTTGAAAAGGACTGGTTACAAGACAGACTTTTTTAATTTATTTAATGGGAAGAAGACTTATTTAGTTTAATTGATCTATTTTTGTTCCCTGGCAAAATTCGATTTGCTGCAATTCCAAATTTCCAAAGTGAATGAAGGAAAGAAGTCGTTTAAATTATGATTTTGTTTAAATACTAGGCATAGACACAAAATCTACGGCACAAAATGGGCAGACTTTACTTGTTTGAAGAGGACTGGTTACAAGACAGACTTTTCTGATTTATTTAATGGGAAGAGGACTTATTTAGTTTATTTAATCTATTTTTGTTCCCTGGCAAAATTGGATTTGCTGAAATTGTATTTTGCCAAATCTCGATTTGAGACCTGATAGGAAGTATTAAACGCTTAGTTAAATCAATACAAGTTGGTAATAAGAGCGAGTAATGTTGGTTGAACCGATGAATGAAGGTTGAAAGCAATTTAAATTATGACTTTGTATAAATACTAGATATTAAAAGAACATCTACTGCGCAAAATGGGCAGAGTTTACTTGTTTGAGAAGGAGTGGCTTATTCAAAACTAAGATTTATGTAATCTGTTTGTTCCCAGGCAAAATTGGATGTGATGCAATTCCAAATTTCACCATATGATGGTGCCCAATTTTGACTTCATAGGACATATTAAACACTTAGCTTGTTATTATGTTCAAGGTAATCAGATTTGTTTATCATTCTAATGGCCTCTTCAAAACTATTCTGGATTACTACTTTGGATCTATTCTACATTACTTGGCAACAACATACTCTGTAACAGATTAGGCAGTATAATCACATATGTTAACTTGAGAGTGCCCACACTCAATCTACTTATCGTGATGTGTTAAATCAATTACTGTTAGACATTATTTGTCTGATAATCTACCAAATCTTTGAATTGAAGAATTTGTGATTTAATTAATAGCTTGTTCAGGGTAATCAGACTTGTATATAATTCTAATGGCCTTCTTTTGAAAACTATTCTGAATTACAACTTTGGATCTTATATTACTTTGCAACAATCTACTCGGTGACAGATTAGGCAGTATAATCACATATGTTAACTTCAGTGCCCACACTGTATTTATTTATGGTTATTTGTTAAATCAAGTACTGTTAGACATGAAATAGGAAGTGTTTAACATAAATGTTATGGCTACTCACCATTGTAGCTCGCTCCTGGTCAATGATATGAGCCTCTTCTTGCAGTGGAAACCTTGCAGCCAACAAACACCGTGGAACCTAAAGGAATGAAATTAAACATTAACATTTCGCCTGGACCAACATTCACACGTACAACGCAACGCGGCTACACTTCTGCTATTACAAACGTAAATCTCCTTAAACACAACGAGTGTTACTTACCGTGTACGCTCTAGGCAAAATTGGATGTGATGCAATTCCAAATCTAGCTGAAACGGCAGTTAAAAGTAGAGTTACATCAAGTTTTCTTTTTTAATCAACACAATCATTTACAACCGTTGACCAGAAAGAATCGTCGAAATTCGACGTCCCCCACAAACGCCACGCTCACTCGCTTTTCAGGGCAACAAAAGTACTTCTTTTTAAAAACGATGAGTTGTACTTACCGTGTACGCTCTGGACGGTCCAGTTGCAAGCAGAAAATAAAAATATTTCTCTTGTTAGTCGTATGTTACCATCCGCTGTGTCTTTGTCAACATCGCCGCCATTTTCCTACTTCCTGCTGCGAGCCACGCCCACGGATTTAAATTTGGGCGGAAGCTCTTTCCATTGGCGTCGTTTTCGCGTATAGCAAATCCGATTGGTTGGGAAGGGGGCACGGTTATGCAGCCGAGGGGTCCTGTGATCGGTGGGATGTAAAGTAGGCGTCGACGTCACATCCGCGTCACGTGACCACGACGTGGCAAACGTCATATAGCAACCGCTGTTTTGTTTAGTAGACTTACAGTTGTTATGCATTGACATAATGGCGCACACACCAAATAGATTTAAATAAATTAAATAATTCTTCTGCCCACTCTCTTTTAAACAAGTTAACTCTCCCCGCGGATTTGAATTCTGGCGAAAGTTACGCCCATCGACGTCACGTATGTCACGTGACCACGACGTGGCAGATGTCATATAGCAACCGCTGGTTTGTTTAGTAGATTTACAGTTGTTATGCATTGGCATAATGGTGTGCACTCAAAATAGATTTAAATAAATTAAATATTTCTTCTGCCCACTCCCTTTTAAACAAGTTAACTCTGCCCACGTCCATTGACGTCTTGTCTGCGTCACGTGACCACGACGTAGCGACGTCATATAGTAACCGCTGTTTTGATCAGTAGACTTAGTTATTATGCGTTGACATAATGGCGCATAGTGAGCTGAAGTGCATGGCGCTGAAGATTTGAATCTTTGAAATGCGCTGAGGTCTGACATATCAGGCAGAATGGTTTGCCATCACGTTCAACAAAAAATAGAAACTTTCCCACTCTGATTAAAACGTCCTGTGTTCATCTACGTATTTTCGTTTTGCTGTGCATCTTTTCCCTGCCATTTCGAGAGCCCAATTGACACTCATAGTTTAAAGAAATGTGTTTGCCCATCCTACTTTGTGGAATTTCACCACATGCGCTTTTGACCAAAATACCAAATTGAACTCAAGTGAAGCCAACACGCACAACCCCCCCCCCCCCCCCCCCCCACACACACACACCCACACACACACACACAAATGTTGATATGAACATAAAAGAGCCGCATGCGGTTCGGGAGTTGCGGCTTGGCCAAACCTGTACTATACAACTTTATTTGTATAAAATTTTCACAACAGCTGTCACACAAACAAAGCGGGAAAAACCGAAGACGTGCGTGTTCCGCCCACGCTGGATTTATTTGCACCTTTGAAAAGACACCGTATTGCCGCAGATGTGGCAAAGAGTACTTTTGGGCATCTGAGACGGAAGGATGTCCAAAGCATCACGTCACCTGCTCTGGTAGGCATGGTGGTGGGACGTTGAGGTCAACCGCTTTGGGGTTGGCTGAATCTTTGATCGCAGGATGCAAAACACTTGAAGACAGAAGCAGAAAAGCAGAGCTAAATGCAAAATGTACTCACCGGTGACTCCAATTTTTTTCCCCCCTGAAGAAACAGCTGGACGGGTGGCCCCGGCTGGCCAGTGGGACTCTTGTTATTCTGACCCTTTTTAGTGCGCGTTTGGGGCAACAACCGTTTTTTGTGGCGCTCTTTTCTGGTTCAAAAGTGCCCTGCATGTGAATTTGCTTTTCCTGCCTTCTGATTGGATGAGCGCCGGTGTGACGCGGTGCCTCTGTCACCGTGGCGGGGGGTATACGTTGGCATCGGAGCGTCTGCCAACGTCTGAGACCGGCTGGCAGTGTATCGGAGGTGTCGAGTGCGGTGCCGATGGAGCTCACTCACCAGCTGGTGTTAGGGCCACAGAATGAAGGCCAAGGAGAAGAATAGAAAGAGAAACAGAAACTTCTCCTCCAATTGTTTGATTTGTCTCTTCTGAGCTTCAATGAATTCTTTCAGCTCTTTGTAAGCGTGCAAGTAAGTGCCGGGCTGGCTTTGGGCCCTTACCTGTTGCGCGCTGTGCAGCAGATCCATTCTCTCTTGGAGGATGCAAGCGTCGCGCTCCCTCAACTCGCACATCAGGGCTCGCTTCCATTGGTCCACGGCGCTCCTAAGCTCTTCTCTCTGATCCGCCGTCAGCACGTCATTCACGCCAGCGTGGCTGGCTTTTTCGCCGTCCGTGGCGGGGCAGTCCCGCTGCGGTAGCGCCTCGTACAACATGGCCTCCAGCTCCAGGATCCTCTGGGCCGCAATCCTCGTCCATCAGTGGTCCGGCGGGAGATTTGAGGGAGGCTTACCTTATGAGCCTGGTCCATGGAACACTTCCTGAAGTCCAACTCTTCATCCAGGTAGCCCTTCTGCTTGCAGAACATAGAAGAGCCCAAAGGCACAGCGTCAACAAGCTTCTTTCAGCGCAAAGCCTTCCAAAAGTCACATTTGAGCCGCCGAGTCTTGTGGAGTGCGAACATAAGGAGTTCGACATACACTTACGGCGTTATAGCCCAGGATGTCCATCTTCTTCATCAGATCACTGATGTTGATGTCCGGGGGAAAGGCGCAAGGAGCAATGTAAGGTGTTCTGGGACCTCGGGTTAAGGTTAGGGTTGCGAGGGACGCCTTACGTACGCTCACGCCCTCGGCCTCGCAGTAGATCTGCAAAGGGCTGAGGCCGTCTGGGAAACGGACTTGCAGAAACTTCAAGACGGGGGAGCGCCACTCCCTCTCCTGAAAGGCAGAGGCATGCATCCGTCCGTCCGTCCGTCCGTCACATCTCTGGCCTCAACACGCTTGTGCGAGTCTTCCCACCTCCAGCTCCAGGATGCGGAACTCAAGCAGTTCGTTTTGGTCTCGGATATCCTGGATGTGCTCTTTCAGACGCGCTTCTTCCGCCTCCATCCGCCTGACCTGAAAAGACAGTCAGACCTCATCTGCGGGGCTTCCCGACGGGTGTGACGCCAAGCGACTCCGCCCAGCGCCTTTCTTTCCGTCACCTTTTCGGCCAACTGCTGATTGCTCTGACGCAGCAGCTGCTTCTCCTCCACCCACTTGACATTCTAGAAGAGACAAACGCGTGGACAGCTTTGGAATGTTGTGTCATTTTCATCCACAAATTCTTTGGTTGACTGGAAAATGACATTTGCTTTTCTCCGCATTTTCCCAGCCACATTCGGGGGGGGGGTTGGTCCAGTAATGCCAGACGAATGAGTGACTGAAGAATGTAGCTATTTTGTCTGAGAAAAAGGTGTGCTCATTGATGAGCTTACCTGTCCTTGTTGCTTCAGCGCTGACTCCAGATCTGCTACTCTGCTTTGATAGTGACCCATTTCTACCATCAGCTTTTCTCTGGTCTGAAAGGAGGAGGAGGGAGGCTCCTCCTCCTCCTTTCAGACCAGAGAACACCCGAGGCTGGGTGAGAACGGGGAGGCTGCGACCCGGCCGGGGGTTGCGGGAAGGGGCGCCACCTTGATCTCCTTCTCGGCGTCGTAGTCCCCTTCGCTGGTCTGGGCTAGCAGAGCGTAGGCTCGTTGCAGCGCTTGATATTCTTGCGTCAGCTGGCGGTAGCGAAGCTCCGCCTCTTCATGCACACACCAATGCAACACAGCACTAGTACCAGAATCAGTCAGACCGGCGACAAAGCACCCGCGACGCAAAGACGAGTCCGATTCCAGGCTGAAGAGGAATGTTTGGTGCCAATACGCTGGCAGAAATGGCGGGCTACCTCTTCGGGTTCCGTGTCGGGGGTTCTGTCGGTGTGAAAAGACAAGGACGATCCGTCCGAGTCCACCAACACGTCTTCGTCGTAGCCGTAAAATGTTTCGATGACCTGCGGGCGCGGAAGCAAACATCTCTCTGAACAAACTGAAGCGACACCTCACGATGAATCGACGATAGGAACGATAGCGAGAAAAAGGCCATTTCATCTTGCGCAACACCAAGCAGCCGCAAACAAACAGACTCACCTTGCAGGACCTCACGCTTTGTTCCTCCTCAGAGATTCTCGACGTCGGTATCGTAGCAGCAAATCTCTCTCCTGTCGACACAAATAATCCGCCTTTGAGATTCTTTGGATGCAAAGGGAACGAACGGCTCCGGCGCAGAAACAAACGCGACTCACAATGACATTTCTGACATGAGCTCCTGTCTCCAGAGCCTGAAAAACACGTCACCGGCGATGATTGGAGGGACGCTCGTCTTTTCCAAAAGTGACAACTACAGGGTGTGTCAGGGTTTTCCAGATTATCTTTATCGTATCATTATGTTGCTTTGACTTTGACTGCAACCTGTAATAAATAATATTATTTATCCCTTATTTATCCCTATCGCTTATCCCTTCCTACACAAAGTCGTAAAACACCCCTTGCTATGTTTTGACTAGAGGTCAAGGGCTTCCTCTATTCAATCCACTCTTACACCCACCCTGTTTCTCTTAATTGAAATGCTCGTGCAGGAGCCGAGAGTCAGACTTCATTCGTACAACGGATGGACTCTCCACCTGCAGGTGTCCAAAAGAACTTACTTGTCTCCCGTGTGGTTCTTGCAAAATAAGTTGGAGCGAGCGCAACTCTAACAGGGTGCATTTTGCCACTAGCTGCCTACAGACAATGATGTCGCGCTCGCGGCTCATGGTTGACGGGCTGAGCAGCCGGGCAAGTCCGTCGTTTTCAGCGCACAGCGAGTGGCAAAGGCGCTGACAAAACGGGAGCTTTGAGCTGCTGAAAACGGCAAAACAAGTCTAAAGCGTGTTCAAACGCGTGCGCACAATGCTCCTGCTTGAAAGGTCGGAATTTAAGGGGCCAATTTTTTGGATGGCGGCCGCCGGCCAAGCTTTGGACGGAAAAGGTTTCCTGGCGACAGCGAGCGAGCGTGGCGCTGCCGTACGTGCACCGAGTCGCCTGCCTGAAGACGTTGGACAAGTCGTCGATGATGTGCCGCTGCTCCACAACTTGAAGGAACTCCATTTCACCGTCCTGCTGGCCGCAACCGCGGTCCAGGTCATTGAGCGAACTAGGCCTTCTCTGTGGAACACAAATGCAGTGGACTCTGTTGGCACGCCGCCGTTGTCCGCGTCGACTTACCAAGCTTGCCATCTCCTCGTTCTCCTGGGTGACAAAGCGCACTTTGTTTTCAAGGCGACACAGCACCAGCGAGAGTTCTTCATTCTTCCTGCTCAGGCGTTTGTTTTTGTACAGGAGTGGCAGAAACTGGCTTTCTGTTTCTCTCAGTCGCTTTAGCTGCAAGCATGAAGTGCGGGATGTGAAAGACGCACAACACGCGGGCCAGAACGTATCCATTCCTTTTGCATCGGTTTGAACGGAATCGTGGCTTTGGCTCCCAATAAAAGACATCTACCAGGCAACCGACTCGACGCGCCGCTCAACTAATAAGCAAGCGCAATGGGTGCCTCGCTGGATGGCGCGCATCAAACGTAGCGCAAACCTTCAAGCGTGCCGTCAATAAATTACCAGTTCATTGCGCTCTTCAGAAAGCAGGGCGTTTCGATCCTCCAGGTTCCTGATGACTGCGCTGAGCTCAGCGATTTTCAGATGAAACCGTCGCGTGTCCCGATCCTCCTGAGACTGAAAACGCCCCGCAACACACACACACAAGCACTCGTTCAAAGTTCAAAACTGTTTTTGTGCTACCTTCCTCCAGCAACGAACTAAGTCATGCGTACTGCAAGTGTGTGATGAGGTGGCTTACGCAATGAAGAGGATTGCTAGTAGCGGCGTTGACCCCACTTCCAGGGTAGTTTAGGCCCGCCCTTTGGGAATCCCTCAGGGCAGCGATCTGCTGCTCGGCAGCCTGAGTCTGCAGCTGAAGGCGGTGGACGTGGCCGGCCCCAGGGCTTCATCCAAAACACTAACCGCTCTGTCTTTCAGCTTGATCTCATCCGTCTGGATGTACAAACGGGGAGCGCTCAGGCAGGCGGGCAAACTCATTTGCCAGAATTGTGACAAAAACAAAGAGAGCAACCGGCCAATTTTTTTTCTTGAATCGACTAGAACACCTTTGCTGTGACAAAAGCGAAGCGAGCAACCGGACATTTTCTTCTTGTGAAATAGAATAGAATAGAATGCCTTAGGTGTCATTGCACTGCAGGTATACAACGAAATTGGGAACATAGCCACGCACCGCGCATCTGATCAGTCCTACCAGTCGGCGGATCTCCCTCTCGCAGTCTCTCTTGGTTCGGCTCAGCTCCTCCCGATGCTGGTGATGAGCCGATCGGAGCTCGGCCGCTCGGGACTGCCAGGCCTGCTGGGCCGCTGCCAGGGCTTCTTCCGCGCTCCTGGTGGAGGCGACACCGCTCGGTCTCCCGACACCGCCGCGTCTCCTCCACCTCCGCCAGCAAAGCGCCCCCCCTCCTCACCTGAGCAGACATTGCGCCACACCGGGCCGTTGAGACCGCAACGGAGCGCCGCGACGCTTACTGGGGACAAGCTACACAATACGGTAGCGGCCGCATCGAAGCCCGACGTGGCGTGCGGATAGTCAGACACGGATAGAGCGGATCACCTTGTCCATGGAGCCGTCCCTCAGGCTGAGGACCAAGGCATTCAGTTGCTGGATCTCTCCATCTTTGATTTTGATCACTCTCATCAGCTCCATTTCATGCTGCCGCAGTAATGTCTCCCTGGTAATGGCTAACTCTTTCTGCTTCTCCTCATGGAGTTTGCTTTTGAGTTCCGTCATGGCGGCGGTGGCACGGTGGTGCTCCGCCCGCAGGTCCTGACTTCTCTCTCTCTCCAGACAGCTGACCTGACATGACTTAGACTTAGACTTAGACAAACTTTATTGTCATCTTGTCTGCACATGGTGCATACAAAACGAAATTCCGTTGCATACGTCTTACAACAAAGTAGTGATATTGCAGTTGAATAGAAGTAACATATCCTATGAAAATATATATATATACATATACTATATATATATATATATATATTAAAAATAAGTATAAAGTGCAGCAGTGATAATTATGCAATAGTGCAAGTAGGCAAAACAGTATTCAAGAGTGTGCAGAGGAATGCTAAACCATGTATTAAACTTCTATTTAAAGGGTTTATACAAGTTCAGTAAAGTTGGTAGTGCGAGATAGTGCAAGATAGAGGTCCGTAGTGTCATAAAGTACAGTTCTGTGAATGTGTGATGCAGAGTTCAGTTTAGAGCTCAACAGTTCTAGTGTTCAACAGTCTGATGACAGCAGGGAAAAAGCTGTTGCAGAACCTGGTGGACCTGCAGCGGATGCTGCAAACCTCTTCCCAGAGGGCAGCAGGGAGAACAGTCCATGGTGGGGGTGTGATGGGTCATTGATGATGTTACGGGCACGGGACATGCAGCGCTGAGATGAAATGTCCTGAATGGAGGGAAGAGGAGCCCCTATGATCCTCTCTGCTGTCCTCACCACTCTCCTCACGTTCTTCCAATCGGAGGCGGTGCAGCCTCCACACCACACAGAGAGACAGCTTGTCAGAATGCTCTCTATGGTGCTCCTGTAGAACGTCCTCATGATGGGTGGGGGCAGGTGGGCTCTCCTCATCCTCCGCTGTAAGTACAAGCGCTTCTGTGCCCTCTTGACCAGTGCCGTAGTGTTCATAGTCCAGGTGAGGTCTTCTGTGATGTGGACCCCCAGGAATTTGGTGGTGCTGACCACCTCCACAGCTGAGCTGTTGATGATCAGTGGAGCGTGGTGAGGCTGTTTTTTCCTGAAGTCGACGATGATCTCCTTCATCTTCTCCTCATTCAGGATCAGGCTGTTTTCTCTGCACCAGCCCACCAGCTGCTCCACCTCCTCTCTGTAGTCCAGGTCGTTGTTGTCTCTGATGAGCCCCACCACCGTTGTGTCGTCTGCTGACTTCACGATGTGATTGGTGGTGAACCTGAGGACGCAGTCGTGTGTCATCAGGGTGAACAGCAGGGGGCTCAGGACGCAGCCCTGAAGGGAGCCTGTGCTGAGGGTGATGACATCAGAGGTGTTCTGTCCGACCCGGACTGACTGAGGTCTGTTGCTGAGGAAGTCTAGCAGCCAGTTGCGAAGGGGGGTGTTGAAGCCCAGGTGTTCCAATTTTCCTACCAGATGCTGTGGGATGATGGTGTTAAACGCTGAGCTGAAGTCCAGGAACAGCCTCCGCACATGGGTGTTCTTCTCCTCCAGGTGAGCCAGGCTCAGGTGAAGAACGGAGGAGATGGCGTCCTGAGTGGAGCGGTTTTGCCGGTCGGCAAACTGGAACGGGTCAAATAATAGGGGGAGTCTGGAAACGATGTGACCTTTAAGCAGCCTTTCGAAGCACTTCATCATAACCGGAGTCAGTGCAACAGGCCGGTAATCATTAAATGAGGTGATTTGAGGTTTCTTCGGCACCGGAATGATGGAGGCAGTCTTAAAGCACGCCGGCACTGTGGCTTGGCCCAGCGAGGTGTTAAAAATGTCTGTGATGACCCCAGCCAGATGACTTGCACATTCCCTGAACACACGCCCAGGAATGTTGTCGGGGCCAGGGGCCTTACAGGGGTTGACTCTCCTCAGGGTCTTCAACACATCGGCGGAGTCAAGGCAGAGTACCTCCTCTTCCTGATGGGGGACAGTTTTAACTGCTGGAGTGCCGTTTAGTGCCTCGAACCTCCCAAAGAAGTTATTTAGACCATTTAGAAAGTCAGCATCAACTACACCCACCGGGGGGGGGGGAGAGTGAGTTGTAGTCTGTAATCGCCCGTATGCCTTGCCACATACTCCTGATGTTTTTGACGTCGTGGAAACGATCCTGAAATTTTCGACTGCGGTCTCGCTTCGCTATCCTGATGGCACGGTTCAAGTTGGCTCTCGCTGTCCTCAGTGTCTCCTTGTCGCCAGACTTGAAGGCAGAGTTCCGCGCTCGTAGCGTTTGACGTACCTCCTCAGTCATCCAGGGTCGTTGGTTGCCCCGGGTGATGACATTCTTAGTGGTGCTGACGTCCTCGGTGCATTTGTTGATGTAGGCTGACACAGTCATGGCACACGCATGTCTAATCTACATCGGGAAAACTGGGAGGGAGGGAGGGAGGGAGGCAGGCAGGGAGGCAGGCAGGGAGGCAGGCAGTGTCTGTCTGTTGAGGTTTTCACCTTGTTCTTCTCCTGCTGAAGTTCTAACTGGACGTCCATCAGTTTGGTTCTCAGCTCGTCATTGGCGGCCTGAAGGGCGTCCGTTCGCTCCGCCTTGGCCCGCCCTGCCGGAGCTCGTTTGGACATCTCTTACTCGAGTCTCGCCCGGTCGTCAGTCAGAGATCACAACATTTGTACCTGGAGAGCACAAACGCAGCGCTGTTTTCCACTGGCTTCGAACTCAACTTCAATCGGTACCGTAACTTACAACATCATAAACATAGAACTAGCTTGACTTATTCATTGAATAAATGCATTTGGTTCTTCAAAACTGCATCACGCAACATAGCGTGACCGAGACGGCCGTTATCCACCTGCGTGAAGTTATTTGGTGAAATGAATGAGATGTTTAAGACACCATCGTTCTGTCTCTATGTAGATGAAGGGAAATAATCGATTGCTGAAGGTCCAAAGGTGTTGTGATAAACAAATAAACATATTAGTGATTAGTGACATATTTGTGATAAACATATTAGGCAGGATAATCACATATGTTAACGTGACTGCCCACACTGTATTTATTTATGGTTATTTGTTAAATCGAGTACTGTTAGACATGAAATAGGAAGTGTTTAACATAAATGGAAGACGAAAGGGGTACTCACCATTGTAGCTCCTGCTGGTCAATGATACGAGCCTCTTCTTGCAGTGGAAAACATACAGCCAACAAACACCGTGGAACCTAAAGGAATGAAATTAAACATTAACATTTAGCCTCAACCAACATTCACAGATACAACGCAACGCAAACTACACAAACGTAAATCTTTTTAAACACAATGAGTTGTACTTACCGTGTACGCTCTAGACGGTCCACTTGCAAGCAGAAAATAAAGATATTTCTGTTGATAATCGTCGTGTTTGTATCCGGTGTCTCGCTCAAGGCCATTGCGCCCACAGATTTGAATTTTGGCGAGAGTTCAGCCTATTGACGTCATTTCCGCGGTGTAATACCCGCATATCTGAAACGGCAAAGTTAAGAGTAGAGTTAAATAAAGTTTTTAGTCAACGCAATAATTTACAACCGTTGACCAGTCGAAATAATCGTCGAAATTTGGCGTCTGTGGCTGGAAGCAGACGCCGAGTTCGACATTCCTCCCAAACGCCACACTCCCTCGCTTTTCAGGGCTAAAAAAAAACAGTTGTAATTACCTTGTACGCTCTAGACGGTCAAGTTGCAAGCTGAAAACAAAAATATTTGCCTTGTTAGTCATCGTGTTACTAACCGCTGTGTCTTGTTTGCCAGAATTGCCGCTTTCCTACTTCCTGTTGCAAGCCACGCCCACGGATTATAATTTTGCCGTGAGTTCCGCCTATTGACGTCATGTCCGCGCCACATGACTGCGACGTAATATTATCTAAAACTGTTTGTGCGGTATTGTGTTGTTCTGTGCGGTATTGTTATTCTGTGCGGCGTCGTGTTGTTCTGTGCGGCGTCGTGTTGTTCAGTGCGACGTCGTGTTGTTCAGTGCGGCATGGTGTTGTTCAGTGCGGCATGGTGTTGTTCAGTGCGGCATGGTGTTGTTCAGTGCGGCATGGTGTTGTTCAGTGCGGAATGGTGTTGTTCAGTGCAGCATGGTGTTGTTCAGTCCGGGATGGTGTTGTTCAATGCGGGATGGTGTTGTTCAGTGCGGGGTGGTGTTGTTCAGTGCGGGATGGTGTTGTTCAGTGCGGCATGGTGTTGTTCAATGCGGCATGGTGTTGTTCAGTGCGGGATGGTGTTGTTCATTGCGGCATGGTGTTGTTCAGTGCGGCATGGTGTTGTTCAGTGCGGCATGGTGTTGTTCAGTGCGGCATGGTGTTGTTCAGTGCGGCATAATGTTGTTCAGTGCGGCATGGTGTTGTTCAGTGCAGGATGGTGTTGTTCAGTGCGGCATGGTGTTGTTCAATGCAGGATCGTGTTGTTCAGTGCAGCATAATGTTGTTCAGTGCAGCATGGTGTTGTTCAGTGCGGCATGGTGTTGTTCAATGCGGCATGGTGTTGTTCACTGCGGGATGGTGTTGTTCAATGCGGGATCGTGTTGTTCAGTGCGGCATAATGTTGTTCAGTGCGGCATGGTGTTGTTCAGTGCGGCATGGTGTTGTTCAGTGCGACATAATGTTGTTTAGTGCGGCATAATGTTGTTCAGTGCGGCATAATGTTGTTCAGTGCGGCATGGTGTTGTTCAGTGCGGCATGGTGTTGTTCAGTGCGGCATGGTGTTGTTCAGTGCAGGATGGTGTTGTTCAGTGCGGCATGGTGTTGTTCAATGCGGCATGGTGTTGTGCAGTGCGGGATGGTGTTGTTCAGTGCGGGATGGTGTTGTTCAGTGCGGCATGGTGTTGTTCAGTGCGGAATGGTGTTGTTCAGTGCGGCATGGTGTTGTTCAGTGCGGCATGGTGTTGTTCAGTGCAGGATGGTGTTGTTCAATGCGGGATCGTGTTGTTCAGTGCGGCATGGTGTTGTTCAGTGCGGCATGGTGTTGTTCAGTGCGGCATAATGTTGTTCAGTGCGGCATGGTGTTGTTCAGTGCGGCATGGTGTTGTTCAGTGCGGCATGGTGTTGTTCAGTGCGGCATGGTGTTGTTCAGTGCGCCATAATGTTGTTCAGTGCGGCATGGTGTTGTTCAGTGCGGGATGGTGTTGTTCAGTGCGGCATGGTGTTGTTCAATGCGGCATAGTGTTGTTCAGTGCGGGATGGTGTTGTTCAGTGCAGGATGGTGTTGTTCAGTGCGGCATGGTGTAGTTCAATGCGTCAGTGCGGCATAATGTTGTTCAGTGCGGCATGGTGTTGTTCAGTGCGGCATGGTGTTGTTCAGTGCGGCATGGTGTTGTTCAGTGCAGGATGGTGTTGTTCAGTGCGGCATGGTGTTGTTCAATGCGGCATGGTGTTGTTCAGTGCGGGATGGTGTTGTTCAGTGCAGGATGGTGTTGTTCAGTGCGGCATGGTGTTGTTCAGTGCGGAATGGTGCTGTTCAGTGCGGCATGGTGTTGTTCAGTGCGGCATGGTGTTGTTCAGTGCAGGATGGTGTTGTTCAATGCGGGATCGTGTTGTTCAGTGCGGCATGGTGTTGTTCAGTGCGGCATGGTGTTGTTCAGTGCGGCATAATGTTGTTCAGTGCGGCATGGTGTTGTTCAGTGCGGCATGGTGTTGTTCAGTGCGGCATGGTGTTGTTCAGTGCGGCATGGTGTTGTTCAGTGCGGCATAATGTTGTCCAGTGCGCCATAATGTTGTTCAGTGCGGCATGGTGTTGTTCAGTGCGGGATGGTGTTGTTCAGTGCGGCATGGTGTTGTTCAATGCGGCATGGTGTTGTTCAGTGCGGGATGGTGTTGTTCAGTGCGGGATAGTGTTGTTCAGTGCGGCATGGTGTTGTTCAATGCGGCATGGTGTTGTTCAGTGCGGGATGGTGTTGTTCAGTGCGGCATGGTGTTGTTCAGTGCGGCATGGTGTTGTTCAGTGCGGCATGGTGTTGTTCAGTGCGGCATGGTGTTGTTCAGTGCGGCATGGTGTTGTTCAGTGCGGCATGGTGTTGTTCAGTGCGGCATGGTGTTGTTCAGTGCGGCATGGTGTTGTTCAGTGCGGGATGGTGTTGTTCAATGCGGGATCGTGTTGTTCAGTGCGGGGTGGTGTTGTTCAGTGCAGGATGGTGTTGTTCAGTGCAGGATGGTGTTGTTCAGTGCGGCATGGTGTTGTTCAATGCAGGATCGTGTTGTTCAGTGCAGCATAATGTTGTTCAGTGCAGCATGGTGTTGTTCAGTGCGGCATGGTGTTGTTCAATGCGGCATGGTGTTGTTCAGTGCGGGATGGTGTTGTTCAGTGCGGCATGGTGTTTTTCAGTGCGGCATAATGTTGTTCAGTGCAGCATGGTGTTGTTCAGTGCGGCATGGTGTTGTTCAGTGCGACATAATGTTGTTCAGTGCGGCATAATGTTGTTCAGTGCGGCATGGTGTTGTTCAGTGCGGCATGGTGTTGTTCAGTGCGGCATGGTGTTGTTCAGTGCGGCATGGTGTTGTTCAGTGCAGGATGGTGTTGTTCAGTGCAGGATGGTGTTGTTCAATGCGGCATGGTGTTGTTCAGTGCGGGATGGTGTTGTTCAGTGCGGGATGGTGTTGTTCATTGCGGCATGGTGTTGTTCAGTGCGGCATGGTGTTGTTCAGTGCGGCATGGTGTTGTTCAGTGCGGCATGGTGTTGTTCAGTGCGGCATGGTGTTGTTCAGTGCGGCATGGTGTTGTTCAGTGCAGGATGGTGTTGTTCAATGCGGCATGGTGTTGTTCAGTGCGGGATGGTGTTGTTCAGTGCGGGATGGTGTTGTTCAGTGCGGCATGGTGTTGTTCAGTGCGGCATGGTGTTGTTCAGTGCGGCATGGTGTTGTTCAGTGCGGCATGGTGTTGTTCAGTGCGGCATAATGTTGTTCAGTGCGGCATAATGTTGTTCAGTGCGGCATAATGTTGTTCAGTGCGGCATAATGTTGTTCAGTGCGGCATAATGTTGTTCAGTGCGGCATAATGTTGTTCAGTGCGGGATGGTGTTGTTCATTGAGGCATGGTGTTGTTCAGTGCGGCATGGTGTTGTTCAGTGCGGCATGGTGTTGTTCAGTGCGGGATGGTGTTGTTCAGTGCAGGATGGTGTTGTTCAGTGCGGCATGGTGTTGTTCAATGCGGCATGGTGTTGTTCAGTGCGGCATGGTGTTGTTCAGTGCGGCATGGTGTTGTTCAGTGCGGCATAATGTTTTTCAGTGCGGCATGGTGTTGTTCAGTGCGGCATGGTGTTGTTCAGTGCAGCATAATGTTGTTCAGTGCGGCATGGTGTTGTTCAGTGCGGCATGGTGTTGTTCAGTGCGGCATGGTGTTGTTCAGTGCGGCATGGTGTTGTTCAGTGCGGCATGGTGTTGTTCAGTGCGGGATGGTGTTGTTCAGTGCGGGATCGTGTTGTTCAGTGCGGCATGGTGTTGTTCAGTGCGGCATGGTGTTGTTCAGTGCGGCATGGTGTTGTTCAGTGCGGCATGGTGTTGTTCAGTGCGGCATGGTGTTGTTCAGTGCGGCATAATGTTGTTCATTTCGGCATAATGTTGTTCACTGCGGCATAATGTTGTTTAGTGCGGCATGGTGTTGTTCAGTGCGGGATGGTGTTGTTCAGTGCGTTATAATGTTGTTCAGTGCGGCATGGTGTTGTTCAGTGCGGCATGGTGTTGTTCAGTGCGGCATGGTGTTGTTCAGTGCGGCATGGTGTTGTTCAGTGCGGCATAATGTTGTTCAGTGCGGCATAATGTTGTTCAGTGCGGCATGGTGTTGTTCAGTGCGGGATGGTGTTGTTCAGTGCGGGATGGTGTTGTTCAGTGCGGCATGGTGTTCAATGCGGAATGGTGTTGTTCAGTGCAGGATGGTGTTGTTCAGTGCGGCATGGTGTTCAGTGCGGCATAATGTTGTTCAGTGCGGCATGGTGTTGTTCAGTGCGGCATGGTGTTGTTCAGTGCGGCATGGTGTTGTTCAGTGCGGCATGGTGTTGTTCAGTGCGGCATAATGTTGTTCAGTGCGGCATGGTGTTGTTCAGTGCGGCATGGTGTTGTTCAGTGCGGCATAATGTTCAGTGCGGCATAATGTTGTTCAGTGCGGCATGGTGTTGTTCAGTGCGGGATGGTGTTGTTCAGTGCAGGATGGTGTTGTTCAGTGCGGCATGGTGTTGTTCAATGCGGGATCGTGTTGTTCAGTGCGGCATGGTGTTGTTCAGTGCGGCATGGTGTTGTTCAGTGCGGCATGGTGTTGTTCAGTGCGGCATGGTGTTGTTCAGTGCGGCATAATGTTGTTCAGTGCGGCATAATGTTGTTCAGTGCGGCATAATGTTGTTCAGTGCGGCATAATGTTGTTCAGTGCGGCATAATGTTGTTCAGCGCGGCATAATGTTGTTCAGTGCGGGATGGTGTTGTTCATTGAGGCATGGTGTTGTTCAGTGCGGCATGGTGTTGTTCAGTGCGGCATGGTGTTGTTCAGTGCGGGATGGTGTTGTTCAGTGCAGGATGGTGTTGTTCAGTGCGGCATGGTGTTGTTCAATGCGGCATGGTGTTGTTCAGTTCGGGATGGTGTTGTTCAGTGCGGCATGGTGTTGTTCAGTGCGGCATAATGTTTTTCAGTGCGGCATGGTGTTGTTCAGTGCGGCATGGTGTTGTTCAGTGCGGCATAATGTTGTTCAGTGCGGCATGGTGTTGTTCAGTGCGGAATGGTGTTGTTCAGTGCGGCATGGTGTTGTTCAGTGCGGCATGGTGTTGTTCAGTGCGGCATGGTGTTGTTCAGTGCGGCATGGTGTTGTTCAGTGCGGGATGGTGTTCAATGCGGGATCGTGTTGTTCAGTGCGGCATGGTGTTGTTCAGTGCGGCATGGTGTTGTTCAGTGCGGCATGGTGTTGTTCAGTGCGGCATGGTGTTGTTCAGTGCGGCATGGTGTTGTTCATTTCGGCATAATGTTGTTCAGTGCGGCATAATGTTGTTTAGTGCGGCATGGTGTTGTTCAGTGCGGGATGGTGTTGTTCAGTGCGTTACAATGTTGTTCAGTGCGGCATGGTGTTGTTCAGTGCGGCATGGTGTTGTTCAGTGCGGCATGGTGTTGTTCAGTGCGGCATAATGTTGTTCAGTGCGGCATAATGTTGTTCAGTGCGGCATGGTGTTGTTCAGTGCGGGATGGTGTTGTTCAGTGCGGGATGGTGTTGTTCAGTGCGGCATGGTGTTCAATGCGGAATGGTGTTGTTCAGTGCAGGATGGTGTTGTTCAGTGCGGCATGGTGTTGTTCAGTGCGGCATAATGTTGTTCAGTGCGGCATGGTGTTCAGTGCGGCATGGTGTTGTTCAGTGCGGCATGGTGTTGTTCAATGCGGCATGGTGTTGTTCAGTGCGGCATGGTGTTGTTCAGTGCGGCATGGTGTTGTTCAGTGCGGCATAATGTTTTTCAGTGCGGCATGGTGTTGTTCAGTGCGGCATGGTGTTGTTCAGTGCAGCATAATGTTGTTCAGTGCGGCATGGTGTTGTTCAGTGCGGCATGGTGTTGTTCAGTGCGGCATGGTGTTGTTCAGTGCGGCATGGTGTTGTTCAGTGCGGCATGGTGTTGTTCAGTGCGGGATGGTGTTGTTCAGTGCGGGATCGTGTTGTTCAGTGCGGCATGGTGTTGTTCAGTGCGGCATGGTGTTGTTCAGTGCGGCATGGTGTTGTTCAGTGCGGCATGGTGTTGTTCAGTGCGGCATGGTGTTGTTCAGTGCGGCATAATGTTGTTCATTTCGGCATAATGTTGTTCACTGCAGCATAATGTTGTTTAGTGCGGCATGGTGTTGTTCAGTGCGGGATGGTGTTGTTCAGTGCGTTATAATGTTGTTCAGTGCGGCATGGTGTTGTTCAGTGCGGCATGGTGTTGTTCAGTGCGGCATGGTGTTGTTCAGTGCGGCATGGTGTTGTTCAGTGCGGCATAATGTTGTTCAGTGCGGCATAATGTTGTTCAGTGCGGCATGGTGTTGTTCAGTGCGGGATGGTGTTGTTCAGTGCGGGATGGTGTTGTTCAGTGCGGCATGGTGTTCAATGCGGAATGGTGTTGTTCAGTGCAGGATGGTGTTGTTCAGTGCGGCATGGTGTTGTTCAGTGCGGCATAATGTTGTTCAGTGCGGCATGGTGTTGTTCAGTGCGGCATGGTGTTGTTCAGTGCGGCATGGTGTTGTTCAGTGCGGCATGGTGTTGTTCAGTGCGGCATAATGTTGTTCAGTGCGGCATGGTGTTGTTCAGTGCGGCATGGTGTTGTTCAGTGCGGCATAATGTTCAGTGCGGCATAATGTTGTTCAGTGCGGCATGGTGTTGTTCAGTGCGGGATGGTGTTGTTCAGTGCAGGATGGTGTTGTTCAGTGCGGCATGGTGTTGTTCAATGCGGGATCGTGTTGTTCAGTGCGGCATGGTGTTGTTCAGTGCGGCATGGTGTTGTTCAGTGCGGCATGGTGTTGTTCAGTGCGGCATGGTGTTGTTCAGTGCGGCATAATGTTGTTCAGTGCGGCATAATGTTGTTCAGTGCGGCATAATGTTGTTCAGTGCGGCATAATGTTGTTCAGTGCGGCATAATGTTGTTCAGCGCGGCATAATGTTGTTCAGTGCGGGATGGTGTTGTTCATTGAGGCATGGTGTTGTTCAGTGCGGCATGGTGTTGTTCAGTGCGGCATGGTGTTGTTCAGTGCGGGATGGTGTTGTTCAGTGCAGGATGGTGTTGTTCAGTGCGGCATGGTGTTGTTCAATGCGGCATGGTGTTGTTCAGTTCGGGATGGTGTTGTTCAGTGCGGCATGGTGTTGTTCAGTGCGGCATAATGTTTTTCAGTGCGGCATGGTGTTGTTCAGTGCGGCATGGTGTTGTTCAGTGCAGCATAATGTTGTTCAGTGCGGCATGGTGTTGTTCAGTGCGGAATGGTGTTGTTCAGTGCGGCATGGTGTTGTTCAGTGCGGCATGGTGTTGTTCAGTGCGGCATGGTGTTGTTCAGTGCGGCATGGTGTTGTTCAGTGCGGGATGGTGTTCAATGCGGGATCGTGTTGTTCAGTGCGGCATGGTGTTGTTCAGTGCGGCATGGTGTTGTTCAGTGCGGCATGGTGTTGTTCAGTGCGGCATGGTGTTGTTCAGTGCGGCATGGTGTTGTTCATTTCGGCATAATGTTGTTCAGTGCGGCATAATGTTGTTTAGTGCGGCATGGTGTTGTTCAGTGCGGGATGGTGTTGTTCAGTGCGTTACAATGTTGTTCAGTGCGGCATGGTGTTGTTCAGTGCGGCATGGTGTTGTTCAGTGCGGCATGGTGTTGTTCAGTGCGGCATAATGTTGTTCAGTGCGGCATAATGTTGTTCAGTGCGGCATGGTGTTGTTCAGTGCGGGATGGTGTTGTTCAGTGCGGGATGGTGTTGTTCAGTGCGGCATGGTGTTCAATGCGGAATGGTGTTGTTCAGTGCAGGATGGTGTTGTTCAGTGCGGCATGGTGTTGTTCAGTGCGGCATAATGTTGTTCAGTGCGGCATGGTGTTCAGTGCGGCATGGTGTTGTTCAGTGCGGCATGGTGTTGTTCAGTGCGGCATGGTGTTGTTCAGTGCGGCATAATGTTGTTCAGTGCGGCATGGTGTTGTTCAGTGCGGCATGGTGTTGTTCAGTGCGGCATAATGTTCAGTGCGGCATAATGTTGTTCAGTGCGGCATGGTGTTGTTCAGTGCGGGATGGTGTTGTTCAGTGCAGGATGGTGTTGTTCAGTGCGGCATGGTGTTCAGTGCGGGATGGTGTCTTTCAGTGCGGCATGGTGTCGTTCAGTGCGGCATGGTGTCTTTCAGTGCGGCATGGTGTCGTTCAGTGAGGCATGGTGTTGTTCAGTGCGGCATGGTGTTATTTAGTGCGGCATGGTGTTGTTCAGTGCGGGATGGTGTTGTTCAGTGTGGCATGGTGTTCAGTGCGGCATGGTGTTGTTCAGTGCGGTATCGTGTTGTTCAGTGCGGTATCGTGTTTCTCAGTGCGGTATCGTGTTGTTCAGTGCAGTATCGTTGTGTTGTTCGTATTGTGTTGTGTTGTTCGTAATGTGTTGTGTTGTTCGTATTGTGTTGTGTTGTTCATATTGTGTTGTTCATATTGTGTTGAGTTATTCGTATTGTGTTGTGTTGTTCGTATTGTGTTGCCTTTAACACTTAGCCTCTAACACTTAGCCTCTAACACTTAGCCTCTAACACTTAGCCTCTAGCATCTAGAAGGTAAATAAATAGGAAGGAAGGACTCACCAGTGACGTCTTCGCCCACGTCCAAGCGTTGTACTTTGTATTTTCATCCTTCTGACAGTGGAAAACATAGCCAACAAACACCGTGGAACCTAAACGAATGAAAGAAAACTATCATTTGGCCACAACCAACATTCACAGATACAACACAATGTGACGTGCGGGGTTGAGGTTAAAGGTTGAGTGAAGGGCCCTCGTTTTAAACTACTTTTTTGAAAAGGATTGGGAACAAGTAAGACGTATTTAATTTATTTAATGGGAAGTAGTAAGAGCTATTGAATTTAATCTATGTATTATATTCTATTGTATTGTATTGTTGTTTTCTTTTGGATTGTATTCACACTAACCCCACTAAAACTTCAGCCCACAAAAACTCGCCTCTGGCGCCTAGCCTCTGGCACTTAGCCTCTAACACTTAGCCTTTAACACTTAGCCTTTAACACTTAGCCTTTAACACTTAGCCTAGAAGGTGAATAAATAGGGTTAAAGGTTGAGTGAAGGGACCTCGTTTTAAACTACTTTTTTGAAAAGGAGTGGGAACAAGTAAGACGTATTTAATTTATTTAATGGGAAGTAGTAAGACTTATTAAATTTATTTAATCTACTTTTCTTCCCAGGCAAAATTTGATGTGCTGCAATTCCAAATTTCCAAAGTGAATGAAGGAATGAAGTCCTTTAAATTATGATTTTGTATAAATACTAGGCATTAACACAAAATCGACGGCACAAAATGGGCAGACTTTACTTGTTTGAAAAGGACTGGTTACAAGACAGACTTTTTTAATTTATTTAATGGGAAGAAGACTTATTTAGTTTAATTGATCTATTTTTGTTCCCTGGCAAAATTCGATTTGCTGCAATTCCAAATTTCCAAAGTGAATGAAGGAAAGAAGTCGTTTAAATTATGATTTTGTTTAAATACTAGGCATAGACACAAAATCTACGGCACAAAATGGGCAGACTTTACTT
Organism: Syngnathus floridae; assembly: GCF_059516105.1. Taxonomy (NCBI): domain Eukaryota; kingdom Metazoa; phylum Chordata; class Actinopteri; order Syngnathiformes; family Syngnathidae; genus Syngnathus; species Syngnathus floridae. Next base: position 532,390 of record NC_142416.1, on the reverse strand, counting down.
GTTTGAAGAGGACTGGTTACAAGACAGACTTTTCTGATTTATTTAATGGGAAGAAGACTTATTTAGTTTATTTAATCTATTTTTGTTCCCTGGCAAAATTGGATTTGCTGAAATTGTATTTTGCCAAATCTTGCCTTGAGACCTGATAGGAAGTATTAAACGCTTAGTTAAATCAATACAAGTTGGTAATAAGAGCGAGTAATGTTGGTTGAACCGATGAATGAAGGTTGAAAGCAATTTAAATTATGACTTTGTATAAATACTAGATATTAACAGAACATCTACTGCGCGAAATGGGCAGAGTTTACTTGTTTGAGAAGGAGTGGCTTATTCAAAACTAAGATTTATTTAATCTGTTTGTTCCCAGGCAAAATTGGATGTGATGCAATTCCAAATTTCACCACATGATGGTGCCCAATTTTGACTTCATAGGACATATTAAACACTTAGCTTGTTATTATGTTCAAGGTAATCAGATTTGTTTATTATTCTAATGGCCTCTTCAAAACTATTCTGGATTACTACTTTGGATCTATTCTACATTACTTGGCAACAACATACTCTGTAACAGATTAGGCAGTATAATCATATATGTTAACTTGAGAGTGTCCACACTCAATCTACTTATCGTGATGTGTTAAATCAATTACTGTTAGACATTATTTGTCTGATAATCTACCAAATCTTTAAATTGAAGAATTTGTGATTTAATTAATAGCTTGTTGTTATGTTCAGGGTAATCAGACTTGTATATAATTCTAATGGCCTTCTTTTGAAAACTATTCTGAATTACAACTTTGGATCTTATATTACTTTGCAACAATCTACTCGGTGACAGATTAGGCAGTATAATCACATTTGTTAACTTCAGTGCCCACACCGTATTTATTTATGGTTATTTGTTAAATCAAGTACTGTTAGACATGAAATAGGAAGTGTTTAACATAAATGTTATGGCTACTCACCATTGTAGCTCGCTCCTGGTCAATGATACGAGCCTCTTCTTGCAGTGGAAAACTTGCAGCCAACAAACACCGTGGAACCTAAAGGAATGAAATTAAACATTAACATTTCGCCTCGACCAATTTTCACACGTACAACGCAACGCGGCTACACTTCTGCTATTACAAACGTAAATCTCCTTAAACACAATGAGTGTTACTTACCGTGTACGCTCTAGACGGTCCAGTTGCAAGCAGAAAATAAAGATATTTCCGTTGATAATCGTCGCTGCTCAGTGGCTCACGGCCATCGCGCCAACAGATTTGAATTTTGGCGGAGGTTCGGGCAATTACGTCATATCCGCGGCACATGACTGCAACGTAATACCCGCTTATCTGAAACGGCAGTTAAAAGTAGAGTTACATCAAGTTTTCTTGGAACCTAAACGAATGAAAGAAAACTATCATTTGGCCACAACCAACATTCACAGATACAACACAACGTGCGGGGTTGAGGTTAAAGATTGAGTGAAGGGCCCTCGTTTTAAACTACTGTTTTGAAAAGGAGTGGGAACAAGTAAGACGTATTTAATTTATTTAATGGGAAGTAGTAAGACTTATTAAATTTATTTAATCTACTTTTCTTCCCAGGCAAAATTTGATGTGCTGCAATTCCAAATTTCCAAAGTGAATGAAGGAATGAAGTCCTTTAAATTATGATTTTGTATAAATACTAGGCATTAACACAAAATCGACGGCACAAAATGGGCAGACTTTACTTGTTTGAAAAGGACTGGTTACAAGACAGACTTTTTTAATTTATTTAATGGGAAGAAGACTTATTTAGTTTAATTGATCTATTTTTGTTCCCTGGCAAAATTCGATTTGCTGCAATTCCAAATTTCCAAAGTGAATGAAGGAAAGAAGTCGTTTAAATTATGATTTTGTTTAAATACTAGGCATAGACACAAAATCTACGGCACAAAATGGGCAGACTTTACTTGTTTGAAGAGGACTGGTTACAAGACAGACTTTTCTGATTTATTTAATGGGAAGAAGACTTATTTATTTTATTTAATCTATTTTTGTTCCCTGGCAAAATTGGATTTGCTGAAACTGTATTTTGCCAAATCTTGCCTTGAGACCTGATAGGAAGTATTAAACGCTTAGTTAAATCAATACAAGTTGGTAATAAGAGCGAGTAATGTTGGTTGAACCGATGAATGAAGGTTGAAAGCAATTTAAATTATGACTTTGTATAAATACTAGATATTAACAGAACATCTACTGCGCGAAATGGGCAGAGTTTACTTGTTTGAGAAGGAGTGGCTTATTCAAAACTAAGATTTATTTAATCTGTTTGTTCCCAGGCAAAATTGGATGTGATGCAATTCCAAATTTCACCACATGATGGTGCCCAATTTTGACTTCATAGGACATATTAAACACTTAGCTTGTTATTATGTTCAAGGTAATCAGATTTGTTTATTATTCTAATGGCCTCTTCAAAACTATTCTGGATTACTACTTTGGATCTATTCTACATTACTTGGCAACAACATACTCTGTAACAGATTAGGCAGTATAATCATATATGTTAACTTGAGAGTGCCCACACTCAATCTACTTATCGTGATGTGTTAAATCAATTACTGTTAGACATTATTTGTCTGATAATCTACCAAATCTTTGAATTGAAGAATTTGTGATTTAATTAATAGCTTGTTCAGGGTAATCAGACTTGTATATAATTCTAATGGCCTTCTTTTGAAAACTATTCTGAATTACAACTTTGGATCTTATATTACTTTGCAACAATCTACTCGGTGACAGATTAGGCAGTATAATCACATATGTTAACTTCAGTGCCCACACTGTATTTATTTATGGTTATTTGTTAAATCAAGTACTGTTACACATGAAATAGGAAGTGTTTAACATAAATGTTATGGCTACTCACCATTGTAGCTCGCTCCTGGTCAATGATACGAGCCTCTTCTTGCAGTGGAAAACTTGCAGCCAACAAACACCGTGGAACCTAAAGGAATGAAATTAAACATTAACATTTCGCCTCGACCAATTTTCACACGTACAACGCAACGCGGCTACACTTCTGCTATTACAAACGTAAATCTCCTTAAACACAATGAGTGTTACTTACCGTGTACGCTCTAGACGGTCCAGTTGCAAGCAGAAAATAAAGATATTTCCGTTGATAATCGTCGCTGCTCAGTGGCTCACGGCCATCGCGCCAACAGATTTGAATTTTGGCGGAGGTTCGGGCAATTACGTCATATCCGCGGCACATGACTGCGACGTAATACCCGCTTATCTGAAACGGCAGTTAAAAGTAGAGTTACATCAAGTTTTCTTGGAACCTAAACGAATGAAAGAAAACTATCATTTGGCCACAACCAACATTCACAGATACAACACAACGTGCGGGGTTGAGGTTAAAGATTGAGTGAAGGGCCCTCGTTTTAAACTACTGTTTTGAAAAGGAGTGGAAACAAGTAAGACGTATTTAATTTATTTAATGGGAAGTAGTAAGACTTATTAGATTTATTTAATCTACTTTTCTTCCCAGGCAAAATTTGATGTGCTGCAATTCCAAATTTCCAAAGTGAATGAAGGAATGAAGTCCTTTAAATTATGATTTTGTATAAATACTAGGCATAAACACAAAATCGACGGCACAAAATGGGCAGACTTTACTTGTTTGAAAAGGACTGGTTACAAGACAGACTTTTTTAATTTATTTAATGGGAAGAAGACTTATTTAGTTTAATTGATCTATTTTTGTTCCCTGGCAAAATTCGATTTGCTGCAATTCCAAATTTCCAAAGTGAATGAAGGAAAGAAGTCGTTTAAATTATGATTTTGTTTAAATACTAGGCATAGACACAAAATCTACGGCACAAAATGGGCAGACTTTACTTGTTTGAAGAGGACTGGTTACAAGACAGACTTTTCTGATTTATTTAATGGGAAGAGGACTTATTTAGTTTATTTAATCTATTTTTGTTCCCTGGCAAAATTGGATTTGCTGAAATTGTATTTTGCCAAATCTCGATTTGAGACCTGATAGGAAGTATTAAACGCTTAGTTAAATCAATACAAGTTGGTAATAAGAGCGAGTAATGTTGGTTGAACCGATGAATGAAGGTTGAAAGCAATTTAAATTATGACTTTGTATAAATACTAGATATTAAAAGAACATCTACTGCGCAAAATGGGCAGAGTTTACTTGTTTGAGAAGGAGTGGCTTATTCAAAACTAAGATTTATGTAATCTGTTTGTTCCCAGGCAAAATTGGATGTGATGCAATTCCAAATTTCACCATATGATGGTGCCCAATTTTGACTTCATAGGACATATTAAACACTTAGCTTGTTATTATGTTCAAGGTAATCAGATTTGTTTATCATTCTAATGGCCTCTTCAAAACTATTCTGGATTACTACTTTGGATCTATTCTACATTACTTGGCAACAACATACTCTGTAACAGATTAGGCAGTATAATCACATATGTTAACTTGAGAGTGCCCACACTCAATCTACTTATCGTGATGTGTTAAATCAATTACTGTTAGACATTATTTGTCTGATAATCTACCAAATCTTTGAATTGAAGAATTTGTGATTTAATTAATAGCTTGTTCAGGGTAATCAGACTTGTATATAATTCTAATGGCCTTCTTTTGAAAACTATTCTGAATTACAACTTTGGATCTTATATTACTTTGCAACAATCTACTCGGTGACAGATTAGGCAGTATAATCACATATGTTAACTTCAGTGCCCACACTGTATTTATTTATGGTTATTTGTTAAATCAAGTACTGTTAGACATGAAATAGGAAGTGTTTAACATAAATGTTATGGCTACTCACCATTGTAGCTCGCTCCTGGTCAATGATATGAGCCTCTTCTTGCAGTGGAAACCTTGCAGCCAACAAACACCGTGGAACCTAAAGGAATGAAATTAAACATTAACATTTCGCCTGGACCAACATTCACACGTACAACGCAACGCGGCTACACTTCTGCTATTACAAACGTAAATCTCCTTAAACACAACGAGTGTTACTTACCGTGTACGCTCTAGGCAAAATTGGATGTGATGCAATTCCAAATCTAGCTGAAACGGCAGTTAAAAGTAGAGTTACATCAAGTTTTCTTTTTTAATCAACACAATCATTTACAACCGTTGACCAGAAAGAATCGTCGAAATTCGACGTCCCCCACAAACGCCACGCTCACTCGCTTTTCAGGGCAACAAAAGTACTTCTTTTTAAAAACGATGAGTTGTACTTACCGTGTACGCTCTGGACGGTCCAGTTGCAAGCAGAAAATAAAAATATTTCTCTTGTTAGTCGTATGTTACCATCCGCTGTGTCTTTGTCAACATCGCCGCCATTTTCCTACTTCCTGCTGCGAGCCACGCCCACGGATTTAAATTTGGGCGGAAGCTCTTTCCATTGGCGTCGTTTTCGCGTATAGCAAATCCGATTGGTTGGGAAGGGGGCACGGTTATGCAGCCGAGGGGTCCTGTGATCGGTGGGATGTAAAGTAGGCGTCGACGTCACATCCGCGTCACGTGACCACGACGTGGCAAACGTCATATAGCAACCGCTGTTTTGTTTAGTAGACTTACAGTTGTTATGCATTGACATAATGGCGCACACACCAAATAGATTTAAATAAATTAAATAATTCTTCTGCCCACTCTCTTTTAAACAAGTTAACTCTCCCCGCGGATTTGAATTCTGGCGAAAGTTACGCCCATCGACGTCACGTATGTCACGTGACCACGACGTGGCAGATGTCATATAGCAACCGCTGGTTTGTTTAGTAGATTTACAGTTGTTATGCATTGGCATAATGGTGTGCACTCAAAATAGATTTAAATAAATTAAATATTTCTTCTGCCCACTCCCTTTTAAACAAGTTAACTCTGCCCACGTCCATTGACGTCTTGTCTGCGTCACGTGACCACGACGTAGCGACGTCATATAGTAACCGCTGTTTTGATCAGTAGACTTAGTTATTATGCGTTGACATAATGGCGCATAGTGAGCTGAAGTGCATGGCGCTGAAGATTTGAATCTTTGAAATGCGCTGAGGTCTGACATATCAGGCAGAATGGTTTGCCATCACGTTCAACAAAAAATAGAAACTTTCCCACTCTGATTAAAACGTCCTGTGTTCATCTACGTATTTTCGTTTTGCTGTGCATCTTTTCCCTGCCATTTCGAGAGCCCAATTGACACTCATAGTTTAAAGAAATGTGTTTGCCCATCCTACTTTGTGGAATTTCACCACATGCGCTTTTGACCAAAATACCAAATTGAACTCAAGTGAAGCCAACACGCACAACCCCCCCCCCCCCCCCCCCCCACACACACACACCCACACACACACACACAAATGTTGATATGAACATAAAAGAGCCGCATGCGGTTCGGGAGTTGCGGCTTGGCCAAACCTGTACTATACAACTTTATTTGTATAAAATTTTCACAACAGCTGTCACACAAACAAAGCGGGAAAAACCGAAGACGTGCGTGTTCCGCCCACGCTGGATTTATTTGCACCTTTGAAAAGACACCGTATTGCCGCAGATGTGGCAAAGAGTACTTTTGGGCATCTGAGACGGAAGGATGTCCAAAGCATCACGTCACCTGCTCTGGTAGGCATGGTGGTGGGACGTTGAGGTCAACCGCTTTGGGGTTGGCTGAATCTTTGATCGCAGGATGCAAAACACTTGAAGACAGAAGCAGAAAAGCAGAGCTAAATGCAAAATGTACTCACCGGTGACTCCAATTTTTTTCCCCCCTGAAGAAACAGCTGGACGGGTGGCCCCGGCTGGCCAGTGGGACTCTTGTTATTCTGACCCTTTTTAGTGCGCGTTTGGGGCAACAACCGTTTTTTGTGGCGCTCTTTTCTGGTTCAAAAGTGCCCTGCATGTGAATTTGCTTTTCCTGCCTTCTGATTGGATGAGCGCCGGTGTGACGCGGTGCCTCTGTCACCGTGGCGGGGGGTATACGTTGGCATCGGAGCGTCTGCCAACGTCTGAGACCGGCTGGCAGTGTATCGGAGGTGTCGAGTGCGGTGCCGATGGAGCTCACTCACCAGCTGGTGTTAGGGCCACAGAATGAAGGCCAAGGAGAAGAATAGAAAGAGAAACAGAAACTTCTCCTCCAATTGTTTGATTTGTCTCTTCTGAGCTTCAATGAATTCTTTCAGCTCTTTGTAAGCGTGCAAGTAAGTGCCGGGCTGGCTTTGGGCCCTTACCTGTTGCGCGCTGTGCAGCAGATCCATTCTCTCTTGGAGGATGCAAGCGTCGCGCTCCCTCAACTCGCACATCAGGGCTCGCTTCCATTGGTCCACGGCGCTCCTAAGCTCTTCTCTCTGATCCGCCGTCAGCACGTCATTCACGCCAGCGTGGCTGGCTTTTTCGCCGTCCGTGGCGGGGCAGTCCCGCTGCGGTAGCGCCTCGTACAACATGGCCTCCAGCTCCAGGATCCTCTGGGCCGCAATCCTCGTCCATCAGTGGTCCGGCGGGAGATTTGAGGGAGGCTTACCTTATGAGCCTGGTCCATGGAACACTTCCTGAAGTCCAACTCTTCATCCAGGTAGCCCTTCTGCTTGCAGAACATAGAAGAGCCCAAAGGCACAGCGTCAACAAGCTTCTTTCAGCGCAAAGCCTTCCAAAAGTCACATTTGAGCCGCCGAGTCTCGTGGAGTGCGAACATAAGGAGTTCGACATACACTTACGGCGTTATAGCCCAGGATGTCCATCTTCTTCATCAGATCACTGATGTTGATGTCCGGGGGAAAGGCGCAAGGAGCAATGTAAGGTGTTCTGGGACCTCGGGTTAAGGTTAGGGTTGCGAGGGACGCCTTACGTACGCTCACGCCCTCGGCCTCGCAGTAGATCTGCAAAGGGCTGAGGCCGTCTGGGAAACGGACTTGCAGAAACTTCAAGACGGGGGAGCGCCACTCCCTCTCCTGAAAGGCAGAGGCATGCATCCGTCCGTCCGTCCGTCCGTCACATCTCTGGCCTCAACACGCTTGTGCGAGTCTTCCCACCTCCAGCTCCAGGATGCGGAACTCAAGCAGTTCGTTTTGGTCTCGGATATCCTGGATGTGCTCTTTCAGACGCGCTTCTTCCGCCTCCATCCGCCTGACCTGAAAAGACAGTCAGACCTCATCTGCGGGGCTTCCCGACGGGTGTGACGCCAAGCGACTCCGCCCAGCGCCTTTCTTTCCGTCACCTTTTCGGCCAACTGCTGATTGCTCTGACGCAGCAGCTGCTTCTCCTCCACCCACTTGACATTCTAGAAGAGACAAACGCGTGGACAGCTTTGGAATGTTGTGTCATTTTCATCCACAAATTCTTTGGTTGACTGGAAAATGACATTTGCTTTTCTCCGCATTTTCCCAGCCACATTCGGGGGGGGGGTTGGTCCAGTAATGCCAGACGAATGAGTGACTGAAGAATGTAGCTATTTTGTCTGAGAAAAAGGTGTGCTCATTGATGAGCTTACCTGTCCTTGTTGCTTCAGCGCTGACTCCAGATCTGCTACTCTGCTTTGATAGTGACCCATTTCTACCATCAGCTTTTCTCTGGTCTGAAAGGAGGAGGAGGGAGGCTCCTCCTCCTCCTTTCAGACCAGAGAACACCCGAGGCTGGGTGAGAACGGGGAGGCTGCGACCCGGCCGGGGGTTGCGGGAAGGGGCGCCACCTTGATCTCCTTCTCGGCGTCGTAGTCCCCTTCGCTGGTCTGGGCTAGCAGAGCGTAGGCTCGTTGCAGCGCTTGATATTCTTGCGTCAGCTGGCGGTAGCGAAGCTCCGCCTCTTCATGCACACACCAATGCAACACAGCACTAGTACCAGAATCAGTCAGACCGGCGACAAAGCACCCGCGACGCAAAGACGAGTCCGATTCCAGGCTGAAGAGGAATGTTTGGTGCCAATACGCTGGCAGAAATGGCGGGCTACCTCTTCGGGTTCCGTGTCGGGGGTTCTGTCGGTGTGAAAAGACAAGGACGATCCGTCCGAGTCCACCAACACGTCTTCGTCGTAGCCGTAAAATGTTTCGATGACCTGCGGGCGCGGAAGCAAACATCTCTCTGAACAAACTGAAGCGACACCTCACGATGAATCGACGATAGGAACGATAGCGAGAAAAAGGCCATTTCATCTTGCGCAACACCAAGCAGCCGCAAACAAACAGACTCACCTTGCAGGACCTCACGCTTTGTTCCTCCTCAGAGATTCTCGACGTCGGTATCGTAGCAGCAAATCTCTCTCCTGTCGACACAAATAATCCGCCTTTGAGATTCTTTGGATGCAAAGGGAACGAACGGCTCCGGCGCAGAAACAAACGCGACTCACAATGACATTTCTGACATGAGCTCCTGTCTCCAGAGCCTGAAAAACACGTCACCGGCGATGATTGGAGGGACGCTCGTCTTTTCCAAAAGTGACAACTACAGGGTGTGTCAGGGTTTTCCAGATTATCTTTATCGTATCATTATGTTGCTTTGACTTTGACTGCAACCTGTAATAAATAATATTATTTATCCCTTATTTATCCCTATCGCTTATCCCTTCCTACACAAAGTCGTAAAACACCCCTTGCTATGTTTTGACTAGAGGTCAAGGGCTTCCTCTATTCAATCCACTCTTACACCCACCCTGTTTCTCTTAATTGAAATGCTCGTGCAGGAGCCGAGAGTCAGACTTCATTCGTACAACGGATGGACTCTCCACCTGCAGGTGTCCAAAAGAACTTACTTGTCTCCCGTGTGGTTCTTGCAAAATAAGTTGGAGCGAGCGCAACTCTAACAGGGTGCATTTTGCCACTAGCTGCCTACAGACAATGATGTCGCGCTCGCGGCTCATGGTTGACGGGCTGAGCAGCCGGGCAAGTCCGTCGTTTTCAGCGCACAGCGAGTGGCAAAGGCGCTGACAAAACGGGAGCTTTGAGCTGCTGAAAACGGCAAAACAAGTCTAAAGCGTGTTCAAACGCGTGCGCACAATGCTCCTGCTTGAAAGGTCGGAATTTAAGGGGCCAATTTTTTGGATGGCGGCCGCCGGCCAAGCTTTGGACGGAAAAGGTTTCCTGGCGACAGCGAGCGAGCGTGGCGCTGCCGTACGTGCACCGAGTCGCCTGCCTGAAGACGTTGGACAAGTCGTCGATGATGTGCCGCTGCTCCACAACTTGAAGGAACTCCATTTCACCGTCCTGCTGGCCGCAACCGCGGTCCAGGTCATTGAGCGAACTAGGCCTTCTCTGTGGAACACAAATGCAGTGGACTCTGTTGGCACGCCGCCGTTGTCCGCGTCGACTTACCAAGCTTGCCATCTCCTCGTTCTCCTGGGTGACAAAGCGCACTTTGTTTTCAAGGCGACACAGCACCAGCGAGAGTTCTTCATTCTTCCTGCTCAGGCGTTTGTTTTTGTACAGGAGTGGCAGAAACTGGCTTTCTGTTTCTCTCAGTCGCTTTAGCTGCAAGCATGAAGTGCGGGATGTGAAAGACGCACAACACGCGGGCCAGAACGTATCCATTCCTTTTGCATCGGTTTGAACGGAATCGTGGCTTTGGCTCCCAATAAAAGACATCTACCAGGCAACCGACTCGACGCGCCGCTCAACTAATAAGCAAGCGCAATGGGTGCCTCGCTGGATGGCGCGCATCAAACGTAGCGCAAACCTTCAAGCGTGCCGTCAATAAATTACCAGTTCATTGCGCTCTTCAGAAAGCAGGGCGTTTCGATCCTCCAGGTTCCTGATGACTGCGCTGAGCTCAGCGATTTTCAGATGAAACCGTCGCGTGTCCCGATCCTCCTGAGACTGAAAACGCCCCGCAACACACACACACAAGCACTCGTTCAAAGTTCAAAACTGTTTTTGTGCTACCTTCCTCCAGCAACGAACTAAGTCATGCGTACTGCAAGTGTGTGATGAGGTGGCTTACGCAATGAAGAGGATTGCTAGTAGCGGCGTTGACCCCACTTCCAGGGTAGTTTAGGCCCGCCCTTTGGGAATCCCTCAGGGCAGCGATCTGCTGCTCGGCAGCCTGAGTCTGCAGCTGAAGGCGGTGGACGTGGCCGGCCCCAGGGCTTCATCCAAAACACTAACCGCTCTGTCTTTCAGCTTGATCTCATCCGTCTGGATGTACAAACGGGGAGCGCTCAGGCAGGCGGGCAAACTCATTTGCCAGAATTGTGACAAAAACAAAGAGAGCAACCGGCCAATTTTTTTTCTTGAATCGACTAGAACACCTTTGCTGTGACAAAAGCGAAGCGAGCAACCGGACATTTTCTTCTTGTGAAATAGAATAGAATAGAATGCCTTAGGTGTCATTGCACTGCAGGTATACAACGAAATTGGGAACATAGCCACGCACCGCGCATCTGATCAGTCCTACCAGTCGGCGGATCTCCCTCTCGCAGTCTCTCTTGGTTCGGCTCAGCTCCTCCCGATGCTGGTGATGAGCCGATCGGAGCTCGGCCGCTCGGGACTGCCAGGCCTGCTGGGCCGCTGCCAGGGCTTCTTCCGCGCTCCTGGTGGAGGCGACACCGCTCGGTCTCCCGACACCGCCGCGTCTCCTCCACCTCCGCCAGCAAAGCGCCCCCCCTCCTCACCTGAGCAGACATTGCGCCACACCGGGCCGTTGAGACCGCAACGGAGCGCCGCGACGCTTACTGGGGACAAGCTACACAATACGGTAGCGGCCGCATCGAAGCCCGACGTGGCGTGCGGATAGTCAGACACGGATAGAGCGGATCACCTTGTCCATGGAGCCGTCCCTCAGGCTGAGGACCAAGGCATTCAGTTGCTGGATCTCTCCATCTTTGATTTTGATCACTCTCATCAGCTCCATTTCATGCTGCCGCAGTAATGTCTCCCTGGTAATGGCTAACTCTTTCTGCTTCTCCTCATGGAGTTTGCTTTTGAGTTCCGTCATGGCGGCGGTGGCACGGTGGTGCTCCGCCCGCAGGTCCTGACTTCTCTCTCTCTCCAGACAGCTGACCTGACATGACTTAGACTTAGACTTAGACAAACTTTATTGTCATCTTGTCTGCACATGGTGCATACAAAACGAAATTCCGTTGCATACGTCTTACAACAAAGTAGTGATATTGCAGTTGAATAGAAGTAACATATCCTATGAAAATATATATATATACATATACTATATATATATATATATATATTAAAAATAAGTATAAAGTGCAGCAGTGATAATTATGCAATAGTGCAAGTAGGCAAAACAGTATTCAAGAGTGTGCAGAGGAATGCTAAACCATGTATTAAACTTCTATTTAAAGGGTTTATACAAGTTCAGTAAAGTTGGTAGTGCGAGATAGTGCAAGATAGAGGTCCGTAGTGTCATAAAGTACAGTTCTGTGAATGTGTGATGCAGAGTTCAGTTTAGAGCTCAACAGTTCTAGTGTTCAACAGTCTGATGACAGCAGGGAAAAAGCTGTTGCAGAACCTGGTGGACCTGCAGCGGATGCTGCAAACCTCTTCCCAGAGGGCAGCAGGGAGAACAGTCCATGGTGGGGGTGTGATGGGTCATTGATGATGTTACGGGCACGGGACATGCAGCGCTGAGATGAAATGTCCTGAATGGAGGGAAGAGGAGCCCCTATGATCCTCTCTGCTGTCCTCACCACTCTCCTCACGTTCTTCCAATCGGAGGCGGTGCAGCCTCCACACCACACAGAGAGACAGCTTGTCAGAATGCTCTCTATGGTGCTCCTGTAGAACGTCCTCATGATGGGTGGGGGCAGGTGGGCTCTCCTCATCCTCCGCTGTAAGTACAAGCGCTTCTGTGCCCTCTTGACCAGTGCCGTAGTGTTCATAGTCCAGGTGAGGTCTTCTGTGATGTGGACCCCCAGGAATTTGGTGGTGCTGACCACCTCCACAGCTGAGCTGTTGATGATCAGTGGAGCGTGGTGAGGCTGTTTTTTCCTGAAGTCGACGATGATCTCCTTCATCTTCTCCTCATTCAGGATCAGGCTGTTTTCTCTGCACCAGCCCACCAGCTGCTCCACCTCCTCTCTGTAGTCCAGGTCGTTGTTGTCTCTGATGAGCCCCACCACCGTTGTGTCGTCTGCTGACTTCACGATGTGATTGGTGGTGAACCTGAGGACGCAGTCGTGTGTCATCAGGGTGAACAGCAGGGGGCTCAGGACGCAGCCCTGAAGGGAGCCTGTGCTGAGGGTGATGACATCAGAGGTGTTCTGTCCGACCCGGACTGACTGAGGTCTGTTGCTGAGGAAGTCTAGCAGCCAGTTGCGAAGGGGGGTGTTGAAGCCCAGGTGTTCCAATTTTCCTACCAGATGCTGTGGGATGATGGTGTTAAACGCTGAGCTGAAGTCCAGGAACAGCCTCCGCACATGGGTGTTCTTCTCCTCCAGGTGAGCCAGGCTCAGGTGAAGAACGGAGGAGATGGCGTCCTGAGTGGAGCGGTTTTGCCGGTCGGCAAACTGGAACGGGTCAAATAATAGGGGGAGTCTGGAAACGATGTGACCTTTAAGCAGCCTTTCGAAGCACTTCATCATAACCGGAGTCAGTGCAACAGGCCGGTAATCATTAAATGAGGTGATTTGAGGTTTCTTCGGCACCGGAATGATGGAGGCAGTCTTAAAGCACGCCGGCACTGTGGCTTGGCCCAGCGAGGTGTTAAAAATGTCTGTGATGACCCCAGCCAGATGACTTGCACATTCCCTGAACACACGCCCAGGAATGTTGTCGGGGCCAGGGGCCTTACAGGGGTTGACTCTCCTCAGGGTCTTCAACACATCGGCGGAGTCAAGGCAGAGTACCTCCTCTTCCTGATGGGGGACAGTTTTAACTGCTGGAGTGCCGTTTAGTGCCTCGAACCTCCCAAAGAAGTTATTTAGACCATTTAGAAAGTCAGCATCAACTACACCCACCGGGGGGGGGGGAGAGTGAGTTGTAGTCTGTAATCGCCCGTATGCCTTGCCACATACTCCTGATGTTTTTGACGTCGTGGAAACGATCCTGAAATTTTCGACTGCGGTCTCGCTTCGCTATCCTGATGGCACGGTTCAAGTTGGCTCTCGCTGTCCTCAGTGTCTCCTTGTCGCCAGACTTGAAGGCAGAGTTCCGCGCTCGTAGCGTTTGACGTACCTCCTCAGTCATCCAGGGTCGTTGGTTGCCCCGGGTGATGACATTCTTAGTGGTGCTGACGTCCTCGGTGCATTTGTTGATGTAGGCTGACACAGTCATGGCACACGCATGTCTAATCTACATCGGGAAAACTGGGAGGGAGGGAGGGAGGGAGGCAGGCAGGGAGGCAGGCAGGGAGGCAGGCAGTGTCTGTCTGTTGAGGTTTTCACCTTGTTCTTCTCCTGCTGAAGTTCTAACTGGACGTCCATCAGTTTGGTTCTCAGCTCGTCATTGGCGGCCTGAAGGGCGTCCGTTCGCTCCGCCTTGGCCCGCCCTGCCGGAGCTCGTTTGGACATCTCTTACTCGAGTCTCGCCCGGTCGTCAGTCAGAGATCACAACATTTGTACCTGGAGAGCACAAACGCAGCGCTGTTTTCCACTGGCTTCGAACTCAACTTCAATCGGTACCGTAACTTACAACATCATAAACATAGAACTAGCTTGACTTATTCATTGAATAAATGCATTTGGTTCTTCAAAACTGCATCACGCAACATAGCGTGACCGAGACGGCCGTTATCCACCTGCGTGAAGTTATTTGGTGAAATGAATGAGATGTTTAAGACACCATCGTTCTGTCTCTATGTAGATGAAGGGAAATAATCGATTGCTGAAGGTCCAAAGGTGTTGTGATAAACAAATAAACATATTAGTGATTAGTGACATATTTGTGATAAACATATTAGGCAGGATAATCACATATGTTAACGTGACTGCCCACACTGTATTTATTTATGGTTATTTGTTAAATCGAGTACTGTTAGACATGAAATAGGAAGTGTTTAACATAAATGGAAGACGAAAGGGGTACTCACCATTGTAGCTCCTGCTGGTCAATGATACGAGCCTCTTCTTGCAGTGGAAAACATACAGCCAACAAACACCGTGGAACCTAAAGGAATGAAATTAAACATTAACATTTAGCCTCAACCAACATTCACAGATACAACGCAACGCAAACTACACAAACGTAAATCTTTTTAAACACAATGAGTTGTACTTACCGTGTACGCTCTAGACGGTCCACTTGCAAGCAGAAAATAAAGATATTTCTGTTGATAATCGTCGTGTTTGTATCCGGTGTCTCGCTCAAGGCCATTGCGCCCACAGATTTGAATTTTGGCGAGAGTTCAGCCTATTGACGTCATTTCCGCGGTGTAATACCCGCATATCTGAAACGGCAAAGTTAAGAGTAGAGTTAAATAAAGTTTTTAGTCAACGCAATAATTTACAACCG
Organism: Syngnathus floridae; assembly: GCF_059516105.1. NCBI lineage: Eukaryota > Metazoa > Chordata > Actinopteri > Syngnathiformes > Syngnathidae > Syngnathus > Syngnathus floridae. The sequence goes on along the minus strand of NC_142416.1, from coordinate 516,993 downwards.
TTGACCAGTCGAAATAATCGTCGAAATTTGGCGTCTGTGGCTGGAAGCAGACGCCGAGTTCGACATTCCTCCCAAACGCCGCACTCCCTCGCTTTTCAGGGCTAAAAAAAAACAGTTGTAATTACCTTGTACGCTCTAGACGGTCAAGTTGCAAGCTGAAAACAAAAATATTTGCCTTGTTAGTCATCGTGTTACTAACCGCTGTGTCTTGTTTGCCAGAATTGCCGCTTTCCTACTTCCTGTTGCAAGCCACGCCCACGGATTATAATTTTGCCGTGAGTTCCGCCTATTGACGTCATGTCCGCGTCACATGACTGCGACGTAATATTATCTAAAACTGTTTGTGCGGTATTGTGTTGTTCTGTGCGGTATTGTTATTCTGTGCGGCGTCGTGTTGTTCTGTGCGGCGTCGTGTTGTTCAGTGCGACGTCGTGTTGTTCAGTGCGGCATGGTGTTGTTCAGTAAGGCATGGTGTTGTTCAGTGCGGCATGGTGTTGTTCAGTGCGGCATGGTGTTGTTCAGTGCGGAATGGTGTTGTTCAGTGCAGCATGGTGTTGTTCAGTCCGGGATGGTGTTGTTCAATGCGGGATGGTGTTGTTCAGTGCGGGGTGGTGTTGTTCAGTGCGGGATGGTGTTGTTCAGTGCGGCATGGTGTTGTTCAATGCGGCATGGTGTTGTTCAGTGCGGGATGGTGTTGTTCAGTGCGGCATGGTGTTGTTCAGTGCGGCATAATGTTCAGTGCGGCATAATGTTGTTCAGTGCGGCATGGTGTTGTTCAGTGCGGGATGGTGTTGTTCAGTGCAGGATGGTGTTGTTCAGTGCGGCATGGTGTTCAGTGCGGGATGGTGTCTTTCAGTGCGGCATGGTGTCGTTCAGTGCGGCATGGTGTTGTTCAGTGCGGCATGGTGTTGTTCAGTGCGGCATGGTGTTGTTCAGTGCGGCATGGTGTTGTTCAGTGCGGAATGGTGTTGTTCAGTGCGGCATGGTGTTGTTCAGTGCGGGATGGTGTTGTTCAATGCGGGATCGTGTTGTTCAGTGCGGCATGGTGTTGTTCAGTGCGGCATGATGTTGTTCAGTGCGGCATAATGTTGTTCAGTGCGGCATGGTGTTGTTCAGTGCGGCATGGTGTTGTTCAGTGCGGCATGGTGTTGTTCAGTGCGGCATGGTGTTGTTCAGTGCGGCATAATGTTGTCCAGTGCGCCATAATGTTGTTCAGTGCGGCATGGTGTTGTTCAGTGCGGGATGGTGTTGTTCAGTGCGGCATGGTGTTGTTCAATGCGGCATGGTGTTGTTCAGTGCGGGATGGTGTTGTTCAGTGCGGGATAGTGTTGTTCAGTGCGGCATGGTGTTGTTCAATGCGGCATGGTGTTGTTCAGTGCGGGATGGTGTTGTTCAGTGCGGCATGGTGTTGTTCAGTGCGGCATGGTGTTGTTCAGTGCGGCATGGTGTTGTTCAGTGCGGCATGGTGTTGTTCAGTGCGGCATGGTGTTGTTCAGTGCGGCATGGTGTTGTTCAGTGCGGAATGGTGTTGTTCAGTGCGGCATGGTGTTGTTCAGTGCGGGATGGTGTTGTTCAATGCGGGATCGTGTGTTCAGTGCGGGGTGGTGTTTTTCAGTGCAGGATGGTGTTGTTCAGTGCAGGATGGTGTTGTTCAGTGCGGCATGGTGTTGTTCAATGCAGGATCGTGTTGTTCAGTGCAGCATAATGTTGTTCAGTGCAGCATGGTGTTGTTCAGTGCGGCATGGTGTTGTTCAATGCGGCATGGTGTTGTTCAGTGCGGGATGGTGTTGTTCAGTGCGGCATGGTGTTTTTCAGTGCGGCATAATGTTGTTCAGTGCAGCATGGTGTTGTTCAGTGCGGCATGGTGTTGTTCAGTGCGACATAATGTTGTTCAGTGCGGCATAATGTTGTTCAGTGCGGCATGGTGTTGTTCAGTGCGGCATGGTGTTGTTCAGTGCGGCATGGTGTTGTTCAGTGCGGCATGGTGTTGTTCAGTGCAGGATGGTGTTGTTCAGTGCAGGATGGTGTTGTTCAATGCGGCATGGTGTTGTTCAGTGCGGGATGGTGTTGTTCAGTGCGGGATGGTGTTGTTCATTGCGGCATGGTGTTGTTCAGTGCGGCATGGTGTTGTTCAGTGCGGCATGGTGTTGTTCAGTGCGGCATAATGTTGTTCAGTGCGGCATAATGTTGTTCAGTGCGGCATGGTGTTGTTCAGTGCGGGATGGTGTTGTTCAGTGCAGGATGGTGTTGTTCAGTGCGGCATGGTGTTGTTCAATGCGGGATCGTGTTGTTCAGTGCGGCATGGTGTTGTTCAGTGCGGCATGGTGTTGTTCAGTGCGGCATGGTGTTGTTCAGTGCGGCATGGTGTTGTTCAGTGCGGCATAATGTTGTTCAGTGCGGCATAATGTTGTTCAGTGCGGCATAATGTTGTTCAGTGCGGCATAATGTTGTTCAGTGCGGCATAATGTTGTTCAGTGCGGCATAATGTTGTTCAGTGCGGGATGGTGTTGTTCATTGAGGCATGGTGTTGTTCAGTGCGGCATGGTGTTGTTCAGTGCGGCATGGTGTTGTTCAGTGCGGGATGGTGTTGTTCAGTGCAGGATGGTGTTGTTCAGTGCGGCATGGTGTTGTTCAATGCGGCATGGTGTTGTTCAGTTCGGGATGGTGTTGTTCAGTGCGGCATGGTGTTGTTCAGTGCGGCATAATGTTTTTCAGTGCGGCATGGTGTTGTTCAGTGCGGCATGGTGTTGTTCAGTGCAGCATAATGTTGTTCAGTGCGGCATGGTGTTGTTCAGTGCGGAATGGTGTTGTTCAGTGCGGCATGGTGTTGTTCAGTGCGGCATGGTGTTGTTCAGTGCGGCATGGTGTTGTTCAGTGCGGCATGGTGTTGTTCAGTGCGGGATGGTGTTCAATGCGGGATCGTGTTGTTCAGTGCGGCATGGTGTTGTTCAGTGCGGCATGGTGTTGTTCAGTGCGGCATGGTGTTGTTCAGTGCGGCATGGTGTTGTTCATTTCGGCATAATGTTGTTCAGTGCGGCATAATGTTGTTTAGTGCGGCATGGTGTTGTTCAGTGCGGGATGGTGTTGTTCAGTGCGTTACAATGTTGTTCAGTGCGGCATGGTGTTGTTCAGTGCGGCATGGTGTTGTTCAGTGCGGCATGGTGTTGTTCAGTGCGGCATAATGTTGTTCAGTGCGGCATAATGTTGTTCAGTGCGGCATGGTGTTGTTCAGTGCGGGATGATGTTGTTCAGTGCGGGATGGTGTTGTTCAGTGCGGCATGGTGTTCAATGCGGAATGGTGTTGTTCAGTGCAGGATGGTGTTGTTCAGTGCGGCATGGTGTTGTTCAGTGCGGCATAATGTTGTTCAGTGCGGCATGGTGTTGTTCAGTGCGGCATGGTGTTGTTCAGTGCGGCATGGTGTTGTTCAGTGCGGCATGGTGTTGTTCAGTGCGGCATAATGTTGTTCAGTGCGGCATGGTGTTGTTCAGTGCGGCATGGTGTTGTTCAGTGCGGCATAATGTTCAGTGCGGCATAATGTTGTTCAGTGCGGCATGGTGTTGTTCAGTGCGGGATGGTGTTGTTCAGTGCAGGATGGTGTTGTTCAGTGCGGCATGGTGTTCAGTGCGGGATGGTGTCTTTCAGTGCGGCATGGTGTCGTTCAGTGCGGCATGGTGTCTTTCAGTGCGGCATGGTGTCGTTCAGTGAGGCATGGTGTTGTTCAGTGCGGCATGGTGTTATTTAGTGCGGCATGGTGTTGTTCAGTGCGGGATGGTGTTGTTCAGTGTGGCATGGTGTTCAGTGCGGCATGGTGTTGTTCAGTGCGGTATCGTGTTGTTCAGTGCGGTATCGTGTTTCTCAGTGCGGTATCGTGTTGTTCAGTGCAGTATCGTTGTGTTGTTCGTATTGTGTTGTGTTGTTCGTAATGTGTTGTGTTGTTCGTATTGTGTTGTGTTGTTCATATTGTGTTGTTCATATTGTGTTGAGTTATTCGTATTGTGTTGTGTTGTTCGTATTGTGTTGCCTTTAACACTTAGCCTCTAACACTTAGCCTCTAACACTTAGCCTCTAACACTTAGCCTCTAGCATCTAGAAGGTAAATAAATAGGAAGGAAGGACTCACCAGTGACGTCTTTGCCCACGTCCAAGCGTTGTACTTTGTATTTTCATCCTTCTGACAGTGGAAAACATAGCCAACAAACACCGTGGAACCTAAACGAATGAAAGAAAACTATCATTTGGCCACAACCAACATTCACAGATACAACACAATGTGACGTGCGGGGTTGAGGTTAAAGGTTGAGTGAAGGGCCCTCGTTTTAAACTACTTTTTTGAAAAGGATTGGGAACAAGTAAGACGTATTTAATTTATTTAATGGGAAGTAGTAAGAGCTATTGAATTTAATCTATGTATTATATTCTATTGTATTGTATTCTGTTGTATTCTTTTGGATTGTATTCACACTAACCCCACTAAAACTTCAGCCCACAAAAACTCGCCTCTGGCGCCTAGCCTCTGGCACTTAGCCTCTAACACTTAGCCTTTAACACTTAGCCTTTAACACTTAGCCTTTAACACTTAGCCTAGAAGGTGAATAAATAGGGTTAAAGGTTGAGTGAAGGGACCTCGTTTTAAACTACTTTTTTGAAAAGGAGTGGGAACAAGTAAGACGTATTTAATTTATTTAATGGGAAGTAGTAAGACTTATTAAATTTATTTAATCTACTTTTCTTCCCAGGCAAAATTTGATGTGCTGCAATTCCAAATTTCCAAAGTGAATGAAGGAATGAAGTCCTTTAAATTATGATTTTGTATAAATACTAGGCATTAACACAAAATCGACGGCACAAAATGGGCAGACTTTACTTGTTTGAAAAGGACTGGTTACAAGACAGACTTTTTTAATTTATTTAATGGGAAGAAGACTTATTTAGTTTAATTGATCTATTTTTGTTCCCTGGCAAAATTCGATTTGCTGCAATTCCAAATTTCCAAAGTGAATGAAGGAAAGAAGTCGTTTAAATTATGATTTTGTTTAAATACTAGGCATAGACACAAAATCTACGGCACAAAATGGGCAGACTTTACTTGTTTGAAGAGGACTGGTTACAAGACAGACTTTTCTGATTTATTTAATGGGAAGAAGACTTATTTAGTTTATTTAATCTATTTTTGTTCCCTGGCAAAATTGGATTTGCTGAAATTGTATTTTGCCAAATCTTGCCTTGAGACCTGATAGGAAGTATTAAACGCTTAGTTAAATCAATACAAGTTGGTAATAAGAGCGAGTAATGTTGGTTGAACCGATGAATGAAGGTTGAAAGCAATTTAAATTATGACTTTGTATAAATACTAGATATTAACAGAACATCTACTGCGCGAAATGGGCAGAGTTTACTTGTTTGAGAAGGAGTGGCTTATTCAAAACTAAGATTTATTTAATCTGTTTGTTCCCAGGCAAAATTGGATGTGATGCAATTCCAAATTTCACCACATGATGGTGCCCAATTTTGACTTCATAGGACATATTAAACACTTAGCTTGTTATTATGTTCAAGGTAATCAGATTTGTTTATTATTATAATGGCCTCTTCAAAACTATTCTGGATTACTACTTTGGATCTATTCTACATTACTTGGCAACAACATACTCTGTAACAGATTAGGCAGTATAATCATATATGTTAACTTGAGAGTGTCCACACTCAATCTACTTATCGTGATGTGTTAAATCAATTACTGTTAGACATTATTTGTCTGATAATCTACCAAATCTTTGAATTGAAGAATTTGTGATTTAATTAATAGCTTGTTGTTATGTTCAGGGTAATCAGACTTGTATATAATTCTAATGGCCTTCTTTTGAAAACTATTCTGAATTACAACTTTGGATCTTATATTACTTTGCAACAATCTACTCGGTGACAGATTAGGCAGTATAATCACATATGTTAACTTCAGTGCCCACACTGTATTTATTTATGGTTATTTGTTAAATCAAGTACTGTTACACATGAAATAGGAAGTGTTTAACATAAATGTTATGGCTACTCACCATTGTAGCTCGCTCCTGGTCAATGATACGAGCCTCTTCTTGCAGTGGAAAACTTGCAGCCAACAAACACCGTGGAACCTAAAGGAATGAAATTAAACATTAACATTTCGCCTCGACCAATTTTCACACGTACAACGCAACGCGGCTACACTTCTGCTATTACAAACGTAAATCTCCTTAAACACAATGAGTGTTACTTACCGTGTACGCTCTAGACGGTCCAGTTGCAAGCAGAAAATAAAGATATTTCCGTTGATAATCGTCGCTGCTCAGTGGCTCACGGCCATCGCGCCAACAGATTTGAATTTTGGCGGAGGTTCGGGCAATTACGTCATATCCGCGGCACATGACTGCGACGTAATACCCGCTTATCTGAAACGGCAGTTAAAAGTAGAGTTACATCAAGTTTTCTTGGAACCTAAACGAATGAAAGAAAACTATCATTTGGCCACAACCAACATTCACAGATACAACACAACGTGCGGGGTTGAGGTTAAAGATTGAGTGAAGGGCCCTCGTTTTAAACTACTGTTTTGAAAAGGAGTGGAAACAAGTAAGACGTATTTAATTTATTTAATGGGAAGTAGTAAGACTTATTAGATTTATTTAATCTACTTTTCTTCCCAGGCAAAATTTGATGTGCTGCAATTCCAAATTTCCAAAGTGAATGAAGGAATGAAGTCCTTTAAATTATGATTTTGTATAAATACTAGGCATAAACACAAAATCGACGGCACAAAATGGGCAGACTTTACTTGTTTGAAAAGGACTGGTTACAAGACAGACTTTTTTAATTTATTTAATGGGAAGAAGACTTATTTAGTTTAATTGATCTATTTTTGTTCCCTGGCAAAATTCGATTTGCTGCAATTCCAAATTTCCAAAGTGAATGAAGGAAAGAAGTCGTTTAAATTATGATTTTGTTTAAATACTAGGCATAGACACAAAATCTACGGCACAAAATGGGCAGACTTTACTTGTTTGAAGAGGACTGGTTACAAGACAGACTTTTCTGATTTATTTAATGGGAAGAGGACTTATTTAGTTTATTTAATCTATTTTTGTTCCCTGGCAAAATTGGATTTGCTGAAATTGTATTTTGCCAAATCTCGATTTGAGACCTGATAGGAAGTATTAAACGCTTAGTTAAATCAATACAAGTTGGTAATAAGAGCGAGTAATGTTGGTTGAACCGATGAATGAAGGTTGAAAGCAATTTAAATTATGACTTTGTATAAATACTAGATATTAAAAGAACATCTACTGCGCAAAATGGGCAGAGTTTACTTGTTTGAGAAGGAGTGGCTTATTCAAAACTAAGATTTATGTAATCTGTTTGTTCCCAGGCAAAATTGGATGTGATGCAATTCCAAATTTCACCATATGATGGTGCCCAATTTTGACTTCATAGGACATATTAAACACTTAGCTTGTTATTATGTTCAAGGTAATCAGATTTGTTTATCATTCTAATGGCCTCTTCAAAACTATTCTGGATTACTACTTTGGATCTATTCTACATTACTTGGCAACAACATACTCTGTAACAGATTAGGCAGTATAATCACATATGTTAACTTGAGAGTGCCCACACTCAATCTACTTATCGTGATGTGTTAAATCAATTACTGTTAGACATTATTTGTCTGATAATCTACCAAATCTTTGAATTGAAGAATTTGTGATTTAATTAATAGCTTGTTCAGGGTAATCAGACTTGTATATAATTCTAATGGCCTTCTTTTGAAAACTATTCTGAATTACAACTTTGGATCTTATATTACTTTGCAACAATCTACTCGGTGACAGATTAGGCAGTATAATCACATATGTTAACTTCAGTGCCCACACTGTATTTATTTATGGTTATTTGTTAAATCAAGTACTGTTAGACATGAAATAGGAAGTGTTTAACATAAATGTTATGGCTACTCACCATTGTAGCTCGCTCCTGGTCAATGATATGAGCCTCTTCTTGCAGTGGAAACCTTGCAGCCAACAAACACCGTGGAACCTAAAGGAATGAAATTAAACATTAACATTTCGCCTGGACCAACATTCACACGTACAACGCAACGCGGCTACACTTCTGCTATTACAAACGTAAATCTCCTTAAACACAACGAGTGTTACTTACCGTGTACGCTCTAGGCAAAATTGGATGTGATGCAATTCCAAATCTAGCTGAAACGGCAGTTAAAAGTAGAGTTACATCAAGTTTTCTTTTTTAATCAACACAATCATTTACAACCGTTGACCAGAAAGAATCGTCGAAATTCGACGTCCCCCACAAACGCCACGCTCACTCGCTTTTCAGGGCAACAAAAGTACTTCTTTTTAAAAACGATGAGTTGTACTTACCGTGTACGCTCTGGACGGTCCAGTTGCAAGCAGAAAATAAAAATATTTCTCTTGTTAGTCGTATGTTACCATCCGCTGTGTCTTTGTCAACATCGCCGCCATTTTCCTACTTCCTGCTGCGAGCCACGCCCACGGATTTAAATTTGGGCGGAAGCTCTTTCCATTGGCGTCGTTTTCGCGTATAGCAAATCCGATTGGTTGGGAAGGGGGCACGGTTATGCAGCCGAGGGGTCCTGTGATCGGTGGGATGTAAAGTAGGCGTCGACGTCACATCCGCGTCACGTGACCACGACGTGGCAAACGTCATATAGCAACCGCTGTTTTGTTTAGTAGACTTACAGTTGTTATGCATTGACATAATGGCGCACACACCAAATAGATTTAAATAAATTAAATAATTCTTCTGCCCACTCTCTTTTAAACAAGTTAACTCTCCCCGCGGATTTGAATTCTGGCGAAAGTTACGCCCATCGACGTCACGTATGTCACGTGACCACGACGTGGCAGATGTCATATAGCAACCGCTGGTTTGTTTAGTAGATTTACAGTTGTTATGCATTGGCATAATGGTGTGCACTCAAAATAGATTTAAATAAATTAAATATTTCTTCTGCCCACTCCCTTTTAAACAAGTTAACTCTGCCCACGTCCATTGACGTCTTGTCTGCGTCACGTGACCACGACGTAGCGACGTCATATAGTAACCGCTGTTTTGATCAGTAGACTTAGTTATTATGCGTTGACATAATGGCGCATAGTGAGCTGAAGTGCATGGCGCTGAAGATTTGAATCTTTGAAATGCGCTGAGGTCTGACATATCAGGCAGAATGGTTTGCCATCACGTTCAACAAAAAATAGAAACTTTCCCACTCTGATTAAAACGTCCTGTGTTCATCTACGTATTTTCGTTTTGCTGTGCATCTTTTCCCTGCCATTTCGAGAGCCCAATTGACACTCATAGTTTAAAGAAATGTGTTTGCCCATCCTACTTTGTGGAATTTCACCACATGCGCTTTTGACCAAAATACCAAATTGAACTCAAGTGAAGCCAACACGCACAACCCCCCCCCCCCCCCCCCCCCCCACACACACACACACACACACACACAAATGTTGATATGAACATAAAAGAGCCGCATGCGGTTCGGGAGTTGCGGCTTGGCCAAACCTGTACTATACAACTTTATTTGTATAAAATTTTCACAACAGCTGTCACACAAACAAAGCGGGAAAAACCGAAGACGTGCGTGTTCCGCCCACGCTGGATTTATTTGCACCTTTGAAAAGACACCGTATTGCCGCAGATGTGGCAAAGAGTACTTTTGGGCATCTGAGACGGAAGGATGTCCAAAGCATCACGTCACCTGCTCTGGTAGGCATGGTGGTGGGACGTTGAGGTCAACCGCTTTGGGGTTGGCTGAATCTTTGATCGCAGGATGCAAAACACTTGAAGACAGAAGCAGAAAAGCAGAGCTAAATGCAAAATGTACTCACCGGTGACTCCAATTTTTTTCCCCCCTGAAGAAACAGCTGGACGGGTGGCCCCGGCTGGCCAGTGGGACTCTTGTTATTCTGACCCTTTTTAGTGCGCGTTTGGGGCAACAACCGTTTTTTGTGGCGCTCTTTTCTGGTTCAAAAGTGCCCTGCATGTGAATTTGCTTTTCCTGCCTTCTGATTGGATGAGCGCCGGTGTGACGCGGTGCCTCTGTCACCGTGGCGGGGGGTATACGTTGGCATCGGAGCGTCTGCCAACGTCTGAGACCGGCTGGCAGTGTATCGGAGGTGTCGAGTGCGGTGCCGATGGAGCTCACTCACCAGCTGGTGTTAGGGCCACAGAATGAAGGCCAAGGAGAAGAATAGAAAGAGAAACAGAAACTTCTCCTCCAATTGTTTGATTTGTCTCTTCTGAGCTTCAATGAATTCTTTCAGCTCTTTGTAAGCGTGCAAGTAAGTGCCGGGCTGGCTTTGGGCCCTTACCTGTTGCGCGCTGTGCAGCAGATCCATTCTCTCTTGGAGGATGCAAGCGTCGCGCTCCCTCAACTCGCACATCAGGGCTCGCTTCCATTGGTCCACGGCGCTCCTAAGCTCTTCTCTCTGATCCGCCGTCAGCACGTCATTCACGCCAGCGTGGCTGGCTTTTTCGCCGTCCGTGGCGGGGCAGTCCCGCTGCGGTAGCGCCTCGTACAACATGGCCTCCAGCTCCAGGATCCTCTGGGCCGCAATCCTCGTCCATCAGTGGTCCGGCGGGAGATTTGAGGGAGGCTTACCTTATGAGCCTGGTCCATGGAACACTTCCTGAAGTCCAACTCTTCATCCAGGTAGCCCTTCTGCTTGCAGAACATAGAAGAGCCCAAAGGCACAGCGTCAACAAGCTTCTTTCAGCGCAAAGCCTTCCAAAAGTCACATTTGAGCCGCCGAGTCTCGTGGAGTGCGAACATAAGGAGTTCGACATACACTTACGGCGTTATAGCCCAGGATGTCCATCTTCTTCATCAGATCACTGATGTTGATGTCCGGGGGAAAGGCGCAAGGAGCAATGTAAGGTGTTCTGGGACCTCGGGTTAAGGTTAGGGTTGCGAGGGACGCCTTACGTACGCTCACGCCCTCGGCCTCGCAGTAGATCTGCAAAGGGCTGAGGCCGTCTGGGAAACGGACTTGCAGAAACTTCAAGACGGGGGAGCGCCACTCCCTCTCCTGAAAGGCAGAGGCATGCATCCGTCCGTCCGTCCGTCCGTCACATCTCTGGCCTCAACACGCTTGTGCGAGTCTTCCCACCTCCAGCTCCAGGATGCGGAACTCAAGCAGTTCGTTTTGGTCTCGGATATCCTGGATGTGCTCTTTCAGACGCGCTTCTTCCGCCTCCATCCGCCTGACCTGAAAAGACAGTCAGACCTCATCTGCGGGGCTTCCCGACGGGTGTGACGCCAAGCGACTCCGCCCAGCGCCTTTCTTTCCGTCACCTTTTCGGCCAACTGCTGATTGCTCTGACGCAGCAGCTGCTTCTCCTCCACCCACTTGACATTCTAGAAGAGACAAACGCGTGGACAGCTTTGGAATGTTGTGTCATTTTCATCCACAAATTCTTTGGTTGACTGGAAAATGACATTTGCTTTTCTCCGCATTTTCCCAGCCACATTCGGGGGGGGGGTTGGTCCAGTAATGCCAGACGAATGAGTGACTGAAGAATGTAGCTATTTTGTCTGAGAAAAAGGTGTGCTCATTGATGAGCTTACCTGTCCTTGTTGCTTCAGCGCTGACTCCAGATCTGCTACTCTGCTTTGATAGTGACCCATTTCTACCATCAGCTTTTCTCTGGTCTGAAAGGAGGAGGAGGGAGGCTCCTCCTCCTCCTTTCAGACCAGAGAACACCCGAGGCTGGGTGAGAACGGGGAGGCTGCGACCCGGCCGGGGGTTGCGGGAAGGGGCGCCACCTTGATCTCCTTCTCGGCGTCGTAGTCCCCTTCGCTGGTCTGGGCTAGCAGAGCGTAGGCTCGTTGCAGCGCTTGATATTCTTGCGTCAGCTGGCGGTAGCGAAGCTCCGCCTCTTCATGCACACACCAATGCAACACAGCACTAGTACCAGAATCAGTCAGACCGGCGACAAAGCACCCGCGACGCAAAGACGAGTCCGATTCCAGGCTGAAGAGGAATGTTTGGTGCCAATACGCTGGCAGAAATGGCGGGCTACCTCTTCGGGTTCCGTGTCGGGGGTTCTGTCGGTGTGAAAAGACAAGGACGATCCGTCCGAGTCCACCAACACGTCTTCGTCGTAGCCGTAAAATGTTTCGATGACCTGCGGGCGCGGAAGCAAACATCTCTCTGAACAAACTGAAGCGACACCTCACGATGAATCGACGATAGGAACGATAGCGAGAAAAAGGCCATTTCATCTTGCGCAACACCAAGCAGCCGCAAACAAACAGACTCACCTTGCAGGACCTCACGCTTTGTTCCTCCTCAGAGATTCTCGACGTCGGTATCGTAGCAGCAAATCTCTCTCCTGTCGACACAAATAATCCGCCTTTGAGATTCTTTGGATGCAAAGGGAACGAACGGCTCCGGCGCAGAAACAAACGCGACTCACAATGACATTTCTGACATGAGCTCCTGTCTCCAGAGCCTGAAAAACACGTCACCGGCGATGATTGGAGGGACGCTCGTCTTTTCCAAAAGTGACAACTACAGGGTGTGTCAGGGTTTTCCAGATTATCTTTATCGTATCATTATGTTGCTTTGACTTTGACTGCAACCTGTAATAAATAATATTATTTATCCCTTATTTATCCCTATCGCTTATCCCTTCCTACACAAAGTCGTAAAACACCCCTTGCTATGTTTTGACTAGAGGTCAAGGGCTTCCTCTATTCAATCCACTCTTACACCCACCCTGTTTCTCTTAATTGAAATGCTCGTGCAGGAGCCGAGAGTCAGACTTCATTCGTACAACGGATGGACTCTCCACCTGCAGGTGTCCAAAAGAACTTACTTGTCTCCCGTGTGGTTCTTGCAAAATAAGTTGGAGCGAGCGCAACTCTAACAGGGTGCATTTTGCCACTAGCTGCCTACAGACAATGATGTCGCGCTCGCGGCTCATGGTTGACGGGCTGAGCAGCCGGGCAAGTCCGTCGTTTTCAGCGCACAGCGAGTGGCAAAGGCGCTGACAAAACGGGAGCTTTGAGCTGCTGAAAACGGCAAAACAAGTCTAAAGCGTGTTCAAACGCGTGCGCACAATGCTCCTGCTTGAAAGGTCGGAATTTAAGGGGCCAATTTTTTGGATGGCGGCCGCCGGCCAAGCTTTGGACGGAAAAGGTTTCCTGGCGACAGCGAGCGAGCGTGGCGCTGCCGTACGTGCACCGAGTCGCCTGCCTGAAGACGTTGGACAAGTCGTCGATGATGTGCCGCTGCTCCACAACTTGAAGGAACTCCATTTCACCGTCCTGCTGGCCGCAACCGCGGTCCAGGTCATTGAGCGAACTAGGCCTTCTCTGTGGAACACAAATGCAGTGGACTCTGTTGGCACGCCGCCGTTGTCCGCGTCGACTTACCAAGCTTGCCATCTCCTCGTTCTCCTGGGTGACAAAGCGCACTTTGTTTTCAAGGCGACACAGCACCAGCGAGAGTTCTTCATTCTTCCTGCTCAGGCGTTTGTTTTTGTACAGGAGTGGCAGAAACTGGCTTTCTGTTTCTCTCAGTCGCTTTAGCTGCAAGCATGAAGTGCGGGATGTGAAAGACGCACAACACGCGGGCCAGAACGTATCCATTCCTTTTGCATCGGTTTGAACGGAATCGTGGCTTTGGCTCCCAATAAAAGACATCTACCAGGCAACCGACTCGACGCGCCGCTCAACTAATAAGCAAGCGCAATGGGTGCCTCGCTGGATGGCGCGCATCAAACGTAGCGCAAACCTTCAAGCGTGCCGTCAATAAATTACCAGTTCATTGCGCTCTTCAGAAAGCAGGGCGTTTCGATCCTCCAGGTTCCTGATGACTGCGCTGAGCTCAGCGATTTTCAGATGAAACCGTCGCGTGTCCCGATCCTCCTGAGACTGAAAACGCCCCGCAACACACACACACAAGCACTCGTTCAAAGTTCAAAACTGTTTTTGTGCTACCTTCCTCCAGCAACGAACTAAGTCATGCGTACTGCAAGTGTGTGATGAGGTGGCTTACGCAATGAAGAGGATTGCTAGTAGCGGCGTTGACCCCACTTCCAGGGTAGTTTAGGCCCGCCCTTTGGGAATCCCTCAGGGCAGCGATCTGCTGCTCGGCAGCCTGAGTCTGCAGCTGAAGGCGGTGGACGTGGCCGGCCCCAGGGCTTCATCCAAAACACTAACCGCTCTGTCTTTCAGCTTGATCTCATCCGTCTGGATGTACAAACGGGGAGCGCTCAGGCAGGCGGGCAAACTCATTTGCCAGAATTGTGACAAAAACAAAGAGAGCAACCGGCCAATTTTTTTTCTTGAATCGACTAGAACACCTTTGCTGTGACAAAAGCGAAGCGAGCAACCGGACATTTTCTTCTTGTGAAATAGAATAGAATAGAATGCCTTAGGTGTCATTGCACTGCAGGTATACAACGAAATTGGGAACATAGCCACGCACCGCGCATCTGATCAGTCCTACCAGTCGGCGGATCTCCCTCTCGCAGTCTCTCTTGGTTCGGCTCAGCTCCTCCCGATGCTGGTGATGAGCCGATCGGAGCTCGGCCGCTCGGGACTGCCAGGCCTGCTGGGCCGCTGCCAGGGCTTCTTCCGCGCTCCTGGTGGAGGCGACACCGCTCGGTCTCCCGACACCGCCGCGTCTCCTCCACCTCCGCCAGCAAAGCGCCCCCCCTCCTCACCTGAGCAGACATTGCGCCACACCGGGCCGTTGAGACCGCAACGGAGCGCCGCGACGCTTACTGGGGACAAGCTACACAATACGGTAGCGGCCGCATCGAAGCCCGACGTGGCGTGCGGATAGTCAGACACGGATAGAGCGGATCACCTTGTCCATGGAGCCGTCCCTCAGGCTGAGGACCAAGGCATTCAGTTGCTGGATCTCTCCATCTTTGATTTTGATCACTCTCATCAGCTCCATTTCATGCTGCCGCAGTAATGTCTCCCTGGTAATGGCTAACTCTTTCTGCTTCTCCTCATGGAGTTTGCTTTTGAGTTCCGTCATGGCGGCGGTGGCACGGTGGTGCTCCGCCCGCAGGTCCTGACTTCTCTCTCTCTCCAGACAGCTGACCTGACATGACTTAGACTTAGACTTAGACAAACTTTATTGTCATCTTGTCTGCACATGGTGCATACAAAACGAAATTCCGTTGCATACGTCTTACAACAAAGTAGTGATATTGCAGTTGAATAGAAGTAACATATCCTATGAAAATATATATATATACATATACTATATATATATATATATATATTAAAAATAAGTATAAAGTGCAGCAGTGATAATTATGCAATAGTGCAAGTAGGCAAAACAGTATTCAAGAGTGTGCAGAGGAATGCTAAACCATGTATTAAACTTCTATTTAAAGGGTTTATACAAGTTCAGTAAAGTTGGTAGTGCGAGATAGTGCAAGATAGAGGTCCGTAGTGTCATAAAGTACAGTTCTGTGAATGTGTGATGCAGAGTTCAGTTTAGAGCTCAACAGTTCTAGTGTTCAACAGTCTGATGACAGCAGGGAAAAAGCTGTTGCAGAACCTGGTGGACCTGCAGCGGATGCTGCAAACCTCTTCCCAGAGGGCAGCAGGGAGAACAGTCCATGGTGGGGGTGTGATGGGTCATTGATGATGTTACGGGCACGGGACATGCAGCGCTGAGATGAAATGTCCTGAATGGAGGGAAGAGGAGCCCCTATGATCCTCTCTGCTGTCCTCACCACTCTCCTCACGTTCTTCCAATCGGAGGCGGTGCAGCCTCCACACCACACAGAGAGACAGCTTGTCAGAATGCTCTCTATGGTGCTCCTGTAGAACGTCCTCATGATGGGTGGGGGCAGGTGGGCTCTCCTCATCCTCCGCTGTAAGTACAAGCGCTTCTGTGCCCTCTTGACCAGTGCCGTAGTGTTCATAGTCCAGGTGAGGTCTTCTGTGATGTGGACCCCCAGGAATTTGGTGGTGCTGACCACCTCCACAGCTGAGCTGTTGATGATCAGTGGAGCGTGGTGAGGCTGTTTTTTCCTGAAGTCGACGATGATCTCCTTCATCTTCTCCTCATTCAGGATCAGGCTGTTTTCTCTGCACCAGCCCACCAGCTGCTCCACCTCCTCTCTGTAGTCCAGGTCGTTGTTGTCTCTGATGAGCCCCACCACCGTTGTGTCGTCTGCTGACTTCACGATGTGATTGGTGGTGAACCTGAGGACGCAGTCGTGTGTCATCAGGGTGAACAGCAGGGGGCTCAGGACGCAGCCCTGAAGGGAGCCTGTGCTGAGGGTGATGACATCAGAGGTGTTCTGTCCGACCCGGACTGACTGAGGTCTGTTGCTGAGGAAGTCTAGCAGCCAGTTGCGAAGGGGGGTGTTGAAGCCCAGGTGTTCCAATTTTCCTACCAGATGCTGTGGGATGATGGTGTTAAACGCTGAGCTGAAGTCCAGGAACAGCCTCCGCACATGGGTGTTCTTCTCCTCCAGGTGAGCCAGGCTCAGGTGAAGAACGGAGGAGATGGCGTCCTGAGTGGAGCGGTTTTGCCGGTCGGCAAACTGGAACGGGTCAAATAATAGGGGGAGTCTGGAAACGATGTGACCTTTAAGCAGCCTTTCGAAGCACTTCATCATAACCGGAGTCAGTGCAACAGGCCGGTAATCATTAAATGAGGTGATTTGAGGTTTCTTCGGCACCGGAATGATGGAGGCAGTCTTAAAGCACGCCGGCACTGTGGCTTGGCCCAGCGAGGTGTTAAAAATGTCTGTGATGACCCCAGCCAGATGACTTGCACATTCCCTGAACACACGCCCAGGAATGTTGTCGGGGCCAGGGGCCTTACAGGGGTTGACTCTCCTCAGGGTCTTCAACAC
Source organism: Syngnathus floridae (assembly GCF_059516105.1). Taxonomy (NCBI): domain Eukaryota; kingdom Metazoa; phylum Chordata; class Actinopteri; order Syngnathiformes; family Syngnathidae; genus Syngnathus; species Syngnathus floridae. The sequence goes on along the minus strand of NC_142416.1, from coordinate 500,072 downwards.
ATCGGCGGAGTCAAGGCAGAGTACCTCCTCTTCCTGATGGGGGACAGTTTTAACTGCTGGAGTGCCGTTTAGTGCCTCGAACCTCCCAAAGAAGTTATTTAGACCATTTAGAAAGTCAGCATCAACTACACCCACCGGGGGGGGGGGAGAGTGAGTTGTAGTCTGTAATCGCCCGTATGCCTTGCCACATACTCCTGATGTTTTTGACGTCGTGGAAACGATCCTGAAATTTTCGACTGCGGTCTCGCTTCGCTATCCTGATGGCACGGTTCAAGTTGGCTCTCGCTGTCCTCAGTGTCTCCTTGTCGCCAGACTTGAAGGCAGAGTTCCGCGCTCGTAGCGTTTGACGTACCTCCTCAGTCATCCAGGGTCGTTGGTTGCCCCGGGTGATGATATTCTTAGTGGTGCTGACGTCCTCGGTGCATTTGTTGATGTAGGCTGACACAGTCATGGCACACGCATGTCTAATCTACATCGGGAAAACTGGGAGGGAGGGAGGGAGGCAGGCAGGGAGGCAGGCAGGGAGGCAGGCAGTGTCTGTCTGTTGAGGTTTTCACCTTGTTCTTCTCCTGCTGAAGTTCTAACTGGACGTCCATCAGTTTGGTTCTCAGCTCGTCATTGGCGGCCTGAAGGGCGTCCGTTCGCTCCGCCTTGGCCCGCCCTGCCGGAGCTCGTTTGGACATCTCTTACTCGAGTCTCGCCCGGTCGTCAGTCAGAGATCACAACATTTGTACCTGGAGAGCACAAACGCAGCGCTGTTTTCCACTGGCTTCGAACTCAACTTCAATCGGTACCGTAACTTACAACATCATAAACATAGAACTAGCTTGACTTATTCATTGAATAAATGCATTTGGTTCTTCAAAACTGCATCACGCAACATAGCGTGACCGAGACGGCCGTTATCCACCTGCGTGAAGTTATTTGGTGAAATGAATGAGATGTTTAAGACACCATCGTTCTGTCTCTATGTAGATGAAGGGAAATAATCGATTGCTGAAGGTCCAAAGGTGTTGTGATAAACAAATAAACATATTAGTGATTAGTGACATATTTGTGATAAACATATTAGGCAGGATAATCACATATGTTAACGTGACTGCCCACACTGTATTTATTTATGGTTATTTGTTAAATCGAGTACTGTTAGACATGAAATAGGAAGTGTTTAACATAAATGGAAGACGAAAGGGGTACTCACCATTGTAGCTCCTGCTGGTCAATGATACGAGCCTCTTCTTGCAGTGGAAAACATACAGCCAACAAACACCGTGGAACCTAAAGGAATGAAATTAAACATTAACATTTAGCCTCAACCAACATTCACAGATACAACGCAACGCAAACTACACAAACGTAAATCTTTTTAAACACAATGAGTTGTACTTACCGTGTACGCTCTAGACGGTCCACTTGCAAGCAGAAAATAAAGATATTTCTGTTGATAATCGTCGTGTTTGTATCCGGTGTCTCGCTCAAGGCCATTGCGCCCACAGATTTGAATTTTGGCGAGAGTTCAGCCTATTGACGTCATTTCCGCGGTGTAATACCCGCATATCTGAAACGGCAAAGTTAAGAGTAGAGTTAAATAAAGTTTTTAGTCAACGCAATAATTTACAACCGTTGACCAGTCGAAATAATCGTCGAAATTTGGCGTCTGTGGCTGGAAGCAGACGCCGAGTTCGACATTCCTCCCAAACGCCACACTCCCTCGCTTTTCAGGGCTAAAAAAAAACAGTTGTAATTACCTTGTACGCTCTAGACGGTCAAGTTGCAAGCTGAAAACAAAAATATTTGCCTTGTTAGTCATCGTGTTACTAACCGCTGTGTCTTGTTTGCCAGAATTGCCGCTTTCCTACTTCCTGTTGCAAGCCACGCCCACGGATTATAATTTTGCCGTGAGTTCCGCCTATTGACGTCATGTCCGCGCCACATGACTGCGACGTAATATTATCTAAAACTGTTTGTGCGGTATTGTGTTGTTCTGTGCGGTATTGTTATTCTGTGCGGCGTCGTGTTGTTCTGTGCGGCGTCGTGTTGTTCAGTGCGACGTCGTGTTGTTCAGTGCGGCATGGTGTTGTTCAGTGCGGCATGGTGTTGTTCAGTGCGGCATGGTGTTGTTCAGTGCGGCATGGTGTTGTTCAGTGCGGAATGGTGTTGTTCAGTGCAGCATGGTGTTGTTCAGTCCGGGATGGTGTTGTTCAATGCGGGATGGTGTTGTTCAGTGCGGGGTGGTGTTGTTCAGTGCGGGATGGTGTTGTTCAGTGCGGCATGGTGTTGTTCAATGCGGCATGGTGTTGTTCAGTGCGGGATGGTGTTGTTCATTGCGGCATGGTGTTGTTCAGTGCGGCATGGTGTTGTTCAGTGCGGCATGGTGTTGTTCAGTGCGGCATGGTGTTGTTCAGTGCGGCATAATGTTGTTCAGTGCGGCATGGTGTTGTTCAGTGCAGGATGGTGTTGTTCAGTGCGGCATGGTGTTGTTCAATGCAGGATCGTGTTGTTCAGTGCAGCATAATGTTGTTCAGTGCAGCATGGTGTTGTTCAGTGCGGCATGGTGTTGTTCAATGCGGCATGGTGTTGTTCACTGCGGGATGGTGTTGTTCAATGCGGGATCGTGTTGTTCAGTGCGGCATAATGTTGTTCAGTGCGGCATGGTGTTGTTCAGTGCGGCATGGTGTTGTTCAGTGCGACATAATGTTGTTTAGTGCGGCATAATGTTGTTCAGTGCGGCATAATGTTGTTCAGTGCGGCATGGTGTTGTTCAGTGCGGCATGGTGTTGTTCAGTGCGGCATGGTGTTGTTCAGTGCAGGATGGTGTTGTTCAGTGCGGCATGGTGTTGTTCAATGCGGCATGGTGTTGTGCAGTGCGGGATGGTGTTGTTCAGTGCGGGATGGTGTTGTTCAGTGCGGCATGGTGTTGTTCAGTGCGGAATGGTGTTGTTCAGTGCGGCATGGTGTTGTTCAGTGCGGCATGGTGTTGTTCAGTGCAGGATGGTGTTGTTCAATGCGGGATCGTGTTGTTCAGTGCGGCATGGTGTTGTTCAGTGCGGCATGGTGTTGTTCAGTGCGGCATAATGTTGTTCAGTGCGGCATGGTGTTGTTCAGTGCGGCATGGTGTTGTTCAGTGCGGCATGGTGTTGTTCAGTGCGGCATGGTGTTGTTCAGTGCGCCATAATGTTGTTCAGTGCGGCATGGTGTTGTTCAGTGCGGGATGGTGTTGTTCAGTGCGGCATGGTGTTGTTCAATGCGGCATAGTGTTGTTCAGTGCGGGATGGTGTTGTTCAGTGCAGGATGGTGTTGTTCAGTGCGGCATGGTGTTGTTCAATGCGTCAGTGCGGCATAATGTTGTTCAGTGCGGCATGGTGTTGTTCAGTGCGGCATGGTGTTGTTCAGTGCGGCATGGTGTTGTTCAGTGCAGGATGGTGTTGTTCAGTGCGGCATGGTGTTGTTCAATGCGGCATGGTGTTGTTCAGTGCGGGATGGTGTTGTTCAGTGCAGGATGGTGTTGTTCAGTGCGGCATGGTGTTGTTCAGTGCGGAATGGTGCTGTTCAGTGCGGCATGGTGTTGTTCAGTGCGGCATGGTGTTGTTCAGTGCAGGATGGTGTTGTTCAATGCGGGATCGTGTTGTTCAGTGCGGCATGGTGTTGTTCAGTGCGGCATGATGTTGTTCAGTGCGGCATAATGTTGTTCAGTGCGGCATGGTGTTGTTCAGTGCGGCATGGTGTTGTTCAGTGCGGCATGGTGTTGTTCAGTGCGGCATGGTGTTGTTCAGTGCGGCATAATGTTGTCCAGTGCGCCATAATGTTGTTCAGTGCGGCATGGTGTTGTTCAGTGCGGGATGGTGTTGTTCAGTGCGGCATGGTGTTGTTCAATGCGGCATGGTGTTGTTCAGTGCGGGATGGTGTTGTTCAGTGCGGGATAGTGTTGTTCAGTGCGGCATGGTGTTGTTCAATGCGGCATGGTGTTGTTCAGTGCGGGATGGTGTTGTTCAGTGCGGCATGGTGTTGTTCAGTGCGGCATGGTGTTGTTCAGTGCGGCATGGTGTTGTTCAGTGCGGCATGGTGTTGTTCAGTGCGGCATGGTGTTGTTCAGTGCGGCATGGTGTTGTTCAGTGCGGAATGGTGTTGTTCAGTGCGGCATGGTGTTGTTCAGTGCGGGATGGTGTTGTTCAATGCGGGATCGTGTGTTCAGTGCGGGGTGGTGTTGTTCAGTGCAGGATGGTGTTGTTCAGTGCAGGATGGTGTTGTTCAGTGCGGCATGGTGTTGTTCAATGCAGGATCGTGTTGTTCAGTGCAGCATAATGTTGTTCAGTGCAGCATGGTGTTGTTCAGTGCGGCATGGTGTTGTTCAATGCGGCATGGTGTTGTTCAGTGCGGGATGGTGTTGTTCAGTGCGGCATGGTGTTTTTCAGTGCGGCATAATGTTGTTCAGTGCAGCATGGTGTTGTTCAGTGCGGCATGGTGTTGTTCAGTGCGACATAATGTTGTTCAGTGCGGCATAATGTTGTTCAGTGCGGCATGGTGTTGTTCAGTGCGGCATGGTGTTGTTCAGTGCGGCATGGTGTTGTTCAGTGCGGCATGGTGTTGTTCAGTGCAGGATGGTGTTGTTCAGTGCAGGATGGTGTTGTTCAATGCGGCATGGTGTTGTTCAGTGCGGGATGGTGTTGTTCAGTGCGGGATGGTGTTGTTCATTGCGGCATGGTGTTGTTCAGTGCGGCATGGTGTTGTTCAGTGCGGCATGGTGTTGTTCAGTGCGGCATAATGTTGTTCAGTGCGGCATAATGTTGTTCAGTGCGGCATGGTGTTGTTCAGTGCGGGATGGTGTTGTTCAGTGCAGGATGGTGTTGTTCAGTGCGGCATGGTGTTGTTCAATGCGGGATCGTGTTGTTCAGTGCGGCATGGTGTTGTTCAGTGCGGCATGGTGTTGTTCAGTGCGGCATGGTGTTGTTCAGTGCGGCATGGTGTTGTTCAGTGCGGCATAATGTTGTTCAGTGCGGCATAATGTTGTTCAGTGCGGCATAATGTTGTTCAGTGCGGCATAATGTTGTTCAGTGCGGCATAATGTTGTTCAGTGCGGCATAATGTTGTTCAGTGCGGGATGGTGTTGTTCATTGAGGCATGGTGTTGTTCAGTGCGGCATGGTGTTGTTCAGTGCGGCATGGTGTTGTTCAGTGCGGGATGGTGTTGTTCAGTGCAGGATGGTGTTGTTCAGTGCGGCATGGTGTTGTTCAATGCAGCATGGTGTTGTTCAGTTCGGGATGGTGTTGTTCAGTGCGGCATGGTGTTGTTCAGTGCGGCATAATGTTTTTCAGTGCGGCATGGTGTTGTTCAGTGCGGCATGGTGTTGTTCAGTGCAGCATAATGTTGTTCAGTGCGGCATGGTGTTGTTCAGTGCGGAATGGTGTTGTTCAGTGCGGCATGGTGTTGTTCAGTGCGGCATGGTGTTGTTCAGTGCGGCATGGTGTTGTTCAGTGCGGCATGGTGTTGTTCAGTGCGGGATGGTGTTCAATGCGGGATCGTGTTGTTCAGTGCGGCATGGTGTTGTTCAGTGCGGCATGGTGTTGTTCAGTGCGGCATGGTGTTGTTCAGTGCGGCATGGTGTTGTTCAGTGCGGCATGGTGTTGTTCATTTCGGCATAATGTTGTTCAGTGCGGCATAATGTTGTTTAGTGCGGCATGGTGTTGTTCAGTGCGGGATGGTGTTGTTCAGTGCGTTACAATGTTGTTCAGTGCGGCATGGTGTTGTTCAGTGCGGCATGGTGTTGTTCAGTGCGGCATGGTGTTGTTCAGTGCGGCATAATGTTGTTCAGTGCGGCATAATGTTGTTCAGTGCGGCATGGTGTTGTTCAGTGCGGGATGATGTTGTTCAGTGCGGGATGGTGTTGTTCAGTGCGGCATGGTGTTCAATGCGGAATGGTGTTGTTCAGTGCAGGATGGTGTTGTTCAGTGCGGCATGGTGTTGTTCAGTGCGGCATAATGTTGTTCAGTGCGGCATGGTGTTGTTCAGTGCGGCATGGTGTTGTTCAGTGCGGCATGGTGTTGTTCAGTGCGGCATGGTGTTGTTCAGTGCGGCATAATGTTGTTCAGTGCGGCATGGTGTTGTTCAGTGCGGCATGGTGTTGTTCAGTGCGGCATAATGTTCAGTGCGGCATAATGTTGTTCAGTGCGGCATGGTGTTGTTCAGTGCGGGATGGTGTTGTTCAGTGCAGGATGGTGTTGTTCAGTGCGGCATGGTGTTCAGTGCGGGATGGTGTCTTTCAGTGCGGCATGGTGTCGTTCAGTGCGGCATGGTGTCTTTCAGTGCGGCATGGTGTCGTTCAGTGAGGCATGGTGTTGTTCAGTGCGGCATGGTGTTATTTAGTGCGGCATGGTGTTGTTCAGTGCGGGATGGTGTTGTTCAGTGTGGCATGGTGTTCAGTGCGGCATGGTGTTGTTCAGTGCGGTATCGTGTTGTTCAGTGCGGTATCGTGTTTCTCAGTGCGGTATCGTGTTGTTCAGTGCAGTATCGTTGTGTTGTTCGTATTGTGTTGTGTTGTTCGTAATGTGTTGTGTTGTTCGTATTGTGTTGTGTTGTTCATATTGTGTTGTTCATATTGTGTTGAGTTATTCGTATTGTGTTGTGTTGTTCGTATTGTGTTGCCTTTAACACTTAGCCTCTAACACTTAGCCTCTAACACTTAGCCTCTAACACTTAGCCTCTAGCATCTAGAAGGTAAATAAATAGGAAGGAAGGACTCACCAGTGACGTCTTCGCCCACGTCCAAGCGTTGTACTTTGTATTTTCATCCTTCTGACAGTGGAAAACATAGCCAACAAACACCGTGGAACCTAAACGAATGAAAGAAAACTATCATTTGGCCACAACCAACATTCACAGATACAACACAATGTGACGTGCGGGGTTGAGGTTAAAGGTTGAGTGAAGGGCCCTCGTTTTAAACTACTTTTTTGAAAAGGATTGGGAACAAGTAAGACGTATTTAATTTATTTAATGGGAAGTAGTAAGAGCTATTGAATTTAATCTATGTATTATATTCTATTGTATTGTATTCTGTTGTATTCTTTTGGATTGTATTCACACTAACCCCACTAAAACTTCAGCCCACAAAAACTCGCCTCTGGCGCCTAGCCTCTGGCACTTAGCCTCTAACACTTAGCCTTTAACACTTAGCCTTTAACACTTAGCCTTTAACACTTAGCCTAGAAGGTGAATAAATAGGGTTAAAGGTTGAGTGAAGGGACCTCGTTTTAAACTACTTTTTTGAAAAGGAGTGGGAACAAGTAAGACGTATTTAATTTATTTAATGGGAAGTAGTAAGACTTATTAAATTTATTTAATCTACTTTTCTTCCCAGGCAAAATTTGATGTGCTGCAATTCCAAATTTCCAAAGTGAATGAAGGAATGAAGTCCTTTAAATTATGATTTTGTATAAATACTAGGCATTAACACAAAATCGACGGCACAAAATGGGCAGACTTTACTTGTTTGAAAAGGACTGGTTACAAGACAGACTTTTTTAATTTATTTAATGGGAAGAAGACTTATTTAGTTTAATTGATCTATTTTTGTTCCCTGGCAAAATTCGATTTGCTGCAATTCCAAATTTCCAAAGTGAATGAAGGAAAGAAGTCGTTTAAATTATGATTTTGTTTAAATACTAGGCATAGACACAAAATCTACGGCACAAAATGGGCAGACTTTACTTGTTTGAAGAGGACTGGTTACAAGACAGACTTTTCTGATTTATTTAATGGGAAGAAGACTTATTTAGTTTATTTAATCTATTTTTGTTCCCTGGCAAAATTGGATTTGCTGAAATTGTATTTTGCCAAATCTTGCCTTGAGACCTGATAGGAAGTATTAAACGCTTAGTTAAATCAATACAAGTTGGTAATAAGAGCGAGTAATGTTGGTTGAACCGATGAATGAAGGTTGAAAGCAATTTAAATTATGACTTTGTATAAATACTAGATATTAACAGAACATCTACTGCGCGAAATGGGCAGAGTTTACTTGTTTGAGAAGGAGTGGCTTATTCAAAACTAAGATTTATTTAATCTGTTTGTTCCCAGGCAAAATTGGATGTGATGCAATTCCAAATTTCACCACATGATGGTGCCCAATTTTGACTTCATAGGACATATTAAACACTTAGCTTGTTATTATGTTCAAGGTAATCAGATTTGTTTATTATTATAATGGCCTCTTCAAAACTATTCTGGATTACTACTTTGGATCTATTCTACATTACTTGGCAACAACATACTCTGTAACAGATTAGGCAGTATAATCATATATGTTAACTTGAGAGTGTCCACACTCAATCTACTTATCGTGATGTGTTAAATCAATTACTGTTAGACATTATTTGTCTGATAATCTACCAAATCTTTGAATTGAAGAATTTGTGATTTAATTAATAGCTTGTTGTTATGTTCAGGGTAATCAGACTTGTATATAATTCTAATGGCCTTCTTTTGAAAACTATTCTGAATTACAACTTTGGATCTTATATTACTTTGCAACAATCTACTCGGTGACAGATTAGGCAGTATAATCACATATGTTAACTTCAGTGCCCACACTGTATTTATTTATGGTTATTTGTTAAATCAAGTACTGTTACACATGAAATAGGAAGTGTTTAACATAAATGTTATGGCTACTCACCATTGTAGCTCGCTCCTGGTCAATGATACGAGCCTCTTCTTGCAGTGGAAAACTTGCAGCCAACAAACACCGTGGAACCTAAAGGAATGAAATTAAACATTAACATTTCGCCTCGACCAATTTTCACACGTACAACGCAACGCGGCTACACTTCTGCTATTACAAACGTAAATCTCCTTAAACACAATGAGTGTTACTTACCGTGTACGCTCTAGACGGTCCAGTTGCAAGCAGAAAATAAAGATATTTCCGTTGATAATCGTCGCTGCTCAGTGGCTCACGGCCATCGCGCCAACAGATTTGAATTTTGGCGGAGGTTCGGGCAATTACGTCATATCCGCGGCACATGACTGCGACGTAATACCCGCTTATCTGAAACGGCAGTTAAAAGTAGAGTTACATCAAGTTTTCTTGGAACCTAAACGAATGAAAGAAAACTATCATTTGGCCACAACCAACATTCACAGATACAACACAACGTGCGGGGTTGAGGTTAAAGATTGAGTGAAGGGCCCTCGTTTTAAACTACTGTTTTGAAAAGGAGTGGAAACAAGTAAGACGTATTTAATTTATTTAATGGGAAGTAGTAAGACTTATTAAATTTATTTAATCTACTTTTCTTCCCAGGCAAAATTTGATGTGCTGCAATTCCAAATTTCCAAAGTGAATGAAGGAATGAAGTCCTTTAAATTATGATTTTGTATAAATACTAGGCATAAACACAAAATCGACGGCACAAAATGGGCAGACTTTACTTGTTTGAAAAGGACTGGTTACAAGACAGACTTTTTTAATTTATTTAATGGGAAGAAGACTTATTTAGTTTAATTGATCTATTTTTGTTCCCTGGCAAAATTCGATTTGCTGCAATTCCAAATTTCCAAAGTGAATGAAGGAAAGAAGTCGTTTAAATTATGATTTTGTTTAAATACTAGGCATAGACACAAAATCTACGGCACAAAATGGGCAGACTTTACTTGTTTGAAGAGGACTGGTTACAAGACAGACTTTTCTGATTTATTTAATGGGAAGAGGACTTATTTAGTTTATTTAATCTATTTTTGTTCCCTGGCAAAATTGGATTTGCTGAAATTGTATTTTGCCAAATCTCGATTTGAGACCTGATAGGAAGTATTAAACGCTTAGTTAAATCAATACAAGTTGGTAATAAGAGCGAGTAATGTTGGTTGAACCGATGAATGAAGGTTGAAAGCAATTTAAATTATGACTTTGTATAAATACTAGATATTAAAAGAACATCTACTGCGCAAAATGGGCAGAGTTTACTTGTTTGAGAAGGAGTGGCTTATTCAAAACTAAGATTTATGTAATCTGTTTGTTCCCAGGCAAAATTGGATGTGATGCAATTCCAAATTTCACCATATGATGGTGCCCAATTTTGACTTCATAGGACATATTAAACACTTAGCTTGTTATTATGTTCAAGGTAATCAGATTTGTTTATCATTCTAATGGCCTCTTCAAAACTATTCTGGATTACTACTTTGGATCTATTCTACATTACTTGGCAACAACATACTCTGTAACAGATTAGGCAGTATAATCACATATGTTAACTTGAGAGTGCCCACACTCAATCTACTTATCGTGATGTGTTAAATCAATTACTGTTAGACATTATTTGTCTGATAATCTACCAAATCTTTGAATTGAAGAATTTGTGATTTAATTAATAGCTTGTTCAGGGTAATCAGACTTGTATATAATTCTAATGGCCTTCTTTTGAAAACTATTCTGAATTACAACTTTGGATCTTATATTACTTTGCAACAATCTACTCGGTGACAGATTAGGCAGTATAATCACATATGTTAACTTCAGTGCCCACACTGTATTTATTTATGGTTATTTGTTAAATCAAGTACCGTTAGACATGAAATAGGAAGTGTTTAACATAAATGTTATGGCTACTCACCATTGTAGCTCGCTCCTGGTCAATGATATGAGCCTCTTCTTGCAGTGGAAACCTTGCAGCCAACAAACACCGTGGAACCTAAAGGAATGAAATTAAACATTAACATTTCGCCTGGACCAACATTCACACGTACAACGCAACGCGGCTACACTTCTGCTATTACAAACGTAAATCTCCTTAAACACAACGAGTGTTACTTACCGTGTACGCTCTAGGCAAAATTGGATGTGATGCAATTCCAAATCTAGCTGAAACGGCAGTTAAAAGTAGAGTTACATCAAGTTTTCTTTTTTAATCAACACAATCATTTACAACCGTTGACCAGAAAGAATCGTCGAAATTCGACGTCCCCCACAAACGCCACGCTCACTCGCTTTTCAGGGCAACAAAAGTACTTCTTTTTAAAAACGATGAGTTGTACTTACCGTGTACGCTCTGGACGGTCCAGTTGCAAGCAGAAAATAAAAATATTTCTCTTGTTAGTCGTATGTTACCATCCGCTGTGTCTTTGTCAACATCGCCGCCATTTTCCTACTTCCTGCTGCGAGCCACGCCCACGGATTTAAATTTGGGCGGAAGCTCTTTCCATTGGCGTCGTTTTCGCGTATAGCAAATCCGATTGGTTGGGAAGGGGGCACGGTTATGCAGCCGAGGGGTCCTGTGATCGGTGGGATGTAAAGTAGGCGTCGACGTCACGTCCGCGTCACGTGACCACGACGTGGCAAACGTCATATAGCAACCGCTGTTTTGTTTAGTAGACTTACAGTTGTTATGCATTGACATAATGGCGCACACACCAAATAGATTTAAAAAAATTAAATAATTCTTCTGCCCACTCTCTTTTAAACAAGTTAACTCTCCCCGCGGATTTGAATTCTGGCGAAAGTTACGCCCATCGACGTCACGTATGTCACGTGACCACGACGTGGCAGATGTCATATAGCAACCGCTGGTTTGTTTAGTAGATTTACAGTTGTTATGCATTGGCATAATGGTGTGCACTCAAAATAGATTTAAATAAATTAAATATTTCTTCTGCCCACTCCCTTTTAAACAAGTTAACTCTGCCCACGTCCATTGACGTCTTGTCTGCGTCACGTGACCACGACGTAGCGACGTCATATAGTAACCGCTGTTTTGTGGCAAAGAGTACTTTTGGGCATCTGAGACGGAAGGATGTCCAAAGCATCACGTCACCTGCTCTGGTAGGCATGGTGGTGGGACGTTGAGGTCAACCGCTTTGGGGTTGGCTGAATCTTTGATCGCAGGATGCAAAACACTTGAAGACAGAAGCAGAAAAGCAGAGCTAAATGCAAAATGTACTCACCGGTGACTCCAATTTTTTTCCCCCCTGAAGAAACAGCTGGACGGGTGGCCCCGGCTGGCCAGTGGGACTCTTGTTCTTCTGACCCTTTTTAGTGCGCGTTTGGGGCAACAACCGTTTTTTGTGGCGCTCTTTTCTGGTTCAAAAGTGCCCTGCATGTGAATTTGCTTTTCCTGCCTTCTGATTGGATGAGCGCCGGTGTGACGCGGTGCCTCTGTCACCGTGGCGGGGGGTATACGTTGGCATCGGAGCGTCTGCCAACGTCTGAGACCGGCTGGCAGTGTATCGGAGGTGTCGAGTGCGGTGCCGATGGAGCTCACTCACCAGCTGGTGTTAGGGCCACAGAATGAAGGCCAAGGAGAAGAATAGAAAGAGAAACAGAAACTTCTCCTCCAATTGTTTGATTTGTCTCTTCTGAGCTTCAATGAATTCTTTCAGCTCTTTGTAAGCGTGCAAGTAAGTGCCGGGCTGGCTTTGGGCCCTTACCTGTTGCGCGCTGTGCAGCAGATCCATTCTCTCTTGGAGGATGCAAGCGTCGCGCTCCCTCAACTCGCACATCAGGGCTCGCTTCCATTGGTCCACGGCGCTCCTAAGCTCTTCTCTCTGATCCGCCGTCAGCACGTCATTCACGCCAGCGTGGCTGGCTTTTTCGCCGTCCGTGGCGGGGCAGTCCCGCTGCGGTAGCGCCTCGTACAACATGGCCTCCAGCTCCAGGATCCTCTGGGCCGCAATCCTCGTCCATCAGTGGTCCGGCGGGAGATTTGAGGGAGGCTTACCTTATGAGCCTGGTCCATGGAACACTTCCTGAAGTCCAACTCTTCATCCAGGTAGCCCTTCTGCTTGCAGAACATAGAAGAGCCCAAAGGCACAGCGTCAACAAGCTTCTTTCAGCGCAAAGCCTTCCAAAAGTCACATTTGAGCCGCCGAGTCTCGTGGAGTGCGAACATAAGGAGTTCGACATACACTTACGGCGTTATAGCCCAGGATGTCCAGCTTCTTCATCAGATCACTGATGTTGATGTCCGGGGGAAAGGCGCAAGGAGCAATGTAAGGTGTTCTGGGACCTCGGGTTAAGGTTAGGGTTGCGAGGGACGCCTTACGTACGCTCACGCCCTCGGCCTCGCAGTAGATCTGCAAAGGGCTGAGGCCGTCTGGGAAACGGACTTGCAGAAACTTCAAGACGGGGGAGCGCCACTCCCTCTCCTGAAAGGCAGAGGCATGCATCCGTCCGTCCGTCCGTCCGTCACATCTCTGGCCTCAACACGCTTGTGCGAGTCTTCCCACCTCCAGCTCCAGGATGCGGAACTCAAGCAGTTCGTTTTGGTCTCGGATATCCTGGATGTGCTCTTTCAGACGCGCTTCTTCCGCCTCCATCCGCCTGACCTGAAAAGACAGTCAGACCTCATCTGCGGGGCTTCCCGACGGGTGTGACGCCAAGCGACTCCGCCCAGCGCCTTTCTTTCCGTCACCTTTTCGGCCAACTGCTGATTGCTCTGACGCAGCAGCTGCTTCTCCTCCACCCACTTGACATTCTAGAAGAGACAAACGCGTGGACAGCTTTGGAATGTTGTGTCATTTTCATCCACAAATTCTTTGGTTGACTGGAAAATGACATTTGCTTTTCTCCGCATTTTCCCAGCCACATTCGGGGGGGGGGTTGGTCCAGTAATGCCAGACGAATGAGTGACTGAAGAATGTAGCTATTTTGTCTGAGAAAAAGGTGTGCTCATTGATGAGCTTACCTGTCCTTGTTGCTTCAGCGCTGACTCCAGATCTGCTACTCTGCTTTGATAGTGACCCATTTCTACCATCAGCTTTTCTCTGGTCTGAAAGGAGGAGGAGGGAGGCTCCTCCTCCTCCTTTCAGACCAGAGAACACCCGAGGCTGGGTGAGAACGGGGAGGCTGCGACCCGGCCGGGGGTTGCGGGAAGGGGCGCCACCTTGATCTCCTTCTCGGCGTCGTAGTCCCCTTCGCTGGTCTGGGCTAGCAGAGCGTAGGCTCGTTGCAGCGCTTGATATTCTTGCGTCAGCTGGCGGTAGCGAAGCTCCGCCTCTTCATGCACACACCAATGCAACACAGCACTAGTACCAGAATCAGTCAGACCGGCGACAAAGCACCCGCGACGCAAAGACGAGTCCGATTCCAGGCTGAAGAGGAATGTTTGGTGCCAATACGCTGGCAGAAATGGCGGGCTACCTCTTCGGGTTCCGTGTCGGGGGTTCTGTCGGTGTGAAAAGACAAGGACGATCCGTCCGAGTCCACCAACACGTCTTCGTCGTAGCCGTAAAATGTTTCGATGACCTGCGGGCGCGGAAGCAAACATCTCTCTGAACAAACTGAAGCGACACCTCACGATGAATCGACGATAGGAACGATAGCGAGAAAAAGGCCATTTCATCTTGCGCAACACCAAGCAGCCGCAAACAAACAGACTCACCTTGCAGGACCTCACGCTTTGTTCCTCCTCAGAGATTCTCGACGTCGGTATCGTAGCAGCAAATCTCTCTCCTGTCGACACAAATAATCCGCCTTTGAGATTCTTTGGATGCAAAGGGAACGAACGGCTCCGGCGCAGAAACAAACGCGACTCACAATGACATTTCTGACATGAGCTCCTGTCTCCAGAGCCTGAAAAACACGTCACCGGCGATGATTGGAGGGACGCTCGTCTTTTCCAAAAGTGACAACTACAGGGTGTGTCAGGGTTTTCCAGATTATCTTTATCGTATCATTATGTTGCTTTGACTTTGACTGCAACCTGTAATAAATAATATTATTTATCCCTTATTTATCCCTATCGCTTATCCCTTCCTACACAAAGTCGTAAAACACCCCTTGCTATGTTTTGACTAGAGGTCAAGGGCTTCCTCTATTCAATCCACTCTTACACCCACCCTGTTTCTCTTAATTGAAATGCTCGTGCAGGAGCCGAGAGTCAGACTTCATTCGTACAACGGATGGACTCTCCACCTGCAGGTGTCCAAAAGAACTTACTTGTCTCCCGTGTGGTTCTTGCAAAATAAGTTGGAGCGAGCGCAACTCTAACAGGGTGCATTTTGCCACTAGCTGCCTACGGACAATGATGTCGCGCTCGCGGCTCATGGTTGACGGGCTGAGCAGCCGGGCAAGTCCGTCGTTTTCAGCGCACAGCGAGTGGCAAAGGCGCTGACAAAACGGGAGCTTTGAGCTGCTGAAAACGGCAAAACAAGTCTAAAGCGTGTTCAAACGCGTGCGCACAATGCTCCTGCTTGAAAGGTCGGAATTTAAGGGGCCAATTTTTTGGATGGCGGCCGCCGGCCAAGCTTTGGACGGAAAAGGTTTCCTGGCGACAGCGAGCGAGCGTGGCGCTGCCGTACGTGCACCGAGTCGCCTGCCTGAAGACCTTGGACAAGTCGTCGATGATGTGCCGCTGCTCCACAACTTGAAGGAACTCCATTTCACCGTCCTGCTGGCCGCAACCGCGGTCCAGGTCATTGAGCGAACTAGGCCTTCTCTGTGGAACACAAATGCAGTGGACTCTGTTGGCACGCCGCCGTTGTCCGCGTCGACTTACCAAGCTTGCCATCTCCTCGTTCTCCTGGGTGACAAAGCGCACTTTGTTTTCAAGGCGACACAGCACCAGCGAGAGTTCTTCATTCTTCCTGCTCAGGCGTTTGTTTTTGTACAGGAGTGGCAGAAACTGGCTTTCTGTTTCTCTCAGTCGCTTTAGCTGCAAGCATGAAGTGCGGGATGTGAAAGACGCACAACACGCGGGCCAGAACGTATCCATTCCTTTTGCATCGGTTTGAACGGAATCGTGGCTTTGGCTCCCAATAAAAGACATCTACCAGGCAACCGACTCGACGCGCCGCTCAACTAATAAGCAAGCGCAATGGGTGCCTCGCTGGATGGCGCGCATCAAACGTAGCGCAAACCTTCAAGCGTGCCGTCAATAAATTACCAGTTCATTGCGCTCTTCAGAAAGCAGGGCGTTTCGATCCTCCAGGTTCCTGATGACTGCGCTGAGCTCAGCGATTTTCAGATGAAACCGTCGCGTGTCCCGATCCTCCTGAGACTGAAAACGCCCCGCAACACACACACACAAGCACTCGTTCAAAGTTCAAAACTGTTTTTGTGCTACCTTCCTCCAGCAACGAACTAAGTCATGCGTACTGCAAGTGTGTGATGAGGTGGCTTACGCAATGAAGAGGATTGCTAGTAGCGGCGTTGACCCCACTTCCAGGGTAGTTTAGGCCCGCCCTTTGGGAATCCCTCAGGGCAGCGATCTGCTGCTCGGCAGCCTGAGTCTGCAGCTGAAGGCGGTGGACGTGGCCGGCCCCAGGGCTTCATCCAAAACACTAACCGCTCTGTCTTTCAGCTTGATCTCATCCGTCTGGATGTACAAACGGGGAGCGCTCAGGCAGGCGGGCAAACTCATTTGCCAGAATTGTGACAAAAACAAAGAGAGCAACCGGCCAATTTTTTTTCTTGAATCGACTAGAACACCTTTGCTGTGACAAAAGCGAAGCGAGCAACCGGACATTTTCTTCTTGTGAAATAGAATAGAATAGAATGCCTTAGGTGTCATTGCACTGCAGGTATACAACGAAATTGGGAACATAGCCACGCACCGCGCATCTGATCAGTCCTACCAGTCGGCGGATCTCCCTCTCGCAGTCTCTCTTGGTTCGGCTCAGCTCCTCCCGATGCTGGTGATGAGCCGATCGGAGCTCGGCCGCTCGGGACTGCCAGGCCTGCTGGGCCGCTGCCAGGGCTTCTTCCGCGCTCCTGGTGGAGGCGACACCGCTCGGTCTCCCGACACCGCCGCGTCTCCTCCACCTCCGCCAGCAAAGCGCCCCCCCTCCTCACCTGAGCAGACATTGCGCCACACCGGGCCGTTGAGACCGCAACGGAGCGCCACGACGCTTACTGGGGACAAGCTACACAATACGGTAGCGGCCGCATCGAAGCCCGACGTGGCGTGCGGATAGTCAGACACGGATAGAGCGGATCACCTTGTCCATGGAGCCGTCCCTCAGGCTGAGGACCAAGGCATTCAGTCGCTGGATCTCTCCATCTTTGATTTTGATCACTCTCATCAGCTCCATTTCATGCTGCCGCAGTAATGTCTCCCTGGTAATGGCTAACTCTTTCTGCTTCTCCTCATGGAGTTTGCTTTTGAGTTCCGTCATGGCGGCGGTGGCACGGTGGTGCTCCGCCCGCAGGTCCTGACTTCTCTCTCTCTCCAGACAGCTGACCTGACATGACTTAGACTTAGACTTAGACAAACTTTATTGTCATCTTGTCTGCACATGGTGCATACAAAACGAAATTCCGTTGCATACGTCTTACAACAAAGTAGTGATATTGCAGTTGAATAGAAGTAACATATCCTATGAAAAAATATATATATACATATACTATATATATATATATATATATTAAAAATAAGTATAAAGTGCAGCAGTGATAATTATGCAATAGTGCAAGTAGGCAAAACAGTATTCAAGAGTGTGCAGAGGAATGCTAAACCATGTATTAAACTTCTATTTAAAGGGTTTATACAAGTTCAGTAAAGTTGGTAGTGCGAGATAGTGCAAGATAGAGGTCCGTAGTGTCATAAAGTACAGTTCTGTGAATGTGTGATGCAGAGTTCAGTTTAGAGCTCAACAGTTCTAGTGTTCAACAGTCTGATGACAGCAGGGAAAAAGCTGTTGCAGAACCTGGTGGACCTGCAGCGGATGCTGCAAACCTCTTCCCAGAGGGCAGCAGGGAGAACAGTCCATGGTGGGGGTGTGATGGGTCATTGATGATGTTACGGGCACGGGACATGCAGCGCTGAGATGAAATGTCCTGAATGGAGGGAAGAGGAGCCCCTATGATCCTCTCTGCTGTCCTCACCACTCTCCTCACGTTCTTCCAATCGGAGGCGGTGCAGCCTCCACACCACACAGAGAGACAGCTTGTCAGAATGCTCTCTATGGTGCTCCTGTAGAACGTCCTCATGATGGGTGGGGGCAGGTGGGCTCTCCTCATCCTCCGCTGTAAGTACAAGCGCTTCTGTGCCCTCTTGACCAGTGCCGTAGTGTTCATAGTCCAGGTGAGGTCTTCTGTGATGTGGACCCCCAGGAATTTGGTGGTGCTGACCACCTCCACAGCTGAGCTGTTGATGATCAGTGGAGCGTGGTGAGGCTGTTTTTTCCTGAAGTCGACGATGATCTCCTTCATCTTCTCCTCATTCAGGATCAGGCTGTTTTCTCTGCACCAGCCCACCAGCTGCTCCACCTCCTCTCTGTAGTCCAGGTCGTTGTTGTCTCTGATGAGCCCCACCACCGTTGTGTCGTCTGCTGACTTCACGATGTGATTGGTGGTGAACCTGAGGACGCAGTCGTGTGTCATCAGGGTGAACAGCAGGGGGCTCAGGACGCAGCCCTGAAGGGAGCCTGTGCTGAGGGTGATGACATCAGAGGTGTTCTGTCCGACCCGGACTGACTGAGGTCTGTTGCTGAGGAAGTCTAGCAGCCAGTTGCGAAGGGGGGTGTTGAAGCCCAGGTGTTCCAATTTTCCTACCAGATGCTGTGGGATGATGGTGTTAAACGCTGAGCTGAAGTCCAGGAACAGCCTCCGCACATGGGTGTTCTTCTCCTCCAGGTGAGCCAGGCTCAGGTGAAGAACGGAGGAGATGGCGTCCTGAGTGGAGCGGTTTTGCCGGTCGGCAAACTGGAACGGGTCAAATAATAGGGGGAGTCTGGAAACGATGTGACCTTTAAGCAGCCTTTCGAAGCACTTCATCATAACCGGAGTCAGTGCAACAGGCCGGTAATCATTAAATGAGGTGATTTGAGGTTTCTTCGGCACCGGAATGATGGAGGCAGTCTTAAAGCACGCCGGCACTGTGGCTTGGCCCAGCGAGGTGTTAAAAATGTCTGTGATGACCCCAGCCAGATGACTTGCACATTCCCTGAACACACGCCCAGGAATGTTGTCGGGGCCAGGGGCCTTACAGGGGTTGACTCTCCTCAGGGTCTTCAACACATCGGCGGAGTCAAGGCAGAGTACCTCCTCTTCCTGATGGGGGACAGTTTTAACTGCTGGAGTGCCGTTTAGTGCCTCGAACCTCCCAAAGAAGTTATTTAGACCATTTAGAAAGTCAGCATCAACTACACCCACCGGGGGGGGGGGGGAGAGTGAGTTGTAGTCTGTAATCGCCCGTATGCCTTGCCACATACTCCTGATGTTTTTGACGTCGTGGAAACGATCCTGAAATTTTCGACTGCGGTCTCGCTTCGCTATCCTGATGGCACGGTTCAAGTTGGCTCTCGCTGTCCTCAGTGTCTCCTTGTCGCCAGACTTGAAGGCAGAGTTCCGCGCTCGTAGCGTTTGACGTACCTCCTCAGTCATCCAGGGTCGTTGGTTGCCCCGGGTGATGATATTCTTAGTGGTGCTGACGTCCTCGGTGCATTTGTTGATGTAGGCTGACACAGTCATGGCACACGCATGTCTAATCTACATCGGGAAAACTGGGAGGGAGGGAGGGAGGCAGGCAGGGAGGCAGGCAGGGAGGCAGGCAGTGTCTGTCTGTTGAGGTTTTCACCTTGTTCTTCTCCTGCTGAAGTTCTAACTGGACGTCCATCAGTTTGGTTCTCAGCTCGTCATTGGCGGCCTGAAGGGCGTCCGTTCGCTCCGCCTTGGCCCGCCCTGCCGGAGCTCGTTTGGACATCTCTTACTCAAGTCTCGCCCGGTCGTCAGTCAGAGATCACAACATTTGTACCTGGAGAGCACAAACGCAGCGCTGTTTTCCACTGGCTTCAAACTCAACTTCAATCGGTACCGTAACTTACAACATCATAAACATAGAACTAGCTTGACTTATTCATTGAATAAATGCATTTGGTTCTTCAAAACTGCATCACGCAACATAGCGTGACCGAGACGGCCGTTATCCACCTGCGTGAAGTTATTTGGTGAAATGAATGAGATGTTTAAGACACCATCGTTCTGTCTCTATGTAGATGAAGGGAAATAATCGATTGCTGAAGGTCCAAAGGTGTTGTGATAAACAAATAAACATATTAGTGATTAGTGACATATTTGTGATAAACATATTAGGCAGGATAATCACATATGTTAACGTGACTGCCCACACTGTATTTATTTATGGTTATTTGTTAAATCGAGTACTGTTAGACATGAAATAGGAAGTGTTTAACATAAATGGAAGACGAAAGGGGTACTCACCATTGTAGCTCCTGCTGGTCAATGATACGAGCCTCTTCTTGCAGTGGAAAACATACAGCCAACAAACACCGTGGAACCTAAAGGAATGAAATTAAACATTAACATTTAGCCTCAACCAACATTCACAGATACAACGCAACGCAAACTACACAAACGTAAATCTTTTTAAACACAATGAGTTGTACTTACCGTGTACGCTCTAGACGGTCCACTTGCAAGCAGAAAATAAAGATATTTCTGTTGATAATCGTCGTGTTTGTATCCGGTGTCTCGCTCAAGGCCATTGCGCCCACAGATTTGAATTTTGGCGAGAGTTCAGCCTATTGACGTCATTTCCGCGGTGTAATACCCGCATATCTGAAACGGCAAAGTTAAGAGTAGAGTTAAATAAAGTTTTTAGTCAACGCAATAATTTACAACCGTTGACCAGTCGAAATAATCGTCGAAATTTGGCGTCTGTGGCTGGAAGCAGACGCCGAGTTCGACATTCCTCCCAAACGCCACACTCCCTCGCTTTTCAGGGCTAAAAAAAAACAGTTGTAATTACCTTGTACGCTCTAGACGGTCAAGTTGCAAGCTGAAAACAAAAATATTTGCCTTGTTAGTCATCGTGTTACTAACCGCTGTGTCTTGTTTGCCAGAATTGCCGCTTTCCTACTTCCTGTTGCAAGCCACGCCCACGGATTATAATTTTGCCGTGAGTTCCGCCTATTGACGTCATGTCCGCGTCACATGACTGCGACGTAATATTATCTAAAACTGTTTGTGCGGTATTGTGTTGTTCTGTGCGGTATTGTTATTCTGTGCGGCGTCGTGTTGTTCTGTGCGGCGTCGTGTTGTTCAGTGCGACGTCGTGTTGTTCAGTGCGGCATGGTGTTGTTCAGTAAGGCATGGTGTTGTTCAGTGCGGCATGGTGTTGTTCAGTGCGGCATGGTGTTGTTCAGTGCGGAATGGTGTTGTTCAGTGCAGCATGGTGTTGTTCAGTCCGGGATGGTGTTGTTCAATGCGGGATGGTGTTGTTCAGTGCGGGGTGGTGTTGTTCAGTGCGGGATGGTGTTGTTCAGTGCGGCATGGTGTTGTTCAATGCGGCATGGTGTTGTTCAGTGCGGGATGGTGTTGTTCATTGCGGCATGGTGTTGTTCAGTGCGGCATGGTGTTGTTCAGTGCGGCATGGTGTTGTTCAGTGCGGCATGGTGTTGTTCAGTGCGGCATAATGTTGTTCAGTGCGGCATGGTGTTGTTCAGTGCAGGATGGTGTTGTTCAGTGCGGCATGGTGTTGTTCAATGCAGGATCGTGTTGTTCAGTGCAGCATAATGTTGTTCAGTGCAGCATGGTGTTGTTCAGTGCGGCATGGTGTTGTTCAATGCGGCATGGTGTTGTTCACTGCGGGATGGTGTTGTTCAATGCGGGATCGTGTTGTTCAGTGCGGCATAATGTTGTTCAGTGCGGCATGGTGTTGTTCAGTGCGGCATGGTGTTGTTCAGTGCGACATAATGTTGTTTAGTGCGGCATAATGTTGTTCAGTGCGGCATAATGTTGTTCAGTGCGGCATGGTGTTGTTCAGTGCGGCATGGTGTTGTTCAGTGCGGCATGGTGTTGTTCAGTGCAGGATGGTGTTGTTCAGTGCGGCATGGTGTTGTTCAATGCGGCATGGTGTTGTGCAGTGCGGGATGGTGTTGTTCAGTGCGGGATGGTGTTGTTCAGTGCGGCATGGTGTTGTTCAGTGCGGAATGGTGTTGTTCAGTGCGGCATGGTGTTGTTCAGTGCGGCATGGTGTTGTTCAGTGCAGGATGGTGTTGTTCAATGCGGGATCGTGTTGTTCAGTGCGGCATGGTGTTGTTCAGTGCGGCATGGTGTTGTTCAGTGCGGCATAATGTTGTTCAGTGCGGCATGGTGTTGTTCAGTGCGGCATGGTGTTGTTCAGTGCGGCATGGTGTTGTTCAGTGCGGCATGGTGTTGTTCAGTGCGGCATAATGTTGTCCAGTGCGCCATAATGTTGTTCAGTGCGGCATGGTGTTGTTCAGTGCGGGATGGTGTTGTTCAGTGCGGCATGGTGTTGTTCAATGCGGCATGGTGTTGTTCAGTGCGGGATGGTGTTGTTCAGTGCGGGATAGTGTTGTTCAGTGCGGCATGGTGTTGTTCAATGCGGCATGGTGTTGTTCAGTGCGGGATGGTGTTGTTCAATGCGGGATCGTGTTGTTCAGTGCGGGGTGGTGTTGTTCAGTGCAGGATGGTGTTGTTCAGTGCAGGATGGTGTTGTTCAGTGCGGCATGGTGTTGTTCAATGCGTCAGTGCGGCATAATGTTGTTCAGTGCGGCATGGTGTTGTTCAGTGCGGCATGGTGTTGTTCAGTGCGGCATGGTGTTGTTCAGTGCGGAATGGTGTTGTTCAGTGCGGCATGGTGTTGTTCAGTGCGGGATGGTGTTGTTCAATGCGGGATCGTGTTGTTCAGTGCGGGGTGGTGTTGTTCAGTGCAGGATGGTGTTGTTCAGTGCAGGATGGTGTTGTTCAGTGCGGCATGGTGTTGTTCAATGCAGGATCGTGTTGTTCAGTGCAGCATAATGTTGTTCAGTGCAGCATGGTGTTGTTCAGTGCGGCATGGTGTTGTTCAATGCGGCATGGTGTTGTTCAGTGCGGGATGGTGTTGTTCAGTGCGGCATGGTGTTTTTCAGTGCGGCATAATGTTGTTCAGTGCAGCATGGTGTTGTTCAGTGCGGCATGGTGTTGTTCAGTGCGACATAATGTTGTTCAGTGCGGCATAATGTTGTTCAGTGCGGCATGGTGTTGTTCAGTGCGGCATGGTGTTGTTCAGTGCGGCATGGTGTTGTTCAGTGCGGCATGGTGTTGTTCAGTGCAGGATGGTGTTGTTCAGTGCAGGATGGTGTTGTTCAATGCGGCATGGTGTTCAGTGCGGGATGGTGTTGTTCAGTGCGGGATGGTGTTGTTCATTGCGGCATGGTGTTGTTCAGTGCGGCATGGTGTTGTTCAGTGCGGCATGGTGTTGTTCAGTGCGGCATAATGTTGTTCAGTGCGGCATAATGTTGTTCAGTGCGGCATGGTGTTGTTCAGTGCGGGATGGTGTTGTTCAGTGCAGGATGGTGTTGTTCAGTGCGGCATGGTGTTGTTCAATGCGGGATCGTGTTGTTCAGTGCGGCATGGTGTTGTTCAGTGCGGCATGGTGTTGTTCAGTGCGGCATGGTGTTGTTCAGTGCGGCATGGTGTTGTTCAGTGCGGCATAATGTTGTTCAGTGCGGCATAATGTTGTTCAGTGCAGCATAATGTTGTTCAGTGCGGCATGGTGTTGTTCAGTGCGGGATGGTGTTGTTCAGTGCAGGATGGTGTTGTTCAGTGCGGCATGGTGTTGTTCAATGCGGCATGGTGTTGTTCAGTTCGGGATGGTGTTGTTCAGTGCGGCATGGTGTTGTTCAGTGCGGCATAATGTTTTTCAGTGCGGCATGGTGTTGTTCAGTGCGGCATGGTGTTGTTCAGTGCAGCATAATGTTGTTCAGTGCGGCATGGTGTTGTTCAGTGCGGAATGGTGTTGTTCAGTGCGGCATGGTGTTGTTCAGTGCGGCATGGTGTTGTTCAGTGCGGCATGGTGTTGTTCAGTGCGGCATGGTGTTGTTCAGTGCGGGATGGTGTTCAATGCGGGATCGTGTTGTTCAGTGCGGCATGGTGTTGTTCAGTGCGGCATGGTGTTGTTCAGTGCGGCATGGTGTTGTTCAGTGCGGCATGGTGTTGTTCAGTGCGGCATGGTGTTGTTCATTTCGGCATAATGTTGTTCAGTGCGGCATAATGTTGTTTAGTGCGGCATGGTGTTGTTCAGTGCGGGATGGTGTTGTTCAGTGCGTTATAATGTTGTTCAGTGCGGCATGGTGTTGTTCAGTGCGGCATGGTGTTGTTCAGTGCGGCATGGTGTTGTTCAGTGCGGCATAATGTTGTTCAGTGGGGCATAATGTTGTTCAGTGCGGCATGGTGTTGTTCAGTGCGGGATGGTGTTGTTCAGTGCGGGATGGTGTTGTTCAGTGCGGCATGGTGTTCAATGCGGAATGGTGTTGTTCAGTGCAGGATGGTGTTGTTCAGTGCGGCATGGTGTTCAATGCGGAATGGTGTTGTTCAGTGCAGGATGGTGTTGTTCAGTGCGGCATGGTGTTGTTCAGTGCGGCATAATGTTGTTCAGTGCGGCATGGTGTTGTTCAGTGCGGCATGGTGTTGTTCAGTGCGGCATGGTGTTGTTCAGTGCGGCATGGTGTTGTTCAGTGCGGCATAATGTTGTTCAGTGCGGCATGGTGTTGTTCAGTGCGGCATGGTGTTGTTCAGTGCGGCATAATGTTGTTCAGTGCGGCATGGTGTTGTTCAGTGCGGCATGGTGTTGTTCAGTGCGGCATGGTGTTGTTCAATGCGTCAGTGCGGCATAATGTTGTTCAGTGCGGCATGGTGTTGTTCAGTGCGGCATGGTGTTGTTCAGTGCGGCATGGTGTTGTTCAGTGCAGGATGGTGTTGTTCAGTGCGGCATGGTGTTGTTCAATGCGGCATGGTGTTGTTCAGTGCGGGATGGTGTTGTTCAGTGCAGGATGGTGTTGTTCAGTGCGGCATGGTGTTGTTCAGTGCGGAATGGTGCTGTTCAGTGCGGCATGGTGTTGTTCAGTGCGGCATGGTGTTGTTCAGTGCAGGATGGTGTTGTTCAATGCGGGATCGTGTTGTTCAGTGCGGCATGGTGTTGTTCAGTGCGGCATGGTGTTGTTCAGTGCGGCATAATGTTGTTCAGTGCGGCATGGTGTTGTTCAGTGCGGCATGGTGTTGTTCAGTGCGGCATGGTGTTGTTCAGTGCGGCATGGTGTTGTTCAGTGCGGCATAATGTTGTCCAGTGCGCCATAATGTTGTTCAGTGCGGCATGGTGTTGTTCAGTGCGGGATGGTGTTGTTCAGTGCGGCATGGTGTTGTTCAATGCGGCATGGTGTTGTTCAGTGCGGGATGGTGTTGTTCAGTGCGGGATAGTGTTGTTCAGTGCGGCATGGTGTTGTTCAATGCGGCATGGTGTTGTTCAGTGCGGGATGGTGTTGTTCAGTGCGGCATGGTGTTGTTCAGTGCGGCATGGTGTTGTTCAGTGCGGCATGGTGTTGTTCAGTGCGGCATGGTGTTGTTCAGTGTGGCATGGTGTTGTTCAGTGCGGCATGGTGTTGTTCAGTGCGGAATGGTGTTGTTCAGTGCGGCATGGTGTTGTTCAGTGCGGGATGGTGTTGTTCAATGCGGGATCGTGTTGTTCAGTGCGGGGTGGTGTTGTTCAGTGCAGGATGGTGTTGTTCAGTGCAGGATGGTGTTGTTCAGTGCGGCATGGTGTTGTTCAATGCAGGATCGTGTTGTTCAGTGCAGCATAATGTTGTTCAGTGCAGCATGGTGTTGTTCAGTGCGGCATGGTGTTGTTCAATGCGGCATGGTGTTGTTCAGTGCGGGATGGTGTTGTTCAGTGCGGGATGGTGTTGTTCAGTGCGGCATGGTGTTCTTCAGTGCGGCATAATGTTGTTCAGTGCAGCATGGTGTTGTTCAGTGCGGCATGGTGTTGTTCAGTGCGACATAATGTTGTTCAGTGCGGCATAATGTTGTTCAGTGCGGCATGGTGTTGTTCAGTGCGGCATGGTGTTGTTCAGTGCGGCATGGTGTTGTTCAGTGCGGCATGGTGTTGTTCAGTGCAGGATGGTGTTGTTCAGTGCAGGATGGTGTTGTTCAATGCGGCATGGTGTTCAGTGCGGGATGGTGTTGTTCAGTGCGGGATGGTGTTGTTCATTGCGGCATGGTGTTGTTCAGTGCGGCATGGTGTTGTTCAGTGCGGCATGGTGTTGTTCAGTGCGGCATAATGTTGTTCAGTGCGGCATAATGTTGTTCAGTGCGGCATGGTGTTGTTCAGTGCGGGATGGTGTTGTTCAGTGCAGGATGGTGTTGTTCAGTGCGGCATGGTGTTGTTCAATGCGGGATCGTGTTGTTCAGTGCGGCATGGTGTTGTTCAGTGCGGCATGGTGTTGTTCAGTGCGGCATGGTGTTGTTCAGTGCGGCATGGTGTTGTTCAGTGCGGCATAATGTTGTTCAGTGCGGCATAATGTTGTTCAGTGCGGCATAATGTTGTTCAGTGCGGCATGGTGTTGTTCAGTGCGGGATGGTGTTGTTCAGTGCAGGATGGTGTTGTTCAGTGCGGCATGGTGTTGTTCAATGCGGCATGGTGTTGTTCAGTTCGGGATGGTGTTGTTCAGTGCGGCATGGTGTTGTTCAGTGCGGCATAATGTTTTTCAGTGCGGCATGGTGTTGTTCAGTGCGGCATGGTGTTGTTCAGTGCAGCATAATGTTGTTCAGTGCGGCATGGTGTTGTTCAGTGCGGAATGGTGTTGTTCAGTGCGGCATGGTGTTGTTCAGTGCGGCATGGTGTTGTTCAGTGCGGCATGGTGTTGTTCAGTGCGGCATGGTGTTGTTCAGTGCGGGATGGTGTTCAATGCGGGATCGTGTTGTTCAGTGCGGCATGGTGTTGTTCAGTGCGGCATGGTGTTGTTCAGTGCGGCATGGTGTTGTTCAGTGCGGCATGGTGTTGTTCAGTGCGGCATGGTGTTGTTCATTTCGGCATAATGTTGTTCAGTGCGGCATAATGTTGTTTAGTGCGGCATGGTGTTGTTCAGTGCGGGATGGTGTTGTTCAGTGCGTTATAATGTTGTTCAGTGCGGCATGGTGTTGTTCAGTGCGGCATGGTGTTGTTCAGTGCGGCATGGTGTTGTTCAGTGCGGCATAATGTTGTTCAGTGGGGCATAATGTTGTTCAGTGCGGCATGGTGTTGTTCAGTGCGGGATGGTGTTGTTCAGTGCGGGATGGTGTTGTTCAGTGCGGCATGGTGTTCAATGCGGAATGGTGTTGTTCAGTGCAGGATGGTGTTGTTCAGTGCGGCATGGTGTTCAATGCGGAATGGTGTTGTTCAGTGCAGGATGGTGTTGTTCAGTGCGGCATGGTGTTGTTCAGTGCGGCATAATGTTGTTCAGTGCGGCATGGTGTTGTTCAGTGCGGCATGGTGTTGTTCAGTGCGGCATGGTGTTGTTCAGTGCGGCATGGTGTTGTTCAGTGCGGCATAATGTTGTTCAGTGCGGCATGGTGTTGTTCAGTGCGGCATGGTGTTGTTCAGTGCGGCATAATGTTCAGTGCGGCATAATGTTGTTCAGTGCGGCATGGTGTTGTTCAGTGCGGGATGGTGTTGTTCAGTGCAGGATGGTGTTGTTCAGTGCGGCATGGTGTTCAGTGCGGGATGGTGTCTTTCAGTGCGGCATGGTGTCGTTCAGTGCGGCATGGTGTCTTTCAGTGCGGCATGGTGTCGTTCAGTGAGGCATGGTGTTGTTCAGTGCGGCATGGTGTTATTTAGTGCGGCATGGTGTTGTTCAGTGCGGGATGGTGTTGTTCAGTGTGGCATGGTGTTCAGTGCGGCATGGTGTTGTTCAGTGCGGTATCGTGTTGTTCAGTGCGGTATCGTGTTTCTCAGTGCGGTATCGTGTTGTTCAGTGCAGTATCGTTGTGTTGTTCGTATTGTGTTGTGTTGTTCGTAATGTGTTGTGTTGTTCGTATTGTGTTGTGTTGTTCATATTGTGTTGTTCATATTGTGTTGAGTTATTCGTATTGTGTTGTGTTGTTCGTATTGTGTTGCCTTTAACACTTAGCCTCTAACACTTAGCCTCTAACACTTAGCCTCTAACACTTAGCCTCTAGCATCTAGAAGGTAAATAAATAGGAAGGAAGGACTCACCAGTGACGTCTTCGCCCACGTCCAAGCGTTGTACTTTGTATTTTCATCCTTCTGACAGTGGAAAACATAGCCAACAAACACCGTGGAACCTAAACGAATGAAAGAAAACTATCATTTGGCCACAACCAACATTCACAGATACAACACAATGTGACGTGCGGGGTTGAGGTTAAAGGTTGAGTGAAGGGCCCTCGTTTTAAACTACTTTTTTGAAAAGGATTGGGAACAAGTAAGACGTATTTAATTTATTTAATGGGAAGTAGTAAGAGCTATTGAATTTAATCTATGTATTATATTCTATTGTATTGTATTCTGTTGTATTCTTTTGGATTGTATTCACACTAACCCCACTAAAACTTCAGCCCACAAAAACTCGCCTCTGGCGCCTAGCCTCTGGCACTTAGCCTCTAACACTTAGCCTTTAACACTTAGCCTTTAACACTTAGCCTTTAACACTTAGCCTAGAAGGTGAATAAATAGGGTTAAAGGTTGAGTGAAGGGACCTCGTTTTAAACTACTTTTTTGAAAAGGAGTGGGAACAAGTAAGACGTATTTAATTTATTTAATGGGAAGTAGTAAGACTTATTAAATTTATTTAATCTACTTTTCTTCCCAGGCAAAATTTGATGTGCTGCAATTCCAAATTTCCAAAGTGAATGAAGGAATGAAGTCCTTTAAATTATGATTTTGTATAAATACTAGGCATTAACACAAAATCGACGGCACAAAATGGGCAGACTTTACTTGTTTGAAAAGGACTGGTTACAAGACAGACTTTTTTAATTTATTTAATGGGAAGAAGACTTATTTAGTTTAATTGATCTATTTTTGTTCCCTGGCAAAATTCGATTTGCTGCAATTCCAAATTTCCAAAGTGAATGAAGGAAAGAAGTCGTTTAAATTATGATTTTGTTTAAATACTAGGCATAGACACAAAATCTACGGCACAAAATGGGCAGACTTTACTTGTTTGAAGAGGACTGGTTACAAGACAGACTTTTCTGATTTATTTAATGGGAAGAAGACTTATTTAGTTTATTTAATCTATTTTTGTTCCCTGGCAAAATTGGATTTGCTGAAATTGTATTTTGCCAAATCTTGCCTTGAGACCTGATAGGAAGTATTAAACGCTTAGTTAAATCAATACAAGTTGGTAATAAGAGCGAGTAATGTTGGTTGAACCGATGAATGAAGGTTGAAAGCAATTTAAATTATGACTTTGTATAAATACTAGATATTAACAGAACATCTACTGCGCGAAATGGGCAGAGTTTACTTGTTTGAGAAGGAGTGGCTTATTCAAAACTAAGATTTATTTAATCTGTTTGTTCCCAGGCAAAATTGGATGTGATGCAATTCCAAATTTCACCACATGATGGTGCCCAATTTTGACTTCATAGGACATATTAAACACTTAGCTTGTTATTATGTTCAAGGTAATCAGATTTGTTTATTATTCTAATGGCCTCTTCAAAACTATTCTGGATTACTACTTTGGATCTATTCTACATTACTTGGCAACAACATACTCTGTAACAGATTAGGCAGTATAATCATATATGTTAACTTGAGAGTGTCCACACTCAATCTACTTATCGTGATGTGTTAAATCAATTACTGTTAGACATTATTTGTCTGATAATCTACCAAATCTTTGAATTGAAGAATTTGTGATTTAATTAATAGCTTGTTGTTATGTTCAGGGTAATCAGACTTGTATATAATTCTAATGGCCTTCTTTTGAAAACTATTCTGAATTACAACTTTGGATCTTATATTACTTTGCAACAATCTACTCGGTGACAGATTAGGCAGTATAATCACGTATGTTAACTTCAGTGCCCACACCGTATTTATTTATGGTTATTTGTTAAATCAAGTACTGTTAGACATGAAATAGGAAGTGTTTAACATAAATGTTATGGCTACTCACCATTGTAGCTCGCTCCTGGTCAATGATACGAGCCTCTTCTTGCAGTGGAAAACTTGCAGCCAACAAACACCGTGGAACCTAAAGGAATGAAATTAAACATTAACATTTCGCCTCGACCAATTTTCACACGTACAACGCAACGCGGCTACACTTCTGCTATTACAAACGTAAATCTCCTTAAACACAATGAGTGTTACTTACCGTGTACGCTCTAGACGGTCCAGTTGCAAGCAGAAAATAAAGATATTTCCGTTGATAATCGTCGCTGCTCAGTGGCTCACGGCCATCGCGCCAACAGATTTGAATTTTGGCGGAGGTTCGGGCAATTACGTCATATCCGCGGCACATGACTGCGACGTAATACCCGCTTATCTGAAACGGCAGTTAAAAGTAGAGTTACATCAAGTTTTCTTGGAACCTAAACGAATGAAAGAAAACTATCATTTGGCCACAACCAACATTCACAGATACAACACAACGTGCGGGGTTGAGGTTAAAGATTGAGTGAAGGGCCCTCGTTTTAAACTACTGTTTTGAAAAGGAGTGGGAACAAGTAAGACGTATTTAATTTATTTAATGGGAAGTAGTAAGACTTATTAAATTTATTTAATCTACTTTTCTTCCCAGGCAAAATTTGATGTGCTGCAATTCCAAATTTCCAAAGTGAATGAAGGAATGAAGTCCTTTAAATTATGATTTTGTATAAATACTAGGCATTAACACAAAATCGACGGCACAAAATGGGCAGACTTTACTTGTTTGAAAAGGACTGGTTACAAGACAGACTTTTTTAATTTATTTAATGGGAAGAAGACTTATTTAGTTTAATTGATCTATTTTTGTTCCCTGGCAAAATTCGATTTGCTGCAATTCCAAATTTCCAAAGTGAATGAAGGAAAGAAGTCGTTTAAATTATGATTTTGTTTAAATACTAGGCATAGACACAAAATCTACGGCACAAAATGGGCAGACTTTACTTGTTTGAAGAGGACTGGTTACAAGACAGACTTTTCTGATTTATTTAATGGGAAGAAGACTTATTTAGTTTATTTAATCTATTTTTGTTCCCTGGCAAAATTGGATTTGCTGAAACTGTATTTTGCCAAATCTTGCCTTGAGACCTGATAGGAAGTATTAAACGCTTAGTTAAATCAATACAAGTTGGTAATAAGAGCGAGTAATGTTGGTTGAACCGATGAATGAAGGTTGAAAGCAATTTAAATTATGACTTTGTATAAATACTAGATATTAACAGAACATCTACTGCGCGAAATGGGCAGAGTTTACTTGTTTGAGAAGGAGTGGCTTATTCAAAACTAAGATTTATTTAATCTGTTTGTTCCCAGGCAAAATTGGATGTGATGCAATTCCAAATTTCACCACATGATGGTGCCCAATTTTGACTTCATAGGACATATTAAACACTTAGCTTGTTATTATGTTCAAGGTAATCAGATTTGTTTATTATTCTAATGGCCTCTTCAAAACTATTCTGGATTACTACTTTGGATCTATTCTACATTACTTGGCAACAACATACTCTGTAACAGATTAGGCAGTATAATCATATATGTTAACTTGAGAGTGCCCACACTCAATCTACTTATCGTGATGTGTTAAATCAATTACTGTTAGACATTATTTGTCTGATAATCTACCAAATCTTTGAATTGAAGAATTTGTGATTTAATTAATAGCTTGTTCAGGGTAATCAGACTTGTATATAATTCTAATGGCCTTCTTTTGAAAACTATTCTGAATTACAACTTTGGATCTTATATTACTTTGCAACAATCTACTCGGTGACAGATTAGGCAGTATAATCACATATGTTAACTTCAGTGCCCACACTGTATTTATTTATGGTTATTTGTTAAATCAAGTACTGTTACACATGAAATAGGAAGTGTTTAACATAAATGTTATGGCTACTCACCATTGTAGCTCGCTCCTGGTCAATGATACGAGCCTCTTCTTGCAGTGGAAAACTTGCAGCCAACAAACACCGTGGAACCTAAAGGAATGAAATTAAACATTAACATTTCGCCTCGACCAATTTTCACACGTACAACGCAACGCGGCTACACTTCTGCTATTACAAACGTAAATCTCCTTAAACACAATGAGTGTTACTTACCGTGTACGCTCTAGACGGTCCAGTTGCAAGCAGAAAATAAAGATATTTCCGTTGATAATCGTCGCTGCTCAGTGGCTCACGGCCATCGCGCCAACAGATTTGAATTTTGGCGGAGGTTCGGGCAATTACGTCATATCCGCGGCACATGACTGCGACGTAATACCCGCTTATCTGAAACGGCAGTTAAAAGTAGAGTTACATCAAGTTTTCTTGGAACCTAAACGAATGAAAGAAAACTATCATTTGGCCACAACCAACATTCACAGATACAACACAACGTGCGGGGTTGAGGTTAAAGATTGAGTGAAGGGCCCTCGTTTTAAACTACTGTTTTGAAAAGGAGTGGGAACAAGTAAGACGTATTTAATTTATTTAATGGGAAGTAGTAAGACTTATTAAATTTATTTAATCTACTTTTCTTCCCAGGCAAAATTTGATGTGCTGCAATTCCAAATTTCCAAAGTGAATGAAGGAATGAAGTCCTTTAAATTATGATTTTGTATAAATACTAGGCATTAACACAAAATCGACGGCACAAAATGGGCAGACTTTACTTGTTTGAAAAGGACTGGTTACAAGACAGACTTTTTTAATTTATTTAATGGGAAGAAGACTTATTTAGTTTAATTGATCTATTTTTGTTCCCTGGCAAAATTCGATTTGCTGCAATTCCAAATTTCCAAAGTGAATGAAGGAAAGAAGTCGTTTAAATTATGATTTTGTTTAAATACTAGGCATAGACACAAAATCTACGGCACAAAATGGGCAGACTTTACTTGTTTGAAGAGGACTGGTTACAAGACAGACTTTTCTGATTTATTTAATGGGAAGAAGACTTATTTAGTTTATTTAATCTATTTTTGTTCCCTGGCAAAATTGGATTTGCTGAAACTGTATTTTGCCAAATCTTGCCTTGAGACCTGATAGGAAGTATTAAACGCTTAGTTAAATCAATACAAGTTGGTAATAAGAGCGAGTAATGTTGGTTGAACCGATGAATGAAGGTTGAAAGCAATTTAAATTATGACTTTGTATAAATACTAGATATTAACAGAACATCTACTGCGCGAAATGGGCAGAGTTTACTTGTTTGAGAAGGAGTGGCTTATTCAAAACTAAGATTTATTTAATCTGTTTGTTCCCAGGCAAAATTGGATGTGATGCAATTCCAAATTTCACCACATGATGGTGCCCAATTTTGACTTCATAGGACATATTAAACACTTAGCTTGTTATTATGTTCAAGGTAATCAGATTTGTTTATTATTCTAATGGCCTCTTCAAAACTATTCTGGATTACTACTTTGGATCTATTCTACATTACTTGGCAACAACATACTCTGTAACAGATTAGGCAGTATAATCATATATGTTAACTTGAGAGTGCCCACACTCAATCTACTTATCGTGATGTGTTAAATCAATTACTGTTAGACATTATTTGTCTGATAATCTACCAAATCTTTGAATTGAAGAATTTGTGATTTAATTAATAGCTTGTTCAGGGTAATCAGACTTGTATATAATTCTAATGGCCTTCTTTTGAAAACTATTCTGAATTACAACTTTGGATCTTATATTACTTTGCAACAATCTACTCGGTGACAGATTAGGCAGTATAATCACATATGTTAACTTCAGTGCCCACACTGTATTTATTTATGGTTATTTGTTAAATCAAGTACTGTTACACATGAAATAGGAAGTGTTTAACATAAATGTTATGGCTACTCACCATTGTAGCTCGCTCCTGGTCAATGATACGAGCCTCTTCTTGCAGTGGAAAACTTGCAGCCAACAAACACCGTGGAACCTAAAGGAATGAAATTAAACATTAACATTTCGCCTCGACCAATTTTCACACGTACAACGCAACGCGGCTACACTTCTGCTATTACAAACGTAAATCTCCTTAAACACAATGAGTGTTACTTACCGTGTACGCTCTAGACGGTCCAGTTGCAAGCAGAAAATAAAGATATTTCCGTTGATAATCGTCGCTGCTCAGTGGCTCACGGCCATCGCGCCAACAGATTTGAATTTTGGCGGAGGTTCGGGCAATTACGTCATATCCGCGGCACATGACTGCGACGTAATACCCGCTTATCTGAAACGGCAGTTAAAAGTAGAGTTACATCAAGTTTTCTTGGAACCTAAACGAATGAAAGAAAACTATCATTTGGCCACAACCAACATTCACAGATACAACACAACGTGCGGGGTTGAGGTTAAAGATTGAGTGAAGGGCCCTCGTTTTAAACTACTGTTTTGAAAAGGAGTGGAAACAAGTAAGACGTATTTAATTTATTTAATGGGAAGTAGTAAGACTTATTAAATTTATTTAATCTACTTTTCTTCCCAGGCAAAATTTGATGTGCTGCAATTCCAAATTTCCAAAGTGAATGAAGGAATGAAGTCCTTTAAATTATGATTTTGTATAAATACTAGGCATAAACACAAAATCGACGGCACAAAATGGGCAGACTTTACTTGTTTGAAAAGGACTGGTTACAAGACAGACTTTTTTAATTTATTTAATGGGAAGAAGACTTATTTAGTTTAATTGATCTATTTTTGTTCCCTGGCAAAATTCGATTTGCTGCAATTCCAAATTTCCAAAGTGAATGAAGGAAAGAAGTCGTTTAAATTATGATTTTGTTTAAATACTAGGCATAGACACAAAATCTACGGCACAAAATGGGCAGACTTTACTTGTTTGAAGAGGACTGGTTACAAGACAGACTTTTCTGATTTATTTAATGGGAAGAGGACTTATTTAGTTTATTTAATCTATTTTTGTTCCCTGGCAAAATTGGATTTGCTGAAATTGTATTTTGCCAAATCTCGATTTGAGACCTGATAGGAAGTATTAAACGCTTAGTTAAATCAATACAAGTTGGTAATAAGAGCGAGTAATGTTGGTTGAACCGATGAATGAAGGTTGAAAGCAATTTAAATTATGACTTTGTATAAATACTAGATATTAAAAGAACATCTACTGCGCAAAATGGGCAGAGTTTACTTGTTTGAGAAGGAGTGGCTTATTCAAAACTAAGATTTATGTAATCTGTTTGTTCCCAGGCAAAATTGGATGTGATGCAATTCCAAATTTCACCATATGATGGTGCCCAATTTTGACTTCATAGGACATATTAAACACTTAGCTTGTTATTATGTTCAAGGTAATCAGATTTGTTTATCATTCTAATGGCCTCTTCAAAACTATTCTGGATTACTACTTTGGATCTATTCTACATTACTTGGCAACAACATACTCTGTAACAGATTAGGCAGTATAATCACATATGTTAACTTGAGAGTGCCCACACTCAATCTACTTATCGTGATGTGTTAAATCAATTACTGTTAGACATTATTTGTCTGATAATCTACCAAATCTGTGAATTGAAGAATTTGTGATTTAATTAATAGCTTGTTCAGGGTAATCAGACTTGTATATAATTCTAATGGCCTTCTTTTGAAAACTATTCTGAATTACAACTTTGGATCTTATATTACTTTGCAACAATCTACTCGGTGACAGATTAGGCAGTATAATCACATATGTTAACTTCAGTGCCCACACTGTATTTATTTATGGTTATTTGTTAAATCAAGTACCGTTAGACATGCAATAGGAAGTGTTTAACATAAATGTTATGGCTACTCACCATTGTAGCTCGCTCCTGGTCAATGATATGAGCCTCTTCTTGCAGTGGAAACCTTGCAGCCAACAAACACCGTGGAACCTAAAGGAATGAAATTAAACATTAACATTTCGCCTGGACCAACATTCACACGTACAACGCAACGCGGCTACACTTCTGCTATTACAAACGTAAATCTCCTTAAACACAACGAGTGTTACTTACCGTGTACGCTCTAGGCAAAATTGGATGTGATGCAATTCCAAATCTAGCTGAAACGGCAGTTAAAAGTAGAGTTACATCAAGTTTTCTTTTTTAATCAACACAATCATTTACAACCGTTGACCAGAAAGAATCGTCGAAATTCGACGTCCCCCACAAACGCCACGCTCACTCGCTTTTCAGGGCAACAAAAGTACTTCTTTTTAAAAACGATGAGTTGTACTTACCGTGTACGCTCTGGACGGTCCAGTTGCAAGCAGAAAATAAAAATATTTCTCTTGTTAGTCGTATGTTACCATCCGCTGTGTCTTTGTCAACATCGCCGCCATTTTCCTACTTCCTGCTGCGAGCCACGCCCACGGATTTAAATTTGGGCGGAAGCTCTTTCCATTGGCGTCGTTTTCGCGTATAGCAAATCCGATTGGTTGGGAAGGGGGCACGGTTATGCAGCCGAGGGGTCCTGTGATCGGTGGGATGTAAAGTAGGCGTCGACGTCACGTCCGCGTCACGTGACCACGACGTGGCAAACGTCATATAGCAACCGCTGTTTTGTTTAGTAGACTTACAGTTGTTATGCATTGACATAATGGCGCACACACCAAATAGATTTAAATAAATTAAATAATTCTTCTGCCCACTCTCTTTTAAACAAGTTAACTCTCCCCGCGGATTTGAATTCTGGCGAAAGTTACGCCCATCGACGTCACGTATGTCACGTGACCACGACGTGGCAGATGTCATATAGCAACCGCTGGTTTGTTTAGTAGATTTACAGTTGTTATGCATTGGCATAATGGTGTGCACTCAAAATAGATTTAAATAAATTAAATATTTCTTCTGCCCACTCCCTTTTAAACAAGTTAACTCTGCCCACGTCCATTGACGTCTTGTCTGCGTCACGTGACCACGACGTAGCGACGTCATATAGTAACCGCTGTTTTGATCAGTAGACTTAGTTATTATGCGTTGACATAATGGCGCATAGTGAGCTGAAGTGCATGGCGCTGAAGATTTGAATCTTTGAAATGCGCTGAGGTCTGACATATCAGGCAGAATGGTTTGCCATCACGTTCAACAAAAAATAGAAACTTTCCCACTCTGATTAAAACGTCCTGTGTTCATCTACGTATTTTCGTTTTGCTGTGCATCTTTTCCCTGCCATTTCGAGAGCCCAATTGACACTCATAGTTTAAAGAAATGTGTTTGCCCATCCTACTTTGTGGAATTTCACCACATGCGCTTTTGACCAAAATACCAAATTGAACTCAAGTGAAGCCAACACGCACAACCCCCCCCCCCCCACACACACACACACAAATGTTGATATGAACATAAAAGAGCCGCATGCGGTTCGGGAGTTGCGGCTTGGCCAAACCTGTACTATACAACTTTATTTGTATAAAATTTTCACAACAGCTGTCACACAAACAAAGCGGGAAAAACCGAAGACGTGCGTGTTCCGCCCACGCTGGATTTATTTGCACCTTTGAAAAGACACCGTATTGCCGCAGATGTGGCAAAGAGTACTTTTGGGCATCTGAGACGGAAGGATGTCCAAAGCATCACGTCACCTGCTCTGGTAGGCATGGTGGTGGGACGTTGAGGTCAACCGCTTTGGGGTTGGCTGAATCTTTGATCGCAGGATGCAAAACACTTGAAGACAGAAGCAGAAAAGCAGAGCTAAATGCAAAATGTACTCACCGGTGACTCCAATTTTTTTCCCCCCTGAAGAAACAGCTGGACGGGTGGCCCCGGCTGGCCAGTGGGACTCTTGTTATTCTGACCCTTTTTAGTGCGCGTTTGGGGCAACAACCGTTTTTTGTGGCGCTCTTTTCTGGTTCAAAAGTGCCCTGCATGTGAATTTGCTTTTCCTGCCTTCTGATTGGATGAGCGCCGGTGTGACGCGGTGCCTCTTTCACCGTGGCGGGGGGTATACGTTGGCATCGGAGCGTCTGCCAACGTCTGAGACCGGCTGGCAGTGTATCGGAGGTGTCGAGTGCGGTGCCGATGGAGCTCACTCACCAGCTGGTGTTAGGGCCACAGAATGAAGGCCAAGGAGAAGAATAGAAAGAGAAACAGAAACTTCTCCTCCAATTGTTTGATTTGTCTCTTCTGAGCTTCAATGAATT
This sequence comes from Syngnathus floridae, assembly GCF_059516105.1. Classification (NCBI taxonomy): domain Eukaryota; kingdom Metazoa; phylum Chordata; class Actinopteri; order Syngnathiformes; family Syngnathidae; genus Syngnathus; species Syngnathus floridae. The sequence continues at coordinate 462,087 of NC_142416.1, read as the reverse complement.
CTTTCAGCTCTTTGTAAGCGTGCAAGTAAGTGCCGGGCTGGCTTTGGGCCCTTACCTGTTGCGCGCTGTGCAGCAGATCCATTCTCTCTTGGAGGATGCAAGCGTCGCGCTCCCTCAACTCGCACATCAGGGCTCGCTTCCATTGGTCCACGGCGCTCCTAAGCTCTTCTCTCTGATCCGCCGTCAGCACGTCATTCACGCCAGCGTGGCTGGCTTTTTCGCCGTCCGTGGCGGGGCAGTCCCGCTGCGGTAGCGCCTCGTACAACATGGCCTCCAGCTCCAGGATCCTCTGGGCCGCAATCCTCGTCCATCAGTGGTCCGGCGGGAGATTTGAGGGAGGCTTACCTTATGAGCCTGGTCCATGGAACACTTCCTGAAGTCCAACTCTTCATCCAGGTAGCCCTTCTGCTTGCAGAACATAGAAGAGCCCAAAGGCACAGCGTCAACAAGCTTCTTTCAGCGCAAAGCCTTCCAAAAGTCACATTTGAGCCGCCGAGTCTCGTGGAGTGCGAACATAAGGAGTTCGACATACACTTACGGCGTTATAGCCCAGGATGTCCAGCTTCTTCATCAGATCACTGATGTTGATGTCCGGGGGAAAGGCGCAAGGAGCAATGTAAGGTGTTCTGGGACCTCGGGTTAAGGTTAGGGTTGCGAGGGACGCCTTACGTACGCTCACGCCCTCGGCCTCGCAGTAGATCTGCAAAGGGCTGAGGCCGTCTGGGAAACGGACTTGCAGAAACTTCAAGACGGGGGAGCGCCACTCCCTCTCCTGAAAGGCAGAGGCATGCATCCGTCCGTCCGTCCGTCCGTCACATCTCTGGCCTCAACACGCTTGTGCGAGTCTTCCCACCTCCAGCTCCAGGATGCGGAACTCAAGCAGTTCGTTTTGGTCTCGGATATCCTGGATGTGCTCTTTCAGACGCGCTTCTTCCGCCTCCATCCGCCTGACCTGAAAAGACAGTCAGACCTCATCTGCGGGGCTTCCCGACGGGTGTGACGCCAAGCGACTCCGCCCAGCGCCTTTCTTTCCGTCACCTTTTCGGCCAACTGCTGATTGCTCTGACGCAGCAGCTGCTTCTCCTCCACCCACTTGACATTCTAGAAGAGACAAACGCGTGGACAGCTTTGGAATGTTGTGTCATTTTCATCCACAAATTCTTTGGTTGACTGGAAAATGACATTTGCTTTTCTCCGCATTTTCCCAGCCACATTCGGGGGGGGGGGTTGGTCCAGTAATGCCAGACGAATGAGTGACTGAAGAATGTAGCTATTTTGTCTGAGAAAAAGGTGTGCTCATTGATGAGCTTACCTGTCCTTGTTGCTTCAGCGCTGACTCCAGATCTGCTACTCTGCTTTGATAGTGACCCATTTCTACCATCAGCTTTTCTCTGGTCTGAAAGGAGGAGGAGGGAGGCTCCTCCTCCTCCTTTCAGACCAGAGAACACCCGAGGCTGGGTGAGAACGGGGAGGCTGCGACCCGGCCGGGGGTTGCGGGAAGGGGCGCCACCTTGATCTCCTTCTCGGCGTCGTAGTCCCCTTCGCTGGTCTGGGCTAGCAGAGCGTAGGCTCGTTGCAGCGCTTGATATTCTTGCGTCAGCTGGCGGTAGCGAAGCTCCGCCTCTTCATGCACACACCAATGCAACACAGCACTAGTACCAGAATCAGTCAGACCGGCGACAAAGCACCCGCGACGCAAAGACGAGTCCGATTCCAGGCTGAAGAGGAATGTTTGGTGCCAATACGCTGGCAGAAATGGCGGGCTACCTCTTCGGGTTCCGTGTCGGGGGTTCTGTCGGTGTGAAAAGACAAGGACGATCCGTCCGAGTCCACCAACACGTCTTCGTCGTAGCCGTAAAATGTTTCGATGACCTGCGGGCGCGGAAGCAAACATCTCTCTGAACAAACTGAAGCGACACCTCACGATGAATCGACGATAGGAACGATAGCGAGAAAAAGGCCATTTCATCTTGCGCAACACCAAGCAGCCGCAAACAAACAGACTCACCTTGCAGGACCTCACGCTTTGTTCCTCCTCAGAGATTCTCGACGTCGGTATCGTAGCAGCAAATCTCTCTCCTGTCGACACAAATAATCCGCCTTTGAGATTCTTTGGATGCAAAGGGAACGAACGGCTCCGGCGCAGAAACAAACGCGACTCACAATGACATTTCTGACATGAGCTCCTGTCTCCAGAGCCTGAAAAACACGTCACCGGCGATGATTGGAGGGACGCTCGTCTTTTCCAAAAGTGACAACTACAGGGTGTGTCAGGGTTTTCCAGATTATCTTTATCGTATCATTATGTTGCTTTGACTTTGACTGCAACCTGTAATAAATAATATTATTTATCCCTTATTTATCCCTATCGCTTATCCCTTCCTACACAAAGTCGTAAAACACCCCTTGCTATGTTTTGACTAGAGGTCAAGGGCTTCCTCTATTCAATCCACTCTTACACCCACCCTGTTTCTCTTAATTGAAATGCTCGTGCAGGAGCCGAGAGTCAGACTTCATTCGTACAACGGATGGACTCTCCACCTGCAGGTGTCCAAAAGAACTTACTTGTCTCCCGTGTGGTTCTTGCAAAATAAGTTGGAGCGAGCGCAACTCTAACAGGGTGCATTTTGCCACTAGCTGCCTACGGACAATGATGTCGCGCTCGCGGCTCATGGTTGACGGGCTGAGCAGCCGGGCAAGTCCGTCGTTTTCAGCGCACAGCGAGTGGCAAAGGCGCTGACAAAACGGGAGCTTTGAGCTGCTGAAAACGGCAAAACAAGTCTAAAGCGTGTTCAAACGCGTGCGCACAATGCTCCTGCTTGAAAGGTCGGAATTTAAGGGGCCAATTTTTTGGATGGCGGCCGCCGGCCAAGCTTTGGACGGAAAAGGTTTCCTGGCGACAGCGAGCGAGCGTGGCGCTGCCGTACGTGCACCGAGTCGCCTGCCTGAAGACCTTGGACAAGTCGTCGATGATGTGCCGCTGCTCCACAACTTGAAGGAACTCCATTTCACCGTCCTGCTGGCCGCAACCGCGGTCCAGGTCATTGAGCGAACTAGGCCTTCTCTGTGGAACACAAATGCAGTGGACTCTGTTGGCACGCCGCCGTTGTCCGCGTCGACTTACCAAGCTTGCCATCTCCTCGTTCTCCTGGGTGACAAAGCGCACTTTGTTTTCAAGGCGACACAGCACCAGCGAGAGTTCTTCATTCTTCCTGCTCAGGCGTTTGTTTTTGTACAGGAGTGGCAGAAACTGGCTTTCTGTTTCTCTCAGTCGCTTTAGCTGCAAGCATGAAGTGCGGGATGTGAAAGACGCACAACACGCGGGCCAGAACGTATCCATTCCTTTTGCATCGGTTTGAACGGAATCTTGGCTTTGGCTCCCAATAAAAGACATCTACCAGGCAACCGACTCGACGCGCCGCTCAACTAATAAGCAAGCGCAATGGGTGCCTCGCTGGATGGCGCGCATCAAACGTAGCGCAAACCTTCAAGCGTGCCGTCAATAAATTACCAGTTCATTGCGCTCTTCAGAAAGCAGGGCGTTTCGATCCTCCAGGTTCCTGATGACTGCGCTGAGCTCAGCGATTTTCAGATGAAACCGTCGCGTGTCCCGATCCTCCTGAGACTGAAAACGCCCCGCAACACACACACACAAGCACTCGTTCAAAGTTCAAAACTGTTTTTGTGCTACCTTCCTCCAGCAACGAACTAAGTCATGCGTACTGCAAGTGTGTGATGAGGTGGCTTACGCAATGAAGAGGATTGCTAGTAGCGGCGTTGACCCCACTTCCAGGGTAGTTTAGGCCCGCCCTTTGGGAATCCCTCAGGGCAGCGATCTGCTGCTCGGCAGCCTGAGTCTGCAGCTGAAGGCGGTGGACGTGGCCGGCCCCAGGGCTTCATCCAAAACACTAACCGCTCTGTCTTTCAGCTTGATCTCATCCGTCTGGATGTACAAACGGGGAGCGCTCAGGCAGGCGGGCAAACTCATTTGCCAGAATTGTGACAAAAACAAAGAGAGCAACCGGCCAATTTTTTTTCTTGAATCGACTAGAACACCTTTGCTGTGACAAAAGCGAAGCGAGCAACCGGACATTTTCTTCTTGTGAAATAGAATAGAATAGAATGCCTTAGGTGTCATTGCACTGCAGGTATACAACGAAATTGGGAACATAGCCACGCACCGCGCATCTGATCAGTCCTACCAGTCGGCGGATCTCCCTCTCGCAGTCTCTCTTGGTTCGGCTCAGCTCCTCCCGATGCTGGTGATGAGCCGATCGGAGCTCGGCCGCTCGGGACTGCCAGGCCTGCTGGGCCGCTGCCAGGGCTTCTTCCGCGCTCCTGGTGGAGGCGACACCGCTCGGTCTCCCGACACCGCCGCGTCTCCTCCACCTCCGCCAGCAAAGCGCCCCCCCTCCTCACCTGAGCAGACATTGCGCCACACCGGGCCGTTGAGACCGCAACGGAGCGCCACGACGCTTACTGGGGACAAGCTACACAATACGGTAGCGGCCGCATCGAAGCCCGACGTGGCGTGCGGATAGTCAGACACGGATAGAGCGGATCACCTTGTCCATGGAGCCGTCCCTCAGGCTGAGGACCAAGGCATTCAGTCGCTGGATCTCTCCATCTTTGATTTTGATCACTCTCATCAGCTCCATTTCATGCTGCCGCAGTAATGTCTCCCTGGTAATGGCTAACTCTTTCTGCTTCTCCTCATGGAGTTTGCTTTTGAGTTCCGTCATGGCGGCGGTGGCACGGTGGTGCTCCGCCCGCAGGTCCTGACTTCTCTCTCTCTCCAGACAGCTGACCTGACATGACTTAGACTTAGACTTAGACAAACTTTATTGTCATCTTGTCTGCACATGGTGCATACAAAACGAAATTCCGTTGCATACGTCTTACAACAAAGTAGTGATATTGCAGTTGAATAGAAGTAACATATCCTATGAAAAAATATATATATACATATACTATATATATATATATATATATTAAAAATAAGTATAAAGTGCAGCAGTGATAATTATGCAATAGTGCAAGTAGGCAAAACAGTATTCAAGAGTGTGCAGAGGAATGCTAAACCATGTATTAAACTTCTATTTAAAGGGTTTATACAAGTTCAGTAAAGTTGGTAGTGCGAGATAGTGCAAGATAGAGGTCCGTAGTGTCATAAAGTACAGTTCTGTGAATGTGTGATGCAGAGTTCAGTTTAGAGCTCAACAGTTCTAGTGTTCAACAGTCTGATGACAGCAGGGAAAAAGCTGTTGCAGAACCTGGTGGACCTGCAGCGGATGCTGCAAACCTCTTCCCAGAGGGCAGCAGGGAGAACAGTCCATGGTGGGGGTGTGATGGGTCATTGATGATGTTACGGGCACGGGACATGCAGCGCTGAGATGAAATGTCCTGAATGGAGGGAAGAGGAGCCCCTATGATCCTCTCTGCTGTCCTCACCACTCTCCTCACGTTCTTCCAATCGGAGGCGGTGCAGCCTCCACACCACACAGAGAGACAGCTTGTCAGAATGCTCTCTATGGTGCTCCTGTAGAACGTCCTCATGATGGGTGGGGGCAGGTGGGCTCTCCTCATCCTCCGCTGTAAGTACAAGCGCTTCTGTGCCCTCTTGACCAGTGCCGTAGTGTTCATAGTCCAGGTGAGGTCTTCTGTGATGTGGACCCCCAGGAATTTGGTGGTGCTGACCACCTCCACAGCTGAGCTGTTGATGATCAGTGGAGCGTGGTGAGGCTGTTTTTTCCTGAAGTCGACGATGATCTCCTTCATCTTCTCCTCATTCAGGATCAGGCTGTTTTCTCTGCACCAGCCCACCAGCTGCTCCACCTCCTCTCTGTAGTCCAGGTCGTTGTTGTCTCTGATGAGCCCCACCACCGTTGTGTCGTCTGCTGACTTCACGATGTGATTGGTGGTGAACCTGAGGACGCAGTCGTGTGTCATCAGGGTGAACAGCAGGGGGCTCAGGACGCAGCCCTGAAGGGAGCCTGTGCTGAGGGTGATGACATCAGAGGTGTTCTGTCCGACCCGGACTGACTGAGGTCTGTTGCTGAGGAAGTCTAGCAGCCAGTTGCGAAGGGGGGTGTTGAAGCCCAGGTGTTCCAATTTTCCTACCAGATGCTGTGGGATGATGGTGTTAAACGCTGAGCTGAAGTCCAGGAACAGCCTCCGCACATGGGTGTTCTTCTCCTCCAGGTGAGCCAGGCTCAGGTGAAGAACGGAGGAGATGGCGTCCTGAGTGGAGCGGTTTTGCCGGTCGGCAAACTGGAACGGGTCAAATAATAGGGGGAGTCTGGAAACGATGTGACCTTTAAGCAGCCTTTCGAAGCACTTCATCATAACCGGAGTCAGTGCAACAGGCCGGTAATCATTAAATGAGGTGATTTGAGGTTTCTTCGGCACCGGAATGATGGAGGCAGTCTTAAAGCACGCCGGCACTGTGGCTTGGCCCAGCGAGGTGTTAAAAATGTCTGTGATGACCCCAGCCAGATGACTTGCACATTCCCTGAACACACGCCCAGGAATGTTGTCGGGGCCAGGGGCCTTACAGGGGTTGACTCTCCTCAGGGTCTTCAACACATCGGCGGAGTCAAGGCAGAGTACCTCCTCTTCCTGATGGGGGACAGTTTTAACTGCTGGAGTGCCGTTTAGTGCCTCGAACCTCCCAAAGAAGTTATTTAGACCATTTAGAAAGTCAGCATCAACTACACCCACCGGGGGGGGGGGGGAGAGTGAGTTGTAGTCTGTAATCGCCCGTATGCCTTGCCACATACTCCTGATGTTTTTGACGTCGTGGAAACGATCCTGAAATTTTCGACTGCGGTCTCGCTTCGCTATCCTGATGGCACGGTTCAAGTTGGCTCTCGCTGTCCTCAGTGTCTCCTTGTCGCCAGACTTGAAGGCAGAGTTCCGCGCTCGTAGCGTTTGACGTACCTCCTCAGTCATCCAGGGTCGTTGGTTGCCCCGGGTGATGATATTCTTAGTGGTGCTGACGTCCTCGGTGCATTTGTTGATGTAGGCTGACACAGTCATGGCACACGCATGTCTAATCTACATCGGGAAAACTGGGAGGGAGGGAGGGAGGCAGGCAGGGAGGCAGGCAGGGAGGCAGGCAGTGTCTGTCTGTTGAGGTTTTCACCTTGTTCTTCTCCTGCTGAAGTTCTAACTGGACGTCCATCAGTTTGGTTCTCAGCTCGTCATTGGCGGCCTGAAGGGCGTCCGTTCGCTCCGCCTTGGCCCGCCCTGCCGGAGCTCGTTTGGACATCTCTTACTCGAGTCTCGCCCGGTCGTCAGTCAGAGATCACAACATTTGTACCTGGAGAGCACAAACGCAGCGCTGTTTTCCACTGGCTTCGAACTCAACTTCAATCGGTACCGTAACTTACAACATCATAAACATAGAACTAGCTTGACTTATTCATTGAATAAATGCATTTGGTTCTTCAAAACTGCATCACGCAACATAGCGTGACCGAGACGGCCGTTATCCACCTGCGTGAAGTTATTTGGTGAAATGAATGAGATGTTTAAGACACCATCGTTCTGTCTCTATGTAGATGAAGGGAAATAATCGATTGCTGAAGGTCCAAAGGTGTTGTGATAAACAAATAAACATATTAGTGATTAGTGACATATTTGTGATAAACATATTAGGCAGGATAATCACATATGTTAACGTGACTGCCCACACTGTATTTATTTATGGTTATTTGTTAAATCGAGTACTGTTAGACATGAAATAGGAAGTGTTTAACATAAATGGAAGACGAAAGGGGTACTCACCATTGTAGCTCCTGCTGGTCAATGATACGAGCCTCTTCTTGCAGTGGAAAACATACAGCCAACAAACACCGTGGAACCTAAAGGAATGAAATTAAACATTAACATTTAGCCTCAACCAACATTCACAGATACAACGCAACGCAAACTACACAAACGTAAATCTTTTTAAACACAATGAGTTGTACTTACCGTGTACGCTCTAGACGGTCCACTTGCAAGCAGAAAATAAAGATATTTCTGTTGATAATCGTCGTGTTTGTATCCGGTGTCTCGCTCAAGGCCATTGCGCCCACAGATTTGAATTTTGGCGAGAGTTCAGCCTATTGACGTCATTTCCGCGGTGTAATACCCGCATATCTGAAACGGCAAAGTTAAGAGTAGAGTTAAATAAAGTTTTTAGTCAACGCAATAATTTACAACCGTTGACCAGTCGAAATAATCGTCGAAATTTGGCGTCTGTGGCTGGAAGCAGACGCCGAGTTCGACATTCCTCCCAAACGCCACACTCCCTCGCTTTTCAGGGCTAAAAAAAAACAGTTGTAATTACCTTGTACGCTCTAGACGGTCAAGTTGCAAGCTGAAAACAAACATATTTGCCTTGTTAGTCATCGTGTTACTAACCGCTGTGTCTTGTTTGCCAGAATTGCCGCTTTCCTACTTCCTGTTGCAAGCCACGCCCACGGATTATAATTTTGCCGTGAGTTCCGCCTATTGACGTCATGTCCGCGCCACATGACTGCGACGTAATATTATCTAAAACTGTTTGTGCGGTATTGTGTTGTTCTGTGCGGTATTGTTATTCTGTGCGGCGTCGTGTTGTTCTGTGCGGCGTCGTGTTGTTCAGTGCGACGTCGTGTTGTTCAGTGCGGCATGGTGTTGTTCAGTGCGGCATGGTGTTGTTCAGTGCGGCATGGTGTTGTTCAGTGCGGCATGGTGTTGTTCAGTGCGGAATGGTGTTGTTCAGTGCAGCATGGTGTTGTTCAGTCCGGGATGGTGTTGTTCAATGCGGGATGGTGTTGTTCAGTGCGGGGTGGTGTTGTTCAGTGCGGGATGGTGTTGTTCAGTGCGGCATGGTGTTGTTCAATGCGGCATGGTGTTGTTCAGTGCGGGATGGTGTTGTTCATTGCGGCATGGTGTTGTTCAGTGCGGCATGGTGTTGTTCAGTGCGGCATGGTGTTGTTCAGTGCGGCATGGTGTTGTTCAGTGCGGCATAATGTTGTTCAGTGCGGCATGGTGTTGTTCAGTGCAGGATGGTGTTGTTCAGTGCGGCATGGTGTTGTTCAATGCAGGATCGTGTTGTTCAGTGCAGCATAATGTTGTTCAGTGCAGCATGGTGTTGTTCAGTGCGGCATGGTGTTGTTCAATGCGGCATGGTGTTGTTCACTGCGGGATGGTGTTGTTCAATGCGGGATCGTGTTGTTCAGTGCGGCATAATGTTGTTCAGTGCGGCATGGTGTTGTTCAGTGCGGCATGGTGTTGTTCAGTGCGACATAATGTTGTTTAGTGCGGCATAATGTTGTTCAGTGCGGCATAATGTTGTTCAGTGCGGCATGGTGTTGTTCAGTGCGGCATGGTGTTGTTCAGTGCGGCATGGTGTTGTTCAGTGCAGGATGGTGTTGTTCAGTGCGGCATGGTGTTGTTCAATGCGGCATGGTGTTGTGCAGTGCGGGATGGTGTTGTTCAGTGCGGGATGGTGTTGTTCAGTGCGGCATGGTGTTGTTCAGTGCGGAATGGTGTTGTTCAGTGCGGCATGGTGTTGTTCAGTGCGGCATGGTGTTGTTCAGTGCAGGATGGTGTTGTTCAATGCGGGATCGTGTTGTTCAGTGCGGCATGGTGTTGTTCAGTGCGGCATGGTGTTGTTCAGTGCGGCATAGTGTTGTTCAGTGCGGCATGGTGTTGTTCAGTGCGGCATGGTGTTGTTCAGTGCGGCATGGTGTTGTTCAGTGCGGCATGGTGTTGTTCAGTGCGCCATAATGTTGTTCAGTGCGGCATGGTGTTGTTCAGTGCGGGATGGTGTTGTTCAGTGCGGCATGGTGTTGTTCAGTGCGGCATAGTGTTGTTCAGTGCGGGATGGTGTTGTTCAGTGCAGGATGGTGTTGTTCAGTGCGGCATGGTGTTGTTCAATGCGTCAGTGCGGCATAATGTTGTTCAGTGCGGCATGGTGTTGTTCAGTGCGGCATGGTGTTGTTCAGTGCGGCATGGTGTTGTTCAGTGCAGGATGGTGTTGTTCAGTGCGGCATGGTGTTGTTCAATGCGGCATGGTGTTGTTCAGTGCGGGATGGTGTTGTTCAGTGCAGGATGGTGTTGTTCAGTGCGGCATGGTGTTGTTCAGTGCGGAATGGTGCTGTTCAGTGCGGCATGGTGTTGTTCAGTGCGGCATGGTGTTGTTCAGTGCAGGATGGTGTTGTTCAATGCGGGATCGTGTTGTTCAGTGCGGCATGGTGTTGTTCAGTGCGGCATGATGTTGTTCAGTGCGGCATAATGTTGTTCAGTGCGGCATGGTGTTGTTCAGTGCGGCATGGTGTTGTTCAGTGCGGCATGGTGTTGTTCAGTGCGGCATGGTGTTGTTCAGTGCGGCATAATGTTGTCCAGTGCGCCATAATGTTGTTCAGTGCGGCATGGTGTTGTTCAGTGCGGGATGGTGTTGTTCAGTGCGGCATGGTGTTGTTCAATGCGGCATGGTGTTGTTCAGTGCGGGATGGTGTTGTTCAGTGCGGGATAGTGTTGTTCAGTGCGGCATGGTGTTGTTCAATGCGGCATGGTGTTGTTCAGTGCGGGATGGTGTTGTTCAGTGCGGCATGGTGTTGTTCAGTGCGGCATGGTGTTGTTCAGTGCGGCATGGTGTTGTTCAGTGCGGCATGGTGTTGTTCAGTGCGGCATGGTGTTGTTCAGTGCGGCATGGTGTTGTTCAGTGCGGAATGGTGTTGTTCAGTGCGGCATGGTGTTGTTCAGTGCGGGATGGTGTTGTTCAATGCGGGATCGTGTGTTCAGTGCGGGGTGGTGTTGTTCAGTGCAGGATGGTGTTGTTCAGTGCAGGATGGTGTTGTTCAGTGCGGCATGGTGTTGTTCAATGCGGGATCGTGTTGTTCAGTGCAGCATAATGTTGTTCAGTGCAGCATGGTGTTGTTCAGTGCGGCATGGTGTTGTTCAATGCGGCATGGTGTTGTTCAGTGCGGGATGGTGTTGTTCAGTGCGGCATGGTGTTTTTCAGTGCGGCATAATGTTGTTCAGTGCAGCATGGTGTTGTTCAGTGCGGCATGGTGTTGTTCAGTGCGACATAATGTTGTTCAGTGCGGCATAATGTTGTTCAGTGCGGCATGGTGTTGTTCAGTGCGGCATGGTGTTGTTCAGTGCGGCATGGTGTTGTTCAGTGCGGCATGGTGTTGTTCAGTGCAGGATGGTGTTGTTCAGTGCAGGATGGTGTTGTTCAATGCGGCATGGTGTTGTTCAGTGCGGGATGGTGTTGTTCAGTGCGGGATGGTGTTGTTCATTGCGGCATGGTGTTGTTCAGTGCGGCATGGTGTTGTTCAGTGCGGCATGGTGTTGTTCAGTGCGGCATAATGTTGTTCAGTGCGGCATAATGTTGTTCAGTGCGGCATGGTGTTGTTCAGTGCGGGATGGTGTTGTTCAGTGCAGGATGGTGTTGTTCAGTGCGGCATGGTGTTGTTCAATGCGGGATCGTGTTGTTCAGTGCGGCATGGTGTTGTTCAGTGCGGCATGGTGTTGTTCAGTGCGGCATGGTGTTGTTCAGTGCGGCATGGTGTTGTTCAGTGCGGCATAATGTTGTTCAGTGCGGCATAATGTTGTTCAGTGCGGCATAATGTTGTTCAGTGCGGCATAATGTTGTTCAGTGCGGCATAATGTTGTTCAGTGCGGCATAATGTTGTTCAGTGCGGGATGGTGTTGTTCATTGAGGCATGGTGTTGTTCAGTGCGGCATGGTGTTGTTCAGTGCGGCATGGTGTTGTTCAGTGCGGGATGGTGTTGTTCAGTGCAGGATGGTGTTGTTCAGTGCGGCATGGTGTTGTTCAATGCGGCATGGTGTTGTTCAGTTCGGGATGGTGTTGTTCAGTGCGGCATGGTGTTGTTCAGTGCGGCATAATGTTTTTCAGTGCGGCATGGTGTTGTTCAGTGCGGCATGGTGTTGTTCAGTGCAGCATAATGTTGTTCAGTGCGGCATGGTGTTGTTCAGTGCGGAATGGTGTTGTTCAGTGCGGCATGGTGTTGTTCAGTGCGGCATGGTGTTGTTCAGTGCGGCATGGTGTTGTTCAGTGCGGCATGGTGTTGTTCAGTGCGGGATGGTGTTCAATGCGGGATCGTGTTGTTCAGTGCGGCATGGTGTTGTTCAGTGCGGCATGGTGTTGTTCAGTGCGGCATGGTGTTGTTCAGTGCGGCATGGTGTTGTTCATTTCGGCATAATGTTGTTCAGTGCGGCATAATGTTGTTTAGTGCGGCATGGTGTTGTTCAGTGCGGGATGGTGTTGTTCAGTGCGTTACAATGTTGTTCAGTGCGGCATGGTGTTGTTCAGTGCGGCATGGTGTTGTTCAGTGCGGCATGGTGTTGTTCAGTGCGGCATAATGTTGTTCAGTGCGGCATAATGTTGTTCAGTGCGGCATGGTGTTGTTCAGTGCGGGATGATGTTGTTCAGTGCGGGATGGTGTTGTTCAGTGCGGCATGGTGTTCAATGCGGAATGGTGTTGTTCAGTGCAGGATGGTGTTGTTCAGTGCGGCATGGTGTTGTTCAGTGCGGCATAATGTTGTTCAGTGCGGCATGGTGTTGTTCAGTGCGGCATGGTGTTGTTCAGTGCGGCATGGTGTTGTTCAGTGCGGCATGGTGTTGTTCAGTGCGGCATAATGTTGTTCAGTGCGGCATGGTGTTGTTCAGTGCGGCGTGGTGTTGTTCAGTGCGGCATAATGTTCAGTGCGGCATAATGTTGTTCAGTGCGGCATGGTGTTGTTCAGTGCGGGATGGTGTTGTTCAGTGCAGGATGGTGTTGTTCAGTGCGGCATGGTGTTCAGTGCGGGATGGTGTCTTTCAGTGCGGCATGGTGTCGTTCAGTGCGGCATGGTGTCTTTCAGTGCGGCATGGTGTCGTTCAGTGAGGCATGGTGTTGTTCAGTGCGGCATGGTGTTATTTAGTGCGGCATGGTGTTGTTCAGTGCGGGATGGTGTTGTTCAGTGTGGCATGGTGTTCAGTGCGGCATGGTGTTGTTCAGTGCGGTATCGTGTTGTTCAGTGCGGTATCGTGTTTCTCAGTGCGGTATCGTGTTGTTCAGTGCAGTATCGTTGTGTTGTTCGTATTGTGTTGTGTTGTTCGTAATGTGTTGTGTTGTTCGTATTGTGTTGTGTTGTTCATATTGTGTTGTTCATATTGTGTTGAGTTATTCGTATTGTGTTGTGTTGTTCGTATTGTGTTGCCTTTAACACTTAGCCTCTAACACTTAGCCTCTAACACTTAGCCTCTAACACTTAGCCTCTAGCATCTAGAAGGTAAATAAATAGGAAGGAAGGACTCACCAGTGACGTCTTCGCCCACGTCCAAGCGTTGTACTTTGTATTTTCATCCTTCTGACAGTGGAAAACATAGCCAACAAACACCGTGGAACCTAAACGAATGAAAGAAAACTATCATTTGGCCACAACCAACATTCACAGATACAACACAATGTGACGTGCGGGGTTGAGGTTAAAGGTTGAGTGAAGGGCCCTCGTTTTAAACTACTTTTTTGAAAAGGATTGGGAACAAGTAAGACGTATTTAATTTATTTAATGGGAAGTAGTAAGAGCTATTGAATTTAATCTATGTATTATATTCTATTGTATTGTATTCTGTTGTATTCTTTTGGATTGTATTCACACTAACCCCACTAAAACTTCAGCCCACAAAAACTCGCCTCTGGCGCCTAGCCTCTGGCACTTAGCCTCTAACACTTAGCCTTTAACACTTAGCCTTTAACACTTAGCCTTTAACACTTAGCCTAGAAGGTGAATAAATAGGGTTAAAGGTTGAGTGAAGGGACCTCGTTTTAAACTACTTTTTTGAAAAGGAGTGGGAACAAGTAAGACGTATTTAATTTATTTAATGGGAAGTAGTAAGACTTATTAAATTTATTTAATCTACTTTTCTTCCCAGGCAAAATTTGATGTGCTGCAATTCCAAATTTCCAAAGTGAATGAAGGAATGAAGTCCTTTAAATTATGATTTTGTATAAATACTAGGCATTAACACAAAATCGACGGCACAAAATGGGCAGACTTTACTTGTTTGAAAAGGACTGGTTACAAGACAGACTTTTTTAATTTATTTAATGGGAAGAAGACTTATTTAGTTTAATTGATCTATTTTTGTTCCCTGGCAAAATTCGATTTGCTGCAATTCCAAATTTCCAAAGTGAATGAAGGAAAGAAGTCGTTTAAATTATGATTTTGTTTAAATACTAGGCATAGACACAAAATCTACGGCACAAAATGGGCAGACTTTACTTGTTTGAAGAGGACTGGTTACAAGACAGACTTTTCTGATTTATTTAATGGGAAGAAGACTTATTTAGTTTATTTAATCTATTTTTGTTCCCTGGCAAAATTGGATTTGCTGAAATTGTATTTTGCCAAATCTTGCCTTGAGACCTGATAGGAAGTATTAAACGCTTAGTTAAATCAATACAAGTTGGTAATAAGAGCGAGTAATGTTGGTTGAACCGATGAATGAAGGTTGAAAGCAATTTAAATTATGACTTTGTATAAATACTAGATATTAACAGAACATCTACTGCGCGAAATGGGCAGAGTTTACTTGTTTGAGAAGGAGTGGCTTATTCAAAACTAAGATTTATTTAATCTGTTTGTTCCCAGGCAAAATTGGATGTGATGCAATTCCAAATTTCACCACATGATGGTGCCCAATTTTGACTTCATAGGACATATTAAACACTTAGCTTGTTATTATGTTCAAGGTAATCAGATTTGTTTATTATTCTAATGGCCTCTTCAAAACTATTCTGGATTACTACTTTGGATCTATTCTACATTACTTGGCAACAACATACTCTGTAACAGATTAGGCAGTATAATCATATATGTTAACTTGAGAGTGTCCACACTCAATCTACTTATCGTGATGTGTTAAATCAATTACTGTTAGACATTATTTGTCTGATAATCTACCAAATCTTTGAATTGAAGAATTTGTGATTTAATTAATAGCTTGTTGTTATGTTCAGGGTAATCAGACTTGTATATAATTCTAATGGCCTTCTTTTGAAAACTATTCTGAATTACAACTTTGGATCTTATATTACTTTGCAACAATCTACTCGGTGACAGATTAGGCAGTATAATCACGTATGTTAACTTCAGTGCCCACACCGTATTTATTTATGGTTATTTGTTAAATCAAGTACTGTTAGACATGAAATAGGAAGTGTTTAACATAAATGTTATGGCTACTCACCATTGTAGCTCGCTCCTGGTCAATGATACGAGCCTCTTCTTGCAGTGGAAAACTTGCAGCCAACAAACACCGTGGAACCTAAAGGAATGAAATTAAACATTAACATTTCGCCTCGACCAATTTTCACACGTACAACGCAACGCGGCTACACTTCTGCTATTACAAACGTAAATCTCCTTAAACACAATGAGTGTTACTTACCGTGTACGCTCTAGACGGTCCAGTTGCAAGCAGAAAATAAAGATATTTCCGTTGATAATCGTCGCTGCTCAGTGGCTCACGGCCATCGCGCCAACAGATTTGAATTTTGGCGGAGGTTCGGGCAATTACGTCATATCCGCGGCACATGACTGCGACGTAATACCCGCTTATCTGAAACGGCAGTTAAAAGTAGAGTTACATCAAGTTTTCTTGGAACCTAAACGAATGAAAGAAAACTATCATTTGGCCACAACCAACATTCACAGATACAACACAACGTGCGGGGTTGAGGTTAAAGATTGAGTGAAGGGCCCTCGTTTTAAACTACTGTTTTGAAAAGGAGTGGGAACAAGTAAGACGTATTTAATTTATTTAATGGGAAGTAGTAAGACTTATTAAATTTATTTAATCTACTTTTCTTCCCAGGCAAAATTTGATGTGCTGCAATTCCAAATTTCCAAAGTGAATGAAGGAATGAAGTCCTTTAAATTATGATTTTGTATAAATACTAGGCATTAACACAAAATCGACGGCACAAAATGGGCAGACTTTACTTGTTTGAAAAGGACTGGTTACAAGACAGACTTTTTTAATTTATTTAATGGGAAGAAGACTTATTTAGTTTAATTGATCTATTTTTGTTCCCTGGCAAAATTCGATTTGCTGCAATTCCAAATTTCCAAAGTGAATGAAGGAAAGAAGTCGTTTAAATTATGATTTTGTTTAAATACTAGGCATAGACACAAAATCTACGGCACAAAATGGGCAGACTTTACTTGTTTGAAGAGGACTGGTTACAAGACAGACTTTTCTGATTTATTTAATGGGAAGAAGACTTATTTAGTTTATTTAATCTATTTTTGTTCCCTGGCAAAATTGGATTTGCTGAAACTGTATTTTGCCAAATCTTGCCTTGAGACCTGATAGGAAGTATTAAACGCTTAGTTAAATCAATACAAGTTGGTAATAAGAGCGAGTAATGTTGGTTGAACCGATGAATGAAGGTTGAAAGCAATTTAAATTATGACTTTGTATAAATACTAGATATTAACAGAACATCTACTGCGCGAAATGGGCAGAGTTTACTTGTTTGAGAAGGAGTGGCTTATTCAAAACTAAGATTTATTTAATCTGTTTGTTCCCAGGCAAAATTGGATGTGATGCAATTCCAAATTTCACCACATGATGGTGCCCAATTTTGACTTCATAGGACATATTAAACACTTAGCTTGTTATTATGTTCAAGGTAATCAGATTTGTTTATTATTATAATGGCCTCTTCAAAACTATTCTGGATTACTACTTTGGATCTATTCTACATTACTTGGCAACAACATACTCTGTAACAGATTAGGCAGTATAATCATATATGTTAACTTGAGAGTGTCCACACTCAATCTACTTATCGTGATGTGTTAAATCAATTACTGTTAGACATTATTTGTCTGATAATCTACCAAATCTTTGAATTGAAGAATTTGTGATTTAATTAATAGCTTGTTGTTATGTTCAGGGTAATCAGACTTGTATATAATTCTAATGGCCTTCTTTTGAAAACTATTCTGAATTACAACTTTGGATCTTATATTACTTTGCAACAATCTACTCGGTGACAGATTAGGCAGTATAATCACGTATGTTAACTTCAGTGCCCACACCGTATTTATTTATGGTTATTTGTTAAATCAAGTACTGTTAGACATGAAATAGGAAGTGTTTAACATAAATGTTATGGCTACTCACCATTGTAGCTCGCTCCTGGTCAATGATACGAGCCTCTTCTTGCAGTGGAAAACTTGCAGCCAACAAACACCGTGGAACCTAAAGGAATGAAATTAAACATTAACATTTCGCCTCGACCAATTTTCACACGTACAACGCAACGCGGCTACACTTCTGCTATTACAAACGTAAATCTCCTTAAACACAATGAGTGTTACTTACCGTGTACGCTCTAGACGGTCCAGTTGCAAGCAGAAAATAAAGATATTTCCGTTGATAATCGTCGCTGCTCAGTGGCTCACGGCCATCGCGCCAACAGATTTGAATTTTGGCGGAGGTTCGGGCAATTACGTCATATCCGCGGCACATGACTGCGACGTAATACCCGCTTATCTGAAACGGCAGTTAAAAGTAGAGTTACATCAAGTTTTCTTGGAACCTAAACGAATGAAAGAAAACTATCATTTGGCCACAACCAACATTCACAGATACAACACAACGTGCGGGGTTGAGGTTAAAGATTGAGTGAAGGGCCCTCGTTTTAAACTACTGTTTTGAAAAGGAGTGGGAACAAGTAAGACGTATTTAATTTATTTAATGGGAAGTAGTAAGACTTATTAAATTTATTTAATCTACTTTTCTTCCCAGGCAAAATTTGATGTGCTGCAATTCCAAATTTCCAAAGTGAATGAAGGAATGAAGTCCTTTAAATTATGATTTTGTATAAATACTAGGCATAAACACAAAATCGACGGCACAAAATGGGCAGACTTTACTTGTTTGAAAAGGACTGGTTACAAGACAGACTTTTTTAATTTATTTAATGGGAAGAAGACTTATTTAGTTTAATTGATCTATTTTTGTTCCCTGGCAAAATTCGATTTGCTGCAATTCCAAATTTCCAAAGTGAATGAAGGAAAGAAGTCGTTTAAATTATGATTTTGTTTAAATACTAGGCATAGACACAAAATCTACGGCACAAAATGGGCAGACTTTACTTGTTTGAAGAGGACTGGTTACAAGACAGACTTTTCTGATTTATTTAATGGGAAGAGGACTTATTTAGTTTATTTAATCTATTTTTGTTCCCTGGCAAAATTGGATTTGCTGAAACTGTATTTTGCCAAATCTCGATTTGAGACCTGATAGGAAGTATTAAACGCTTAGTTAAATCAATACAAGTTGGTAATAAGAGCGAGTAATGTTGGTTGAACCGATGAATGAAGGTTGAAAGCAATTTAAATTATGACTTTGTATAAATACTAGATATTAAAAGAACATCTACTGCGCAAAATGGGCAGAGTTTACTTGTTTGAGAAGGAGTGGCTTATTCAAAACTAAGATTTATGTAATCTGTTTGTTCCCAGGCAAAATTGGATGTGATGCAATTCCAAATTTCACCATATGATGGTGCCCAATTTTGACTTCATAGGACATATTAAACACTTAGCTTGTTATTATGTTCAAGGTAATCAGATTTGTTTATCATTCTAATGGCCTCTTCAAAACTATTCTGGATTACTACTTTGGATCTATTCTACATTACTTGGCAACAACATACTCTGTAACAGATTAGGCAGTATAATCACATATGTTAACTTGAGAGTGCCCACACTCAATCTACTTATCGTGATGTGTTAAATCAATTACTGTTAGACATTATTTGTCTGATAATCTACCAAATCTTTGAATTGAAGAATTTGTGATTTAATTAATAGCTTGTTCAGGGTAATCAGACTTGTATATAATTCTAATGGCCTTCTTTTGAAAACTATTCTGAATTACAACTTTGGATCTTATATTACTTTGCAACAATCTACTCGGTGACAGATTAGGCAGTATAATCACATATGTTAACTTCAGTGCCCACACTGTATTTATTTATGGTTATTTGTTAAATCAAGTACTGTTAGACATGAAATAGGAAGTGTTTAACATAAATGTTATGGCTACTCACCATTGTAGCTCGCTCCTGGTCAATGATATGAGCCTCTTCTTGCAGTGGAAACCTTGCAGCCAACAAACACCGTGGAACCTAAAGGAATGAAATTAAACATTAACATTTCGCCTGGACCAACATTCACACGTACAACGCAACGCGGCTACACTTCTGCTATTACAAACGTAAATCTCCTTAAACACAACGAGTGTTACTTACCGTGTACGCTCTAGGCAAAATTGGATGTGATGCAATTCCAAATCTAGCTGAAACGGCAGTTAAAAGTAGAGTTACATCAAGTTTTCTTTTTTAATCAACACAATCATTTACAACCGTTGACCAGAAAGAATCGTCGAAATTCGACGTCCCCCACAAACGCCACGCTCACTCGCTTTTCAGGGCAACAAAAGTACTTCTTTTTAAAAACGATGAGTTGTACTTACCGTGTACGCTCTGGACGGTCCAGTTGCAAGCAGAAAATAAAAATATTTCTCTTGTTAGTCGTATGTTACCATCCGCTGTGTCTTTGTCAACATCGCCGCCATTTTCCTACTTCCTGCTGCGAGCCACGCCCACGGATTTAAATTTGGGCGGAAGCTCTTTCCATTGGCGTCGTTTTCGCGTATAGCAAATCCGATTGGTTGGGAAGGGGGCACGGTTATGCAGCCGAGGGGTCCTGTGATCGGTGGGATGTAAAGTAGGCGTCGACGTCACATCCGCGTCACGTGACCACGACGTGGCAAACGTCATATAGCAACCGCTGTTTTGTTTAGTAGACTTACAGTTGTTATGCATTGACATAATGGCGCACACACCAAATAGATTTAAATAAATTAAATAATTCTTCTGCCCACTCTCTTTTAAACAAGTTAACTCTCCCCGCGGATTTGAATTCTGGCGAAAGTTACGCCCATCGACGTCACGTATGTCACGTGACCACGACGTGGCAGATGTCATATAGCAACCGCTGGTTTGTTTAGTAGATTTACAGTTGTTATGCATTGGCATAATGGTGTGCACTCAAAATAGATTTAAATAAATTAAATATTTCTTCTGCCCACTCCCTTTTAAACAAGTTAACTCTGCCCACGTCCATTGACGTCTTGTCTGCGTCACGTGACCACGACGTAGCGACGTCATATAGTAACCGCTGTTTTGATCAGTAGACTTAGTTATTATGCGTTGACATAATGGCGCATAGTGAGCTGAAGTGCATGGCGCTGAAGATTTGAATCTTTGAAATGCGCTGAGGTCTGACATATCAGGCAGAATGGTTTGCCATCACGTTCAACAAAAAATAGAAACTTTCCCACTCTGATTAAAACGTCCTGTGTTCATCTACGTATTTTCGTTTTGCTGTGCATCTTTTCCCTGCCATTTCGAGAGCCCAATTGACACTCATAGTTTAAAGAAATGTGTTTGCCCATCCTACTTTGTGGAATTTCACCACATGCGCTTTTGACCAAAATACCAAATTGAACTCAAGTGAAGCCAACACGCACAACCCCACCCCCCCCCCCCCCACACACACACACACACACACACACACACACACAAATGTTGATATGAACATAAAAGAGCCGCATGCGGTTCGGGAGTTGCGGCTTGGCCAAACCTGTACTATACAACTTTATTTGTATAAAATTTTCACAACAGCTGTCACACAAACAAAGCGGGAAAAACCGAAGACGTGCGTGTTCCGCCCACGCTGGATTTATTTGCACCTTTGAAAAGACACCGTATTGCCGCAGATGTGGCAAAGAGTACTTTTGGGCATCTGAGACGGAAGGATGTCCAAAGCATCACGTCACCTGCTCTGGTAGGCATGGTGGTGGGACGTTGAGGTCAACCGCTTTGGGGTTGGCTGAATCTTTGATCGCAGGATGCAAAACACTTGAAGACAGAAGCAGAAAAGCAGAGCTAAATGCAAAATGTACTCACCGGTGACTCCAATTTTTTTCCCCCCTGAAGAAACAGCTGGACGGGTGGCCCCGGCTGGCCAGTGGGACTCTTGTTATTCTGACCCTTTTTAGTGCGCGTTTGGGGCAACAACCGTTTTTTGTGGCGCTCTTTTCTGGTTCAAAAGTGCCCTGCATGTGAATTTGCTTTTCCTGCCTTCTGATTGGATGAGCGCCGGTGTGACGCGGTGCCTCTGTCACCGTGGCGGGGGGTATACGTTGGCATCGGAGCGTCTGCCAACGTCTGAGACCGGCTGGCAGTGTATCGGAGGTGTCGAGTGCGGTGCCGATGGAGCTCACTCACCAGCTGGTGTTAGGGCCACAGAATGAAGGCCAAGGAGAAGAATAGAAAGAGAAACAGAAACTTCTCCTCCAATTGTTTGATTTGTCTCTTCTGAGCTTCAATGAATTCTTTCAGCTCTTTGTAAGCGTGCAAGTAAGTGCCGGGCTGGCTTTGGGCCCTTACCTGTTGCGCGCTGTGCAGCAGATCCATTCTCTCTTGGAGGATGCAAGCGTCGCGCTCCCTCAACTCGCACATCAGGGCTCGCTTCCATTGGTCCACGGCGCTCCTAAGCTCTTCTCTCTGATCCGCCGTCAGCACGTCATTCACGCCAGCGTGGCTGGCTTTTTCGCCGTCCGTGGCGGGGCAGTCCCGCTGCGGTAGCGCCTCGTACAACATGGCCTCCAGCTCCAGGATCCTCTGGGCCGCAATCCTCGTCCATCAGTGGTCCGGCGGGAGATTTGAGGGAGGCTTACCTTATGAGCCTGGTCCATGGAACACTTCCTGAAGTCCAACTCTTCATCCAGGTAGCCCTTCTGCTTGCAGAACATAGAAGAGCCCAAAGGCACAGCGTCAACAAGCTTCTTTCAGCGCAAAGCCTTCCAAAAGTCACATTTGAGCCGCCGAGTCTCGTGGAGTGCGAACATAAGGAGTTCGACATACACTTACGGCGTTATAGCCCAGGATGTCCATCTTCTTCATCAGATCACTGATGTTGATGTCCGGGGGAAAGGCGCAAGGAGCAATGTAAGGTGTTCTGGGACCTCGGGTTAAGGTTAGGGTTGCGAGGGACGCCTTACGTACGCTCACGCCCTCGGCCTCGCAGTAGATCTGCAAAGGGCTGAGGCCGTCTGGGAAACGGACTTGCAGAAACTTCAAGACGGGGGAGCGCCACTCCCTCTCCTGAAAGGCAGAGGCATGCATCCGTCCGTCCGTCCGTCCGTCACATCTCTGGCCTCAACACGCTTGTGCGAGTCTTCCCACCTCCAGCTCCAGGATGCGGAACTCAAGCAGTTCGTTTTGGTCTCGGATATCCTGGATGTGCTCTTTCAGACGCGCTTCTTCCGCCTCCATCCGCCTGACCTGAAAAGACAGTCAGACCTCATCTGCGGGGCTTCCCGACGGGTGTGACGCCAAGCGACTCCGCCCAGCGCCTTTCTTTCCGTCACCTTTTCGGCCAACTGCTGATTGCTCTGACGCAGCAGCTGCTTCTCCTCCACCCACTTGACATTCTAGAAGAGACAAACGCGTGGACAGCTTTGGAATGTTGTGTCATTTTCATCCACAAATTCTTTGGTTGACTGGAAAATGACATTTGCTTTTCTCCGCATTTTCCCAGCCACATTCGGGGGGGGGGTTGGTCCAGTAATGCCAGACGAATGAGTGACTGAAGAATGTAGCTATTTTGTCTGAGAAAAAGGTGTGCTCATTGATGAGCTTACCTGTCCTTGTTGCTTCAGCGCTGACTCCAGATCTGCTACTCTGCTTTGATAGTGACCCATTTCTACCATCAGCTTTTCTCTGGTCTGAAAGGAGGAGGAGGGAGGCTCCTCCTCCTCCTTTCAGACCAGAGAACACCCGAGGCTGGGTGAGAACGGGGAGGCTGCGACCCGGCCGGGGGTTGCGGGAAGGGGCGCCACCTTGATCTCCTTCTCGGCGTCGTAGTCCCCTTCGCTGGTCTGGGCTAGCAGAGCGTAGGCTCGTTGCAGCGCTTGATATTCTTGCGTCAGCTGGCGGTAGCGAAGCTCCGCCTCTTCATGCACACACCAATGCAACACAGCACTAGTACCAGAATCAGTCAGACCGGCGACAAAGCACCCGCGACGCAAAGACGAGTCCGATTCCAGGCTGAAGAGGAATGTTTGGTGCCAATACGCTGGCAGAAATGGCGGGCTACCTCTTCGGGTTCCGTGTCGGGGGTTCTGTCGGTGTGAAAAGACAAGGACGATCCGTCCGAGTCCACCAACACGTCTTCGTCGTAGCCGTAAAATGTTTCGATGACCTGCGGGCGCGGAAGCAAACATCTCTCTGAACAAACTGAAGCGACACCTCACGATGAATCGACGATAGGAACGATAGCGAGAAAAAGGCCATTTCATCTTGCGCAACACCAAGCAGCCGCAAACAAACAGACTCACCTTGCAGGACCTCACGCTTTGTTCCTCCTCAGAGATTCTCGACGTCGGTATCGTAGCAGCAAATCTCTCTCCTGTCGACACAAATAATCCGCCTTTGAGATTCTTTGGATGCAAAGGGAACGAACGGCTCCGGCGCAGAAACAAACGCGACTCACAATGACATTTCTGACATGAGCTCCTGTCTCCAGAGCCTGAAAAACACGTCACCGGCGATGATTGGAGGGACGCTCGTCTTTTCCAAAAGTGACAACTACAGGGTGTGTCAGGGTTTTCCAGATTATCTTTATCGTATCATTATGTTGCTTTGACTTTGACTGCAACCTGTAATAAATAATATTATTTATCCCTTATTTATCCCTATCGCTTATCCCTTCCTACACAAAGTCGTAAAACACCCCTTGCTATGTTTTGACTAGAGGTCAAGGGCTTCCTCTATTCAATCCACTCTTACACCCACCCTGTTTCTCTTAATTGAAATGCTCGTGCAGGAGCCGAGAGTCAGACTTCATTCGTACAACGGATGGACTCTCCACCTGCAGGTGTCCAAAAGAACTTACTTGTCTCCCGTGTGGTTCTTGCAAAATAAGTTGGAGCGAGCGCAACTCTAACAGGGTGCATTTTGCCACTAGCTGCCTACAGACAATGATGTCGCGCTCGCGGCTCATGGTTGACGGGCTGAGCAGCCGGGCAAGTCCGTCGTTTTCAGCGCACAGCGAGTGGCAAAGGCGCTGACAAAACGGGAGCTTTGAGCTGCTGAAAACGGCAAAACAAGTCTAAAGCGTGTTCAAACGCGTGCGCACAATGCTCCTGCTTGAAAGGTCGGAATTTAAGGGGCCAATTTTTTGGATGGCGGCCGCCGGCCAAGCTTTGGACGGAAAAGGTTTCCTGGCGACAGCGAGCGAGCGTGGCGCTGCCGTACGTGCACCGAGTCGCCTGCCTGAAGACGTTGGACAAGTCGTCGATGATGTGCCGCTGCTCCACAACTTGAAGGAACTCCATTTCACCGTCCTGCTGGCCGCAACCGCGGTCCAGGTCATTGAGCGAACTAGGCCTTCTCTGTGGAACACAAATGCAGTGGACTCTGTTGGCACGCCGCCGTTGTCCGCGTCGACTTACCAAGCTTGCCATCTCCTCGTTCTCCTGGGTGACAAAGCGCACTTTGTTTTCAAGGCGACACAGCACCAGCGAGAGTTCTTCATTCTTCCTGCTCAGGCGTTTGTTTTTGTACAGGAGTGGCAGAAACTGGCTTTCTGTTTCTCTCAGTCGCTTTAGCTGCAAGCATGAAGTGCGGGATGTGAAAGACGCACAACACGCGGGCCAGAACGTATCCATTCCTTTTGCATCGGTTTGAACGGAATCGTGGCTTTGGCTCCCAATAAAAGACATCTACCAGGCAACCGACTCGACGCGCCGCTCAACTAATAAGCAAGCGCAATGGGTGCCTCGCTGGATGGCGCGCATCAAACGTAGCGCAAACCTTCAAGCGTGCCGTCAATAAATTACCAGTTCATTGCGCTCTTCAGAAAGCAGGGCGTTTCGATCCTCCAGGTTCCTGATGACTGCGCTGAGCTCAGCGATTTTCAGATGAAACCGTCGCGTGTCCCGATCCTCCTGAGACTGAAAACGCCCCGCAACACACACACACAAGCACTCGTTCAAAGTTCAAAACTGTTTTTGTGCTACCTTCCTCCAGCAACGAACTAAGTCATGCGTACTGCAAGTGTGTGATGAGGTGGCTTACGCAATGAAGAGGATTGCTAGTAGCGGCGTTGACCCCACTTCCAGGGTAGTTTAGGCCCGCCCTTTGGGAATCCCTCAGGGCAGCGATCTGCTGCTCGGCAGCCTGAGTCTGCAGCTGAAGGCGGTGGACGTGGCCGGCCCCAGGGCTTCATCCAAAACACTAACCGCTCTGTCTTTCAGCTTGATCTCATCCGTCTGGATGTACAAACGGGGAGCGCTCAGGCAGGCGGGCAAACTCATTTGCCAGAATTGTGACAAAAACAAAGAGAGCAACCGGCCAATTTTTTTTCTTGAATCGACTAGAACACCTTTGCTGTGACAAAAGCGAAGCGAGCAACCGGACATTTTCTTCTTGTGAAATAGAATAGAATAGAATGCCTTAGGTGTCATTGCACTGCAGGTATACAACGAAATTGGGAACATAGCCACGCACCGCGCATCTGATCAGTCCTACCAGTCGGCGGATCTCCCTCTCGCAGTCTCTCTTGGTTCGGCTCAGCTCCTCCCGATGCTGGTGATGAGCCGATCGGAGCTCGGCCGCTCGGGACTGCCAGGCCTGCTGGGCCGCTGCCAGGGCTTCTTCCGCGCTCCTGGTGGAGGCGACACCGCTCGGTCTCCCGACACCGCCGCGTCTCCTCCACCTCCGCCAGCAAAGCGCCCCCCCTCCTCACCTGAGCAGACATTGCGCCACACCGGGCCGTTGAGACCGCAACGGAGCGCCGCGACGCTTACTGGGGACAAGCTACACAATACGGTAGCGGCCGCATCGAAGCCCGACGTGGCGTGCGGATAGTCAGACACGGATAGAGCGGATCACCTTGTCCATGGAGCCGTCCCTCAGGCTGAGGACCAAGGCATTCAGTTGCTGGATCTCTCCATCTTTGATTTTGATCACTCTCATCAGCTCCATTTCATGCTGCCGCAGTAATGTCTCCCTGGTAATGGCTAACTCTTTCTGCTTCTCCTCATGGAGTTTGCTTTTGAGTTCCGTCATGGCGGCGGTGGCACGGTGGTGCTCCGCCCGCAGGTCCTGACTTCTCTCTCTCTCCAGACAGCTGACCTGACATGACTTAGACTTAGACTTAGACAAACTTTATTGTCATCTTGTCTGCACATGGTGCATACAAAACGAAATTCCGTTGCATACGTCTTACAACAAAGTAGTGATATTGCAGTTGAATAGAAGTAACATATCCTATGAAAATATATATATATACATATACTATATATATATATATATATATTAAAAATAAGTATAAAGTGCAGCAGTGATAATTATGCAATAGTGCAAGTAGGCAAAACAGTATTCAAGAGTGTGCAGAGGAATGCTAAACCATGTATTAAACTTCTATTTAAAGGGTTTATACAAGTTCAGTAAAGTTGGTAGTGCGAGATAGTGCAAGATAGAGGTCCGTAGTGTCATAAAGTACAGTTCTGTGAATGTGTGATGCAGAGTTCAGTTTAGAGCTCAACAGTTCTAGTGTTCAACAGTCTGATGACAGCAGGGAAAAAGCTGTTGCAGAACCTGGTGGACCTGCAGCGGATGCTGCAAACCTCTTCCCAGAGGGCAGCAGGGAGAACAGTCCATGGTGGGGGTGTGATGGGTCATTGATGATGTTACGGGCACGGGACATGCAGCGCTGAGATGAAATGTCCTGAATGGAGGGAAGAGGAGCCCCTATGATCCTCTCTGCTGTCCTCACCACTCTCCTCACGTTCTTCCAATCGGAGGCGGTGCAGCCTCCACACCACACAGAGAGACAGCTTGTCAGAATGCTCTCTATGGTGCTCCTGTAGAACGTCCTCATGATGGGTGGGGGCAGGTGGGCTCTCCTCATCCTCCGCTGTAAGTACAAGCGCTTCTGTGCCCTCTTGACCAGTGCCGTAGTGTTCATAGTCCAGGTGAGGTCTTCTGTGATGTGGACCCCCAGGAATTTGGTGGTGCTGACCACCTCCACAGCTGAGCTGTTGATGATCAGTGGAGCGTGGTGAGGCTGTTTTTTCCTGAAGTCGACGATGATCTCCTTCATCTTCTCCTCATTCAGGATCAGGCTGTTTTCTCTGCACCAGCCCACCAGCTGCTCCACCTCCTCTCTGTAGTCCAGGTCGTTGTTGTCTCTGATGAGCCCCACCACCGTTGTGTCGTCTGCTGACTTCACGATGTGATTGGTGGTGAACCTGAGGACGCAGTCGTGTGTCATCAGGGTGAACAGCAGGGGGCTCAGGACGCAGCCCTGAAGGGAGCCTGTGCTGAGGGTGATGACATCAGAGGTGTTCTGTCCGACCCGGACTGACTGAGGTCTGTTGCTGAGGAAGTCTAGCAGCCAGTTGCGAAGGGGGGTGTTGAAGCCCAGGTGTTCCAATTTTCCTACCAGATGCTGTGGGATGATGGTGTTAAACGCTGAGCTGAAGTCCAGGAACAGCCTCCGCACATGGGTGTTCTTCTCCTCCAGGTGAGCCAGGCTCAGGTGAAGAACGGAGGAGATGGCGTCCTGAGTGGAGCGGTTTTGCCGGTCGGCAAACTGGAACGGGTCAAATAATAGGGGGAGTCTGGAAACGATGTGACCTTTAAGCAGCCTTTCGAAGCACTTCATCATAACCGGAGTCAGTGCAACAGGCCGGTAATCATTAAATGAGGTGATTTGAGGTTTCTTCGGCACCGGAATGATGGAGGCAGTCTTAAAGCACGCCGGCACTGTGGCTTGGCCCAGCGAGGTGTTAAAAATGTCTGTGATGACCCCAGCCAGATGACTTGCACATTCCCTGAACACACGCCCAGGAATGTTGTCGGGGCCAGGGGCCTTACAGGGGTTGACTCTCCTCAGGGTCTTCAACACATCGGCGGAGTCAAGGCAGAGTACCTCCTCTTCCTGATGGGGGACAGTTTTAACTGCTGGAGTGCCGTTTAGTGCCTCGAACCTCCCAAAGAAGTTATTTAGACCATTTAGAAAGTCAGCATCAACTACACCCACCGGGGGGGGGGGAGAGTGAGTTGTAGTCTGTAATCGCCCGTATGCCTTGCCACATACTCCTGATGTTTTTGACGTCGTGGAAACGATCCTGAAATTTTCGACTGCGGTCTCGCTTCGCTATCCTGATGGCACGGTTCAAGTTGGCTCTCGCTGTCCTCAGTGTCTCCTTGTCGCCAGACTTGAAGGCAGAGTTCCGCGCTCGTAGCGTTTGACGTACCTCCTCAGTCATCCAGGGTCGTTGGTTGCCCCGGGTGATGATATTCTTAGTGGTGCTGACGTCCTCGGTGCATTTGTTGATGTAGGCTGACACAGTCATGGCACACGCATGTCTAATCTACATCGGGAAAACTGGGAGGGAGGGAGGGAGGGAGGCAGGCAGGGAGGCAGGCAGGGAGGCAGGCAGTGTCTGTCTGTTGAGGTTTTCACCTTGTTCTTCTCCTGCTGAAGTTCTAACTGGACGTCCATCAGTTTGGTTCTCAGCTCGTCATTGGCGGCCTGAAGGGCGTCCGTTCGCTCCGCCTTGGCCCGCCCTGCCGGAGCTCGTTTGGACATCTCTTACTCGAGTCTCGCCCGGTCGTCAGTCAGAGATCACAACATTTGTACCTGGAGAGCACAAACGCAGCGCTGTTTTCCACTGGCTTCGAACTCAACTTCAATCGGTACCGTAACTTACAACATCATAAACATAGAACTAGCTTGACTTATTCATTGAATAAATGCATTTGGTTCTTCAAAACTGCATCACGCAACATAGCGTGACCGAGACGGCCGTTATCCACCTGCGTGAAGTTATTTGGTGAAATGAATGAGATGTTTAAGACACCATCGTTCTGTCTCTATGTAGATGAAGGGAAATAATCGATTGCTGAAGGTCCAAAGGTGTTGTGATAAACAAATAAACATATTAGTGATTAGTGACATATTTGTGATAAACATATTAGGCAGGATAATCACATATGTTAACGTGACTGCCCACACTGTATTTATTTATGGTTATTTGTTAAATCGAGTACTGTTAGACATGAAATAGGAAGTGTTTAACATAAATGGAAGACGAAAGGGGTACTCACCATTGTAGCTCCTGCTGGTCAATGATACGAGCCTCTTCTTGCAGTGGAAAACATACAGCCAACAAACACCGTGGAACCTAAAGGAATGAAATTAAACATTAACATTTAGCCTCAACCAACATTCACAGATACAACGCAACGCAAACTACACAAACGTAAATCTTTTTAAACACAATGAGTTGTACTTACCGTGTACGCTCTAGACGGTCCACTTGCAAGCAGAAAATAAAGATATTTCTGTTGATAATCGTCGTGTTTGTATCCGGTGTCTCGCTCAAGGCCATTGCGCCCACAGATTTGAATTTTGGCGAGAGTTCAGCCTATTGACGTCATTTCCGCGGTGTAATACCCGCATATCTGAAACGGCAAAGTTAAGAGTAGAGTTAAATAAAGTTTTTAGTCAACGCAATAATTTACAACCGTTGACCAGTCGAAATAATCGTCGAAATTTGGCGTCTGTGGCTGGAAGCAGACGCCGAGTTCGACATTCCTCCCAAACGCCACACTCCCTCGCTTTTCAGGGCTAAAAAAAAACAGTTGTAATTACCTTGTACGCTCTAGACGGTCAAGTTGCAAGCTGAAAACAAAAATATTTGCCTTGTTAGTCATCGTGTTACTAACCGCTGTGTCTTGTTTGCCAGAATTGCCGCTTTCCTACTTCCTGTTGCAAGCCACGCCCACGGATTATAATTTTGCCGTGAGTTCCGCCTATTGACGTCATGTCCGCGCCACATGACTGCGACGTAATATTATCTAAAACTGTTTGTGCGGTATTGTGTTGTTCTGTGCGGTATTGTTATTCTGTGCGGCGTCGTGTTGTTCTGTGCGGCGTCGTGTTGTTCAGTGCGACGTCGTGTTGTTCAGTGCGGCATGGTGTTGTTCAGTGCGGCATGGTGTTGTTCAGTGCGGCATGGTGTTGTTCAGTGCGGCATGGTGTTGTTCAGTGCGGAATGGTGTTGTTCAGTGCAGCATGGTGTTGTTCAGTCCGGGATGGTGTTGTTCAATGCGGGATGGTGTTGTTCAGTGCGGGGTGGTGTTGTTCAGTGCGGGATGGTGTTGTTCAGTGCGGCATGGTGTTGTTCAATGCGGCATGGTGTTGTTCAGTGCGGGATGGTGTTGTTCATTGCGGCATGGTGTTGTTCAGTGCGGCATGGTGTTGTTCAGTGCGGCATGGTGTTGTTCAGTGCGGCATGGTGTTGTTCAGTGCGGCATAATGTTGTTCAGTGCGGCATGGTGTTGTTCAGTGCAGGATGGTGTTGTTCAGTGCGGCATGGTGTTGTTCAATGCAGGATCGTGTTGTTCAGTGCAGCATAATGTTGTTCAGTGCAGCATGGTGTTGTTCAGTGCGGCATGGTGTTGTTCAATGCGGCATGGTGTTGTTCACTGCGGGATGGTGTTGTTCAATGCGGGATCGTGTTGTTCAGTGCGGCATAATGTTGTTCAGTGCGGCATGGTGTTGTTCAGTGCGGCATGGTGTTGTTCAGTGCGACATAATGTTGTTTAGTGCGGCATAATGTTGTTCAGTGCGGCATAATGTTGTTCAGTGCGGCATGGTGTTGTTCAGTGCGGCATGGTGTTGTTCAGTGCGGCATGGTGTTGTTCAGTGCAGGATGGTGTTGTTCAGTGCGGCATGGTGTTGTTCAATGCGGCATGGTGTTGTGCAGTGCGGGATGGTGTTGTTCAGTGCGGGATGGTGTTGTTCAGTGCGGCATGGTGTTGTTCAGTGCGGAATGGTGTTGTTCAGTGCGGCATGGTGTTGTTCAGTGCGGCATGGTGTTGTTCAGTGCAGGATGGTGTTGTTCAATGCGGGATCGTGTTGTTCAGTGCGGCATGGTGTTGTTCAGTGCGGCATGGTGTTGTTCAGTGCGGCATAATGTTGTTCAGTGCGGCATGGTGTTGTTCAGTGCGGCATGGTGTTGTTCAGTGCGGCATGGTGTTGTTCAGTGCGGCATGGTGTTGTTCAGTGCGCCATAATGTTGTTCAGTGCGGCATGGTGTTGTTCAGTGCGGGATGGTGTTGTTCAGTGCGGCATGGTGTTGTTCAATGCGGCATAGTGTTGTTCAGTGCGGGATGGTGTTGTTCAGTGCAGGATGGTGTTGTTCAGTGCGGCATGGTGTTGTTCAATGCGTCAGTGCGGCATAATGTTGTTCAGTGCGGCATGGTGTTGTTCAGTGCGGCATGGTGTTGTTCAGTGCGGCATGGTGTTGTTCAGTGCAGGATGGTGTTGTTCAGTGCGGCATGGTGTTGTTCAATGCGGCATGGTGTTGTTCAGTGCGGGATGGTGTTGTTCAGTGCAGGATGGTGTTGTTCAGTGCGGCATGGTGTTGTTCAGTGCGGAATGGTGCTGTTCAGTGCGGCATGGTGTTGTTCAGTGCGGCATGGTGTTGTTCAGTGCAGGATGGTGTTGTTCAATGCGGGATCGTGTTGTTCAGTGCGGCATGGTGTTGTTCAGTGCGGCATGATGTTGTTCAGTGCGGCATAATGTTGTTCAGTGCGGCATGGTGTTGTTCAGTGCGGCATGGTGTTGTTCAGTGCGGCATGGTGTTGTTCAGTGCGGCATGGTGTTGTTCAGTGCGGCATAATGTTGTCCAGTGCGCCATAATGTTGTTCAGTGCGGCATGGTGTTGTTCAGTGCGGGATGGTGTTGTTCAGTGCGGCATGGTGTTGTTCAATGCGGCATGGTGTTGTTCAGTGCGGGATGGTGTTGTTCAGTGCGGGATAGTGTTGTTCAGTGCGGCATGGTGTTGTTCAATGCGGCATGGTGTTGTTCAGTGCGGGATGGTGTTGTTCAGTGCGGCATGGTGTTGTTCAGTGCGGCATGGTGTTGTTCAGTGCGGCATGGTGTTGTTCAGTGCGGCATGGTGTTGTTCAGTGCGGCATGGTGTTGTTCAGTGCGGCATGGTGTTGTTCAGTGCGGAATGGTGTTGTTCAGTGCGGCATGGTGTTGTTCAGTGCGGGATGGTGTTGTTCAATGCGGGATCGTGTGTTCAGTGCGGGGTGGTGTTGTTCAGTGCAGGATGGTGTTGTTCAGTGCAGGATGGTGTTGTTCAGTGCGGCATGGTGTTGTTCAATGCAGGATCGTGTTGTTCAGTGCAGCATAATGTTGTTCAGTGCAGCATGGTGTTGTTCAGTGCGGCATGGTGTTGTTCAATGCGGCATGGTGTTGTTCAGTGCGGGATGGTGTTGTTCAGTGCGGCATGGTGTTTTTCAGTGCGGCATAATGTTGTTCAGTGCAGCATGGTGTTGTTCAGTGCGGCATGGTGTTGTTCAGTGCGACATAATGTTGTTCAGTGCGGCATAATGTTGTTCAGTGCGGCATGGTGTTGTTCAGTGCGGCATGGTGTTGTTCAGTGCGGCATGGTGTTGTTCAGTGCGGCATGGTGTTGTTCAGTGCAGGATGGTGTTGTTCAGTGCAGGATGGTGTTGTTCAATGCGGCATGGTGTTGTTCAGTGCGGGATGGTGTTGTTCAGTGCGGGATGGTGTTGTTCATTGCGGCATGGTGTTGTTCAGTGCGGCATGGTGTTGTTCAGTGCGGCATGGTGTTGTTCAGTGCGGCATAATGTTGTTCAGTGCGGCATAATGTTGTTCAGTGCGGCATGGTGTTGTTCAGTGCGGGATGGTGTTGTTCAGTGCAGGATGGTGTTGTTCAGTGCGGCATGGTGTTGTTCAATGCGGGATCGTGTTGTTCAGTGCGGCATGGTGTTGTTCAGTGCGGCATGGTGTTGTTCAGTGCGGCATGGTGTTGTTCAGTGCGGCATGGTGTTGTTCAGTGCGGCATAATGTTGTTCAGTGCGGCATAATGTTGTTCAGTGCGGCATAATGTTGTTCAGTGCGGCATAATGTTGTTCAGTGCGGCATAATGTTGTTCAGTGCGGCATAATGTTGTTCAGTGCGGGATGGTGTTGTTCATTGAGGCATGGTGTTGTTCAGTGCGGCATGGTGTTGTTCAGTGCGGCATGGTGTTGTTCAGTGCGGGATGGTGTTGTTCAGTGCAGGATGGTGTTGTTCAGTGCGGCATGGTGTTGTTCAATGCAGCATGGTGTTGTTCAGTTCGGGATGGTGTTGTTCAGTGCGGCATGGTGTTGTTCAGTGCGGCATAATGTTTTTCAGTGCGGCATGGTGTTGTTCAGTGCGGCATGGTGTTGTTCAGTGCAGCATAATGTTGTTCAGTGCGGCATGGTGTTGTTCAGTGCGGAATGGTGTTGTTCAGTGCGGCATGGTGTTGTTCAGTGCGGCATGGTGTTGTTCAGTGCGGCATGGTGTTGTTCAGTGCGGCATGGTGTTGTTCAGTGCGGGATGGTGTTCAATGCGGGATCGTGTTGTTCAGTGCGGCATGGTGTTGTTCAGTGCGGCATGGTGTTGTTCAGTGCGGCATGGTGTTGTTCAGTGCGGCATGGTGTTGTTCAGTGCGGCATGGTGTTGTTCATTTCGGCATAATGTTGTTCAGTGCGGCATAATGTTGTTTAGTGCGGCATGGTGTTGTTCAGTGCGGGATGGTGTTGTTCAGTGCGTTACAATGTTGTTCAGTGCGGCATGGTGTTGTTCAGTGCGGCATGGTGTTGTTCAGTGCGGCATGGTGTTGTTCAGTGCGGCATAATGTTGTTCAGTGCGGCATAATGTTGTTCAGTGCGGCATGGTGTTGTTCAGTGCGGGATGATGTTGTTCAGTGCGGGATGGTGTTGTTCAGTGCGGCATGGTGTTCAATGCGGAATGGTGTTGTTCAGTGCAGGATGGTGTTGTTCAGTGCGGCATGGTGTTGTTCAGTGCGGCATAATGTTGTTCAGTGCGGCATGGTGTTGTTCAGTGCGGCATGGTGTTGTTCAGTGCGGCATGGTGTTGTTCAGTGCGGCATGGTGTTGTTCAGTGCGGCATAATGTTGTTCAGTGCGGCATGGTGTTGTTCAGTGCGGCATGGTGTTGTTCAGTGCGGCATAATGTTCAGTGCGGCATAATGTTGTTCAGTGCGGCATGGTGTTGTTCAGTGCGGGATGGTGTTGTTCAGTGCAGGATGGTGTTGTTCAGTGCGGCATGGTGTTCAGTGCGGGATGGTGTCTTTCAGTGCGGCATGGTGTCGTTCAGTGCGGCATGGTGTCTTTCAGTGCGGCATGGTGTCGTTCAGTGAGGCATGGTGTTGTTCAGTGCGGCATGGTGTTATTTAGTGCGGCATGGTGTTGTTCAGTGCGGGATGGTGTTGTTCAGTGTGGCATGGTGTTCAGTGCGGCATGGTGTTGTTCAGTGCGGTATCGTGTTGTTCAGTGCGGTATCGTGTTTCTCAGTGCGGTATCGTGTTGTTCAGTGCAGTATCGTTGTGTTGTTCGTATTGTGTTGTGTTGTTCGTAATGTGTTGTGTTGTTCGTATTGTGTTGTGTTGTTCATATTGTGTTGTTCATATTGTGTTGAGTTATTCGTATTGTGTTGTGTTGTTCGTATTGTGTTGCCTTTAACACTTAGCCTCTAACACTTAGCCTCTAACACTTAGCCTCTAACACTTAGCCTCTAGCATCTAGAAGGTAAATAAATAGGAAGGAAGGACTCACCAGTGACGTCTTCGCCCACGTCCAAGCGTTGTACTTTGTATTTTCATCCTTCTGACAGTGGAAAACATAGCCAACAAACACCGTGGAACCTAAACGAATGAAAGAAAACTATCATTTGGCCACAACCAACATTCACAGATACAACACAATGTGACGTGCGGGGTTGAGGTTAAAGGTTGAGTGAAGGGCCCTCGTTTTAAACTACTTTTTTGAAAAGGATTGGGAACAAGTAAGACGTATTTAATTTATTTAATGGGAAGTAGTAAGAGCTATTGAATTTAATCTATGTATTATATTCTATTGTATTGTATTCTGTTGTATTCTTTTGGATTGTATTCACACTAACCCCACTAAAACTTCAGCCCACAAAAACTCGCCTCTGGCGCCTAGCCTCTGGCACTTAGCCTCTAACACTTAGCCTTTAACACTTAGCCTTTAACACTTAGCCTTTAACACTTAGCCTAGAAGGTGAATAAATAGGGTTAAAGGTTGAGTGAAGGGACCTCGTTTTAAACTACTTTTTTGAAAAGGAGTGGGAACAAGTAAGACGTATTTAATTTATTTAATGGGAAGTAGTAAGACTTATTAAATTTATTTAATCTACTTTTCTTCCCAGGCAAAATTTGATGTGCTGCAATTCCAAATTTCCAAAGTGAATGAAGGAATGAAGTCCTTTAAATTATGATTTTGTATAAATACTAGGCATTAACACAAAATCGACGGCACAAAATGGGCAGACTTTACTTGTTTGAAAAGGACTGGTTACAAGACAGACTTTTTTAATTTATTTAATGGGAAGAAGACTTATTTAGTTTAATTGATCTATTTTTGTTCCCTGGCAAAATTCGATTTGCTGCAATTCCAAATTTCCAAAGTGAATGAAGGAAAGAAGTCGTTTAAATTATGATTTTGTTTAAATACTAGGCATAGACACAAAATCTACGGCACAAAATGGGCAGACTTTACTTGTTTGAAGAGGACTGGTTACAAGACAGACTTTTCTGATTTATTTAATGGGAAGAAGACTTATTTAGTTTATTTAATCTATTTTTGTTCCCTGGCAAAATTGGATTTGCTGAAATTGTATTTTGCCAAATCTTGCCTTGAGACCTGATAGGAAGTATTAAACGCTTAGTTAAATCAATACAAGTTGGTAATAAGAGCGAGTAATGTTGGTTGAACCGATGAATGAAGGTTGAAAGCAATTTAAATTATGACTTTGTATAAATACTAGATATTAACAGAACATCTACTGCGCGAAATGGGCAGAGTTTACTTGTTTGAGAAGGAGTGGCTTATTCAAAACTAAGATTTATTTAATCTGTTTGTTCCCAGGCAAAATTGGATGTGATGCAATTCCAAATTTCACCACATGATGGTGCCCAATTTTGACTTCATAGGACATATTAAACACTTAGCTTGTTATTATGTTCAAGGTAATCAGATTTGTTTATTATTATAATGGCCTCTTCAAAACTATTCTGGATTACTACTTTGGATCTATTCTACATTACTTGGCAACAACATACTCTGTAACAGATTAGGCAGTATAATCATATATGTTAACTTGAGAGTGTCCACACTCAATCTACTTATCGTGATGTGTTAAATCAATTACTGTTAGACATTATTTGTCTGATAATCTACCAAATCTTTGAATTGAAGAATTTGTGATTTAATTAATAGCTTGTTGTTATGTTCAGGGTAATCAGACTTGTATATAATTCTAATGGCCTTCTTTTGAAAACTATTCTGAATTACAACTTTGGATCTTATATTACTTTGCAACAATCTACTCGGTGACAGATTAGGCAGTATAATCACATATGTTAACTTCAGTGCCCACACTGTATTTATTTATGGTTATTTGTTAAATCAAGTACTGTTACACATGAAATAGGAAGTGTTTAACATAAATGTTATGGCTACTCACCATTGTAGCTCGCTCCTGGTCAATGATACGAGCCTCTTCTTGCAGTGGAAAACTTGCAGCCAACAAACACCGTGGAACCTAAAGGAATGAAATTAAACATTAACATTTCGCCTCGACCAATTTTCACACGTACAACGCAACGCGGCTACACTTCTGCTATTACAAACGTAAATCTCCTTAAACACAATGAGTGTTACTTACCGTGTACGCTCTAGACGGTCCAGTTGCAAGCAGAAAATAAAGATATTTCCGTTGATAATCGTCGCTGCTCAGTGGCTCACGGCCATCGCGCCAACAGATTTGAATTTTGGCGGAGGTTCGGGCAATTACGTCATATCCGCGGCACATGACTGCGACGTAATACCCGCTTATCTGAAACGGCAGTTAAAAGTAGAGTTACATCAAGTTTTCTTGGAACCTAAACGAATGAAAGAAAACTATCATTTGGCCACAACCAACATTCACAGATACAACACAACGTGCGGGGTTGAGGTTAAAGATTGAGTGAAGGGCCCTCGTTTTAAACTACTGTTTTGAAAAGGAGTGGAAACAAGTAAGACGTATTTAATTTATTTAATGGGAAGTAGTAAGACTTATTAAATTTATTTAATCTACTTTTCTTCCCAGGCAAAATTTGATGTGCTGCAATTCCAAATTTCCAAAGTGAATGAAGGAATGAAGTCCTTTAAATTATGATTTTGTATAAATACTAGGCATAAACACAAAATCGACGGCACAAAATGGGCAGACTTTACTTGTTTGAAAAGGACTGGTTACAAGACAGACTTTTTTAATTTATTTAATGGGAAGAAGACTTATTTAGTTTAATTGATCTATTTTTGTTCCCTGGCAAAATTCGATTTGCTGCAATTCCAAATTTCCAAAGTGAATGAAGGAAAGAAGTCGTTTAAATTATGATTTTGTTTAAATACTAGGCATAGACACAAAATCTACGGCACAAAATGGGCAGACTTTACTTGTTTGAAGAGGACTGGTTACAAGACAGACTTTTCTGATTTATTTAATGGGAAGAGGACTTATTTAGTTTATTTAATCTATTTTTGTTCCCTGGCAAAATTGGATTTGCTGAAATTGTATTTTGCCAAATCTCGATTTGAGACCTGATAGGAAGTATTAAACGCTTAGTTAAATCAATACAAGTTGGTAATAAGAGCGAGTAATGTTGGTTGAACCGATGAATGAAGGTTGAAAGCAATTTAAATTATGACTTTGTATAAATACTAGATATTAAAAGAACATCTACTGCGCAAAATGGGCAGAGTTTACTTGTTTGAGAAGGAGTGGCTTATTCAAAACTAAGATTTATGTAATCTGTTTGTTCCCAGGCAAAATTGGATGTGATGCAATTCCAAATTTCACCATATGATGGTGCCCAATTTTGACTTCATAGGACATATTAAACACTTAGCTTGTTATTATGTTCAAGGTAATCAGATTTGTTTATCATTCTAATGGCCTCTTCAAAACTATTCTGGATTACTACTTTGGATCTATTCTACATTACTTGGCAACAACATACTCTGTAACAGATTAGGCAGTATAATCACATATGTTAACTTGAGAGTGCCCACACTCAATCTACTTATCGTGATGTGTTAAATCAATTACTGTTAGACATTATTTGTCTGATAATCTACCAAATCTTTGAATTGAAGAATTTGTGATTTAATTAATAGCTTGTTCAGGGTAATCAGACTTGTATATAATTCTAATGGCCTTCTTTTGAAAACTATTCTGAATTACAACTTTGGATCTTATATTACTTTGCAACAATCTACTCGGTGACAGATTAGGCAGTATAATCACATATGTTAACTTCAGTGCCCACACTGTATTTATTTATGGTTATTTGTTAAATCAAGTACCGTTAGACATGAAATAGGAAGTGTTTAACATAAATGTTATGGCTACTCACCATTGTAGCTCGCTCCTGGTCAATGATATGAGCCTCTTCTTGCAGTGGAAACCTTGCAGCCAACAAACACCGTGGAACCTAAAGGAATGAAATTAAACATTAACATTTCGCCTGGACCAACATTCACACGTACAACGCAACGCGGCTACACTTCTGCTATTACAAACGTAAATCTCCTTAAACACAACGAGTGTTACTTACCGTGTACGCTCTAGGCAAAATTGGATGTGATGCAATTCCAAATCTAGCTGAAACGGCAGTTAAAAGTAGAGTTACATCAAGTTTTCTTTTTTAATCAACACAATCATTTACAACCGTTGACCAGAAAGAATCGTCGAAATTCGACGTCCCCCACAAACGCCACGCTCACTCGCTTTTCAGGGCAACAAAAGTACTTCTTTTTAAAAACGATGAGTTGTACTTACCGTGTACGCTCTGGACGGTCCAGTTGCAAGCAGAAAATAAAAATATTTCTCTTGTTAGTCGTATGTTACCATCCGCTGTGTCTTTGTCAACATCGCCGCCATTTTCCTACTTCCTGCTGCGAGCCACGCCCACGGATTTAAATTTGGGCGGAAGCTCTTTCCATTGGCGTCGTTTTCGCGTATAGCAAATCCGATTGGTTGGGAAGGGGGCACGGTTATGCAGCCGAGGGGTCCTGTGATCGGTGGGATGTAAAGTAGGCGTCGACGTCACGTCCGCGTCACGTGACCACGACGTGGCAAACGTCATATAGCAACCGCTGTTTTGTTTAGTAGACTTACAGTTGTTATGCATTGACATAATGGCGCACACACCAAATAGATTTAAAAAAATTAAATAATTCTTCTGCCCACTCTCTTTTAAACAAGTTAACTCTCCCCGCGGATTTGAATTCTGGCGAAAGTTACGCCCATCGACGTCACGTATGTCACGTGACCACGACGTGGCAGATGTCATATAGCAACCGCTGGTTTGTTTAGTAGATTTACAGTTGTTATGCATTGGCATAATGGTGTGCACTCAAAATAGATTTAAATAAATTAAATATTTCTTCTGCCCACTCCCTTTTAAACAAGTTAACTCTGCCCACGTCCATTGACGTCTTGTCTGCGTCACGTGACCACGACGTAGCGACGTCATATAGTAACCGCTGTTTTGTGGCAAAGAGTACTTTTGGGCATCTGAGACGGAAGGATGTCCAAAGCATCACGTCACCTGCTCTGGTAGGCATGGTGGTGGGACGTTGAGGTCAACCGCTTTGGGGTTGGCTGAATCTTTGATCGCAGGATGCAAAACACTTGAAGACAGAAGCAGAAAAGCAGAGCTAAATGCAAAATGTACTCACCGGTGACTCCAATTTTTTTCCCCCCTGAAGAAACAGCTGGACGGGTGGCCCCGGCTGGCCAGTGGGACTCTTGTTCTTCTGACCCTTTTTAGTGCGCGTTTGGGGCAACAACCGTTTTTTGTGGCGCTCTTTTCTGGTTCAAAAGTGCCCTGCATGTGAATTTGCTTTTCCTGCCTTCTGATTGGATGAGCGCCGGTGTGACGCGGTGCCTCTGTCACCGTGGCGGGGGGTATACGTTGGCATCGGAGCGTCTGCCAACGTCTGAGACCGGCTGGCAGTGTATCGGAGGTGTCGAGTGCGGTGCCGATGGAGCTCACTCACCAGCTGGTGTTAGGGCCACAGAATGAAGGCCAAGGAGAAGAATAGAAAGAGAAACAGAAACTTCTCCTCCAATTGTTTGATTTGTCTCTTCTGAGCTTCAATGAATTCTTTCAGCTCTTTGTAAGCGTGCAAGTAAGTGCCGGGCTGGCTTTGGGCCCTTACCTGTTGCGCGCTGTGCAGCAGATCCATTCTCTCTTGGAGGATGCAAGCGTCGCGCTCCCTCAACTCGCACATCAGGGCTCGCTTCCATTGGTCCACGGCGCTCCTAAGCTCTTCTCTCTGATCCGCCGTCAGCACGTCATTCACGCCAGCGTGGCTGGCTTTTTCGCCGTCCGTGGCGGGGCAGTCCCGCTGCGGTAGCGCCTCGTACAACATGGCCTCCAGCTCCAGGATCCTCTGGGCCGCAATCCTCGTCCATCAGTGGTCCGGCGGGAGATTTGAGGGAGGCTTACCTTATGAGCCTGGTCCATGGAACACTTCCTGAAGTCCAACTCTTCATCCAGGTAGCCCTTCTGCTTGCAGAACATAGAAGAGCCCAAAGGCACAGCGTCAACAAGCTTCTTTCAGCGCAAAGCCTTCCAAAAGTCACATTTGAGCCGCCGAGTCTCGTGGAGTGCGAACATAAGGAGTTCGACATACACTTACGGCGTTATAGCCCAGGATGTCCAGCTTCTTCATCAGATCACTGATGTTGATGTCCGGGGGAAAGGCGCAAGGAGCAATGTAAGGTGTTCTGGGACCTCGGGTTAAGGTTAGGGTTGCGAGGGACGCCTTACGTACGCTCACGCCCTCGGCCTCGCAGTAGATCTGCAAAGGGCTGAGGCCGTCTGGGAAACGGACTTGCAGAAACTTCAAGACGGGGGAGCGCCACTCCCTCTCCTGAAAGGCAGAGGCATGCATCCGTCCGTCCGTCCGTCCGTCACATCTCTGGCCTCAACACGCTTGTGCGAGTCTTCCCACCTCCAGCTCCAGGATGCGGAACTCAAGCAGTTCGTTTTGGTCTCGGATATCCTGGATGTGCTCTTTCAGACGCGCTTCTTCCGCCTCCATCCGCCTGACCTGAAAAGACAGTCAGACCTCATCTGCGGGGCTTCCCGACGGGTGTGACGCCAAGCGACTCCGCCCAGCGCCTTTCTTTCCGTCACCTTTTCGGCCAACTGCTGATTGCTCTGACGCAGCAGCTGCTTCTCCTCCACCCACTTGACATTCTAGAAGAGACAAACGCGTGGACAGCTTTGGAATGTTGTGTCATTTTCATCCACAAATTCTTTGGTTGACTGGAAAATGACATTTGCTTTTCTCCGCATTTTCCCAGCCACATTCGGGGGGGGGGTTGGTCCAGTAATGCCAGACGAATGAGTGACTGAAGAATGTAGCTATTTTGTCTGAGAAAAAGGTGTGCTCATTGATGAGCTTACCTGTCCTTGTTGCTTCAGCGCTGACTCCAGATCTGCTACTCTGCTTTGATAGTGACCCATTTCTACCATCAGCTTTTCTCTGGTCTGAAAGGAGGAGGAGGGAGGCTCCTCCTCCTCCTTTCAGACCAGAGAACACCCGAGGCTGGGTGAGAACGGGGAGGCTGCGACCCGGCCGGGGGTTGCGGGAAGGGGCGCCACCTTGATCTCCTTCTCGGCGTCGTAGTCCCCTTCGCTGGTCTGGGCTAGCAGAGCGTAGGCTCGTTGCAGCGCTTGATATTCTTGCGTCAGCTGGCGGTAGCGAAGCTCCGCCTCTTCATGCACACACCAATGCAACACAGCACTAGTACCAGAATCAGTCAGACCGGCGACAAAGCACCCGCGACGCAAAGACGAGTCCGATTCCAGGCTGAAGAGGAATGTTTGGTGCCAATACGCTGGCAGAAATGGCGGGCTACCTCTTCGGGTTCCGTGTCGGGGGTTC
Source organism: Syngnathus floridae (assembly GCF_059516105.1). Lineage (NCBI taxonomy): Eukaryota > Metazoa > Chordata > Actinopteri > Syngnathiformes > Syngnathidae > Syngnathus > Syngnathus floridae. The sequence continues at coordinate 419,876 of NC_142416.1, read as the reverse complement.
TGTCGGTGTGAAAAGACAAGGACGATCCGTCCGAGTCCACCAACACGTCTTCGTCGTAGCCGTAAAATGTTTCGATGACCTGCGGGCGCGGAAGCAAACATCTCTCTGAACAAACTGAAGCGACACCTCACGATGAATCGACGATAGGAACGATAGCGAGAAAAAGGCCATTTCATCTTGCGCAACACCAAGCAGCCGCAAACAAACAGACTCACCTTGCAGGACCTCACGCTTTGTTCCTCCTCAGAGATTCTCGACGTCGGTATCGTAGCAGCAAATCTCTCTCCTGTCGACACAAATAATCCGCCTTTGAGATTCTTTGGATGCAAAGGGAACGAACGGCTCCGGCGCAGAAACAAACGCGACTCACAATGACATTTCTGACATGAGCTCCTGTCTCCAGAGCCTGAAAAACACGTCACCGGCGATGATTGGAGGGACGCTCGTCTTTTCCAAAAGTGACAACTACAGGGTGTGTCAGGGTTTTCCAGATTATCTTTATCGTATCATTATGTTGCTTTGACTTTGACTGCAACCTGTAATAAATAATATTATTTATCCCTTATTTATCCCTATCGCTTATCCCTTCCTACACAAAGTCGTAAAACACCCCTTGCTATGTTTTGACTAGAGGTCAAGGGCTTCCTCTATTCAATCCACTCTTACACCCACCCTGTTTCTCTTAATTGAAATGCTCGTGCAGGAGCCGAGAGTCAGACTTCATTCGTACAACGGATGGACTCTCCACCTGCAGGTGTCCAAAAGAACTTACTTGTCTCCCGTGTGGTTCTTGCAAAATAAGTTGGAGCGAGCGCAACTCTAACAGGGTGCATTTTGCCACTAGCTGCCTACGGACAATGATGTCGCGCTCGCGGCTCATGGTTGACGGGCTGAGCAGCCGGGCAAGTCCGTCGTTTTCAGCGCACAGCGAGTGGCAAAGGCGCTGACAAAACGGGAGCTTTGAGCTGCTGAAAACGGCAAAACAAGTCTAAAGCGTGTTCAAACGCGTGCGCACAATGCTCCTGCTTGAAAGGTCGGAATTTAAGGGGCCAATTTTTTGGATGGCGGCCGCCGGCCAAGCTTTGGACGGAAAAGGTTTCCTGGCGACAGCGAGCGAGCGTGGCGCTGCCGTACGTGCACCGAGTCGCCTGCCTGAAGACCTTGGACAAGTCGTCGATGATGTGCCGCTGCTCCACAACTTGAAGGAACTCCATTTCACCGTCCTGCTGGCCGCAACCGCGGTCCAGGTCATTGAGCGAACTAGGCCTTCTCTGTGGAACACAAATGCAGTGGACTCTGTTGGCACGCCGCCGTTGTCCGCGTCGACTTACCAAGCTTGCCATCTCCTCGTTCTCCTGGGTGACAAAGCGCACTTTGTTTTCAAGGCGACACAGCACCAGCGAGAGTTCTTCATTCTTCCTGCTCAGGCGTTTGTTTTTGTACAGGAGTGGCAGAAACTGGCTTTCTGTTTCTCTCAGTCGCTTTAGCTGCAAGCATGAAGTGCGGGATGTGAAAGACGCACAACACGCGGGCCAGAACGTATCCATTCCTTTTGCATCGGTTTGAACGGAATCGTGGCTTTGGCTCCCAATAAAAGACATCTACCAGGCAACCGACTCGACGCGCCGCTCAACTAATAAGCAAGCGCAATGGGTGCCTCGCTGGATGGCGCGCATCAAACGTAGCGCAAACCTTCAAGCGTGCCGTCAATAAATTACCAGTTCATTGCGCTCTTCAGAAAGCAGGGCGTTTCGATCCTCCAGGTTCCTGATGACTGCGCTGAGCTCAGCGATTTTCAGATGAAACCGTCGCGTGTCCCGATCCTCCTGAGACTGAAAACGCCCCGCAACACACACACACAAGCACTCGTTCAAAGTTCAAAACTGTTTTTGTGCTACCTTCCTCCAGCAACGAACTAAGTCATGCGTACTGCAAGTGTGTGATGAGGTGGCTTACGCAATGAAGAGGATTGCTAGTAGCGGCGTTGACCCCACTTCCAGGGTAGTTTAGGCCCGCCCTTTGGGAATCCCTCAGGGCAGCGATCTGCTGCTCGGCAGCCTGAGTCTGCAGCTGAAGGCGGTGGACGTGGCCGGCCCCAGGGCTTCATCCAAAACACTAACCGCTCTGTCTTTCAGCTTGATCTCATCCGTCTGGATGTACAAACGGGGAGCGCTCAGGCAGGCGGGCAAACTCATTTGCCAGAATTGTGACAAAAACAAAGAGAGCAACCGGCCAATTTTTTTTCTTGAATCGACTAGAACACCTTTGCTGTGACAAAAGCGAAGCGAGCAACCGGACATTTTCTTCTTGTGAAATAGAATAGAATAGAATGCCTTAGGTGTCATTGCACTGCAGGTATACAACGAAATTGGGAACATAGCCACGCACCGCGCATCTGATCAGTCCTACCAGTCGGCGGATCTCCCTCTCGCAGTCTCTCTTGGTTCGGCTCAGCTCCTCCCGATGCTGGTGATGAGCCGATCGGAGCTCGGCCGCTCGGGACTGCCAGGCCTGCTGGGCCGCTGCCAGGGCTTCTTCCGCGCTCCTGGTGGAGGCGACACCGCTCGGTCTCCCGACACCGCCGCGTCTCCTCCACCTCCGCCAGCAAAGCGCCCCCCCTCCTCACCTGAGCAGACATTGCGCCACACCGGGCCGTTGAGACCGCAACGGAGCGCCACGACGCTTACTGGGGACAAGCTACACAATACGGTAGCGGCCGCATCGAAGCCCGACGTGGCGTGCGGATAGTCAGACACGGATAGAGCGGATCACCTTGTCCATGGAGCCGTCCCTCAGGCTGAGGACCAAGGCATTCAGTCGCTGGATCTCTCCATCTTTGATTTTGATCACTCTCATCAGCTCCATTTCATGCTGCCGCAGTAATGTCTCCCTGGTAATGGCTAACTCTTTCTGCTTCTCCTCATGGAGTTTGCTTTTGAGTTCCGTCATGGCGGCGGTGGCACGGTGGTGCTCCGCCCGCAGGTCCTGACTTCTCTCTCTCTCCAGACAGCTGACCTGACATGACTTAGACTTAGACTTAGACAAACTTTATTGTCATCTTGTCTGCACATGGTGCATACAAAACGAAATTCCGTTGCATACGTCTTACAACAAAGTAGTGATATTGCAGTTGAATAGAAGTAACATATCCTATGAAAAAATATATATATACATATACTATATATATATATATATATATTAAAAATAAGTATAAAGTGCAGCAGTGATAATTATGCAATAGTGCAAGTAGGCAAAACAGTATTCAAGAGTGTGCAGAGGAATGCTAAACCATGTATTAAACTTCTATTTAAAGGGTTTATACAAGTTCAGTAAAGTTGGTAGTGCGAGATAGTGCAAGATAGAGGTCCGTAGTGTCATAAAGTACAGTTCTGTGAATGTGTGATGCAGAGTTCAGTTTAGAGCTCAACAGTTCTAGTGTTCAACAGTCTGATGACAGCAGGGAAAAAGCTGTTGCAGAACCTGGTGGACCTGCAGCGGATGCTGCAAACCTCTTCCCAGAGGGCAGCAGGGAGAACAGTCCATGGTGGGGGTGTGATGGGTCATTGATGATGTTACGGGCACGGGACATGCAGCGCTGAGATGAAATGTCCTGAATGGAGGGAAGAGGAGCCCCTATGATCCTCTCTGCTGTCCTCACCACTCTCCTCACGTTCTTCCAATCGGAGGCGGTGCAGCCTCCACACCACACAGAGAGACAGCTTGTCAGAATGCTCTCTATGGTGCTCCTGTAGAACGTCCTCATGATGGGTGGGGGCAGGTGGGCTCTCCTCATCCTCCGCTGTAAGTACAAGCGCTTCTGTGCCCTCTTGACCAGTGCCGTAGTGTTCATAGTCCAGGTGAGGTCTTCTGTGATGTGGACCCCCAGGAATTTGGTGGTGCTGACCACCTCCACAGCTGAGCTGTTGATGATCAGTGGAGCGTGGTGAGGCTGTTTTTTCCTGAAGTCGACGATGATCTCCTTCATCTTCTCCTCATTCAGGATCAGGCTGTTTTCTCTGCACCAGCCCACCAGCTGCTCCACCTCCTCTCTGTAGTCCAGGTCGTTGTTGTCTCTGATGAGCCCCACCACCGTTGTGTCGTCTGCTGACTTCACGATGTGATTGGTGGTGAACCTGAGGACGCAGTCGTGTGTCATCAGGGTGAACAGCAGGGGGCTCAGGACGCAGCCCTGAAGGGAGCCTGTGCTGAGGGTGATGACATCAGAGGTGTTCTGTCCGACCCGGACTGACTGAGGTCTGTTGCTGAGGAAGTCTAGCAGCCAGTTGCGAAGGGGGGTGTTGAAGCCCAGGTGTTCCAATTTTCCTACCAGATGCTGTGGGATGATGGTGTTAAACGCTGAGCTGAAGTCCAGGAACAGCCTCCGCACATGGGTGTTCTTCTCCTCCAGGTGAGCCAGGCTCAGGTGAAGAACGGAGGAGATGGCGTCCTGAGTGGAGCGGTTTTGCCGGTCGGCAAACTGGAACGGGTCAAATAATAGGGGGAGTCTGGAAACGATGTGACCTTTAAGCAGCCTTTCGAAGCACTTCATCATAACCGGAGTCAGTGCAACAGGCCGGTAATCATTAAATGAGGTGATTTGAGGTTTCTTCGGCACCGGAATGATGGAGGCAGTCTTAAAGCACGCCGGCACTGTGGCTTGGCCCAGCGAGGTGTTAAAAATGTCTGTGATGACCCCAGCCAGATGACTTGCACATTCCCTGAACACACGCCCAGGAATGTTGTCGGGGCCAGGGGCCTTACAGGGGTTGACTCTCCTCAGGGTCTTCAACACATCGGCGGAGTCAAGGCAGAGTACCTCCTCTTCCTGATGGGGGACAGTTTTAACTGCTGGAGTGCCGTTTAGTGCCTCGAACCTCCCAAAGAAGTTATTTAGACCATTTAGAAAGTCAGCATCAACTACACCCACCGGGGGGGGGGGGGAGAGTGAGTTGTAGTCTGTAATCGCCCGTATGCCTTGCCACATACTCCTGATGTTTTTGACGTCGTGGAAACGATCCTGAAATTTTCGACTGCGGTCTCGCTTCGCTATCCTGATGGCACGGTTCAAGTTGGCTCTCGCTGTCCTCAGTGTCTCCTTGTCGCCAGACTTGAAGGCAGAGTTCCGCGCTCGTAGCGTTTGACGTACCTCCTCAGTCATCCAGGGTCGTTGGTTGCCCCGGGTGATGATATTCTTAGTGGTGCTGACGTCCTCGGTGCATTTGTTGATGTAGGCTGACACAGTCATGGCACACGCATGTCTAATCTACATCGGGAAAACTGGGAGGGAGGGAGGGAGGCAGGCAGGGAGGCAGGCAGGGAGGCAGGCAGTGTCTGTCTGTTGAGGTTTTCACCTTGTTCTTCTCCTGCTGAAGTTCTAACTGGACGTCCATCAGTTTGGTTCTCAGCTCGTCATTGGCGGCCTGAAGGGCGTCCGTTCGCTCCGCCTTGGCCCGCCCTGCCGGAGCTCGTTTGGACATCTCTTACTCGAGTCTCGCCCGGTCGTCAGTCAGAGATCACAACATTTGTACCTGGAGAGCACAAACGCAGCGCTGTTTTCCACTGGCTTCGAACTCAACTTCAATCGGTACCGTAACTTACAACATCATAAACATAGAACTAGCTTGACTTATTCATTGAATAAATGCATTTGGTTCTTCAAAACTGCATCACGCAACATAGCGTGACCGAGACGGCCGTTATCCACCTGCGTGAAGTTATTTGGTGAAATGAATGAGATGTTTAAGACACCATCGTTCTGTCTCTATGTAGATGAAGGGAAATAATCGATTGCTGAAGGTCCAAAGGTGTTGTGATAAACAAATAAACATATTAGTGATTAGTGACATATTTGTGATAAACATATTAGGCAGGATAATCACATATGTTAACGTGACTGCCCACACTGTATTTATTTATGGTTATTTGTTAAATCGAGTACTGTTAGACATGAAATAGGAAGTGTTTAACATAAATGGAAGACGAAAGGGGTACTCACCATTGTAGCTCCTGCTGGTCAATGATACGAGCCTCTTCTTGCAGTGGAAAACATACAGCCAACAAACACCGTGGAACCTAAAGGAATGAAATTAAACATTAACATTTAGCCTCAACCAACATTCACAGATACAACGCAACGCAAACTACACAAACGTAAATCTTTTTAAACACAATGAGTTGTACTTACCGTGTACGCTCTAGACGGTCCACTTGCAAGCAGAAAATAAAGATATTTCTGTTGATAATCGTCGTGTTTGTATCCGGTGTCTCGCTCAAGGCCATTGCGCCCACAGATTTGAATTTTGGCGAGAGTTCAGCCTATTGACGTCATTTCCGCGGTGTAATACCCGCATATCTGAAACGGCAAAGTTAAGAGTAGAGTTAAATAAAGTTTTTAGTCAACGCAATAATTTACAACCGTTGACCAGTCGAAATAATCGTCGAAATTTGGCGTCTGTGGCTGGAAGCAGACGCCGAGTTCGACATTCCTCCCAAACGCCACACTCCCTCGCTTTTCAGGGCTAAAAAAAAACAGTTGTAATTACCTTGTACGCTCTAGACGGTCAAGTTGCAAGCTGAAAACAAAAATATTTGCCTTGTTAGTCATCGTGTTACTAACCGCTGTGTCTTGTTTGCCAGAATTGCCGCTTTCCTACTTCCTGTTGCAAGCCACGCCCACGGATTATAATTTTGCCGTGAGTTCCGCCTATTGACGTCATGTCCGCGTCACATGACTGCGACGTAATATTATCTAAAACTGTTTGTGCGGTATTGTGTTGTTCTGTGCGGTATTGTTATTCTGTGCGGCGTCGTGTTGTTCTGTGCGGCGTCGTGTTGTTCAGTGCGACGTCGTGTTGTTCAGTGCGGCATGGTGTTGTTCAGTAAGGCATGGTGTTGTTCAGTGCGGCATGGTGTTGTTCAGTGCGGCATGGTGTTGTTCAGTGCGGAATGGTGTTGTTCAGTGCAGCATGGTGTTGTTCAGTCCGGGATGGTGTTGTTCAATGCGGGATGGTGTTGTTCAGTGCGGGGTGGTGTTGTTCAGTGCGGGATGGTGTTGTTCAGTGCGGCATGGTGTTGTTCAATGCGGCATGGTGTTGTTCAGTGCGGGATGGTGTTGTTCATTGCGGCATGGTGTTGTTCAGTGCGGCATGGTGTTGTTCAGTGCGGCATGGTGTTGTTCAGTGCGGCATGGTGTTGTTCAGTGCGGCATAATGTTGTTCAGTGCGGCATGGTGTTGTTCAGTGCAGGATGGTGTTGTTCAGTGCGGCATGGTGTTGTTCAATGCAGGATCGTGTTGTTCAGTGCAGCATAATGTTGTTCAGTGCAGCATGGTGTTGTTCAGTGCGGCATGGTGTTGTTCAATGCGGCATGGTGTTGTTCACTGCGGGATGGTGTTGTTCAATGCGGGATCGTGTTGTTCAGTGCGGCATAATGTTGTTCAGTGCGGCATGGTGTTGTTCAGTGCGGCATGGTGTTGTTCAGTGCGACATAATGTTGTTTAGTGCGGCATAATGTTGTTCAGTGCGGCATAATGTTGTTCAGTGCGGCATGGTGTTGTTCAGTGCGGCATGGTGTTGTTCAGTGCGGCATGGTGTTGTTCAGTGCAGGATGGTGTTGTTCAGTGCGGCATGGTGTTGTTCAATGCGGCATGGTGTTGTGCAGTGCGGGATGGTGTTGTTCAGTGCGGGATGGTGTTGTTCAGTGCGGCATGGTGTTGTTCAGTGCGGAATGGTGTTGTTCAGTGCGGCATGGTGTTGTTCAGTGCGGCATGGTGTTGTTCAGTGCAGGATGGTGTTGTTCAATGCGGGATCGTGTTGTTCAGTGCGGCATGGTGTTGTTCAGTGCGGCATGGTGTTGTTCAGTGCGGCATAATGTTGTTCAGTGCGGCATGGTGTTGTTCAGTGCGGCATGGTGTTGTTCAGTGCAGCATGGTGTTGTTCAGTGCGGCATGGTGTTGTTCAGTGCGCCATAATGTTGTTCAGTGCGGCATGGTGTTGTTCAGTGCGGGATGGTGTTGTTCAGTGCGGCATGGTGTTGTTCAATGCGGCATAGTGTTGTTCAGTGCGGGATGGTGTTGTTCAGTGCAGGATGGTGTTGTTCAGTGCGGCATGGTGTTGTTCAATGCGTCAGTGCGGCATAATGTTGTTCAGTGCGGCATGGTGTTGTTCAGTGCGGCATGGTGTTGTTCAGTGCGGCATGGTGTTGTTCAGTGCAGGATGGTGTTGTTCAGTGCGGCATGGTGTTGTTCAATGCGGCATGGTGTTGTTCAGTGCGGGATGGTGTTGTTCAGTGCAGGATGGTGTTGTTCAGTGCGGCATGGTGTTGTTCAGTGCGGAATGGTGCTGTTCAGTGCGGCATGGTGTTGTTCAGTGCGGCATGGTGTTGTTCAGTGCAGGATGGTGTTGTTCAATGCGGGATCGTGTTGTTCAGTGCGGCATGGTGTTGTTCAGTGCGGCATGGTGTTGTTCAGTGCGGCATAATGTTGTTCAGTGCGGCATGGTGTTGTTCAGTGCGGCATGGTGTTGTTCAGTGCGGCATGGTGTTGTTCAGTGCGGCATGGTGTTGTTCAGTGCGGCATAATGTTGTCCAGTGCGCCATAATGTTGTTCAGTGCGGCATGGTGTTGTTCAGTGCGGGATGGTGTTGTTCAGTGCGGCATGGTGTTGTTCAATGCGGCATGGTGTTGTTCAGTGCGGGATGGTGTTGTTCAGTGCGGGATAGTGTTGTTCAGTGCGGCATGGTGTTGTTCAATGCGGCATGGTGTTGTTCAGTGCGGGATGGTGTTGTTCAGTGCGGCATGGTGTTGTTCAGTGCGGCATGGTGTTGTTCAGTGCGGCATGGTGTTGTTCAGTGCGGTATGGTGTTGTTCAGTGCGGCATGGTGTTGTTCAGTGCGGCATGGTGTTGTTCAGTGCGGAATGGTGTTGTTCAGTGCGGCATGGTGTTGTTCAGTGCGGGATGGTGTTGTTCAATGCGGGATCGTGTTGTTCAGTGCGGGGTGGTGTTGTTCAGTGCGGCATGGTGTTGTTCAGTGCAGGATGGTGTTGTTCAGTGCGGCATGGTGTTGTTCAATGCAGGATCGTGTTGTTCAGTGCAGCATAATGTTGTTCAGTGCAGCATGGTGTTGTTCAGTGCGGCATGGTGTTGTTCAATGCGGCATGGTGTTGTTCAGTGCGGGATGGTGTTGTTCAGTGCGGCATGGTGTTTTTCAGTGCGGCATAATGTTGTTCAGTGCAGCATGGTGTTGTTCAGTGCGGCATGGTGTTGTTCAGTGCGACATAATGTTGTTCAGTGCGGCATAATGTTGTTCAGTGCGGCATGGTGTTGTTCAGTGCGGCATGGTGTTGTTCAGTGCGGCATGGTGTTGTTCAGTGCGGCATGGTGTTGTTCAGTGCAGGATGGTGTTGTTCAGTGCAGGATGGTGTTGTTCAATGCGGCATAGTGTTGTTCAGTGCGGGATGGTGTTGTTCAGTGCGGGATGGTGTTGTTCATTGCGGCATGGTGTTGTTCAGTGCGGCATGGTGTTGTTCAGTGCGGCATGGTGTTGTTCAGTGCGGCATAATGTTGTTCAGTGCGGCATAATGTTGTTCAGTGCGGCATGGTGTTGTTCAGTGCGGGATGGTGTTGTTCAGTGCAGGATGGTGTTGTTCAGTGCGGCATGGTGTTGTTCAATGCGGGATCGTGTTGTTCAGTGCGGCATGGTGTTGTTCAGTGCGGCATGGTGTTGTTCAGTGCGGCATGGTGTTGTTCAGTGCGGCATGGTGTTGTTCAGTGCGGCATAATGTTGTTCAGTGCGGCATAATGTTGTTCAGTGCGGCATAATGTTGTTCAGTGCGGCATAATGTTGTTCAGTGCGGCATAATGTTGTTCAGTGCGGGATGGTGTTGTTCATTGAGGCATGGTGTTGTTCAGTGCGGCATGGTGTTGTTCAGTGCGGCATGGTGTTGTTCAGTGCGGGATGGTGTTGTTCAGTGCAGGATGGTGTTGTTCAGTGCGGCATGGTGTTGTTCAATGCGGCATGGTGTTGTTCAGTTCGGGATGGTGTTGTTCAGTGCGGCATGGTGTTGTTCAGTGCGGCATAATGTTTTTCAGTGCGGCATGGTGTTGTTCAGTGCGGCATGGTGTTGTTCAGTGCAGCATAATGTTGTTCAGTGCGGCATGGTGTTGTTCAGTGCGGAATGGTGTTGTTCAGTGCGGCATGGTGTTGTTCAGTGCGGCATGGTGTTGTTCAGTGCGGCATGGTGTTGTTCAGTGCGGCATGGTGTTGTTCAGTGCGGGATGGTGTTCAATGCGGGATCGTGTTGTTCAGTGCGGCATGGTGTTGTTCAGTGCGGCATGGTGTTGTTCAGTGCGGCATGGTGTTGTTCAGTGCGGCATGGTGTTGTTCAGTGCGGCATGGTGTTGTTCATTTCGGCATAATGTTGTTCAGTGCGGCATAATGTTGTTTAGTGCGGCATGGTGTTGTTCAGTGCGGGATGGTGTTGTTCAGTGCGTTATAATGTTGTTCAGTGCGGCATGGTGTTGTTCAGTGCGGCATGGTGTTGTTCAGTGCGGCATGGTGTTCAGTGCGGCATAATGTTGTTCAGTGCGGCATAATGTTGTTCAGTGCGGCATGGTGTTGTTCAGTGCGGGATGGTGTTGTTCAGTGCGGGATGGTGTTGTTCAGTGCGGCATGGTGTTCAATGCGGAATGGTGTTGTTCAGTGCAGGATGGTGTTGTTCAGTGCGGCATGGTGTTGTTCAGTGCGGCATAATGTTGTTCAGTGCGGCATGGTGTTGTTCAGTGCGGCATGGTGTTGTTCAGTGCGGCATGGTGTTGTTCAGTGCGGCATGGTGTTGTTCAGTGCGGCATAATGTTCAGTGCGGCATGGTGTTGTTCAGTGCGGCATGGTGTTGTTCAGTGCGGCATAATGTTCAGTGCGGCATAATGTTGTTCAGTGCGGCATGGTGTTGTTCAGTGCGGGATGGTGTTGTTCAGTGCAGGATGGTGTTGTTCAGTGCGGCATGGTGTTCAGTGCGGGATGGTGTCTTTCAGTGCGGCATGGTGTCGTTCAGTGCGGCATGGTGTCTTTCAGTGCGGCATGGTGTCGTTCAGTGAGGCATGGTGTTGTTCAGTGCGGCATGGTGTTATTTAGTGCGGCATGGTGTTGTTCAGTGCGGGATGGTGTTGTTCAGTGTGGCATGGTGTTCAGTGCGGCATGGTGTTGTTCAGTGCGGTATCGTGTTGTTCAGTGCGGTATCGTGTTTCTCAGTGCGGTATCGTGTTGTTCAGTGCAGTATCGTTGTGTTGTTCGTATTGTGTTGTGTTGTTCGTAATGTGTTGTGTTGTTCGTATTGTGTTGTGTTGTTCATATTGTGTTGTTCATATTGTGTTGAGTTATTCGTATTGTGTTGTGTTGTTCGTATTGTGTTGCCTTTAACACTTAGCCTCTAACACTTAGCCTCTAACACTTAGCCTCTAACACTTAGCCTCTAGCATCTAGAAGGTAAATAAATAGGAAGGAAGGACTCACCAGTGACGTCTTCGCCCACGTCCAAGCGTTGTACTTTGTATTTTCATCCTTCTGACAGTGGAAAACATAGCCAACAAACACCGTGGAACCTAAACGAATGAAAGAAAACTATCATTTGGCCACAACCAACATTCACAGATACAACACAATGTGACATGCGGGGTTGAGGTTAAAGGTTGAGTGAAGGGCCCTCGTTTTAAACTACTTTTTTGAAAAGGATTGGGAACAAGTAAGACGTATTTAATTTATTTAATGGGAAGTAGTAAGAGCTATTGAATTTAATCTATGTATTATATTCTATTGTATTGTATTCTGTTGTATTCTTTTGGATTGTATTCACACTAACCCCACTAAAACTTCAGCCCACAAAAACTCGCCTCTGGCGCCTAGCCTCTGGCACTTAGCCTCTAACACTTAGCCTTTAACACTTAGCCTTTAACACTTAGCCTTTAACACTTAGCCTAGAAGGTGAATAAATAGGGTTAAAGGTTGAGTGAAGGGCCCTCGTTTTAAACTACTGTTTTGAAAAGGAGTGGGAACAAGTAAGACGTATTTAATTTATTTAATGGGAAGTAGTAAGACTTATTAAATTTATTTAATCTACTTTTCTTCCCAGGCAAAATTTGATGTGCTGCAATTCCAAATTTCCAAAGTGAATGAAGGAATGAAGTCCTTTAAATTATGATTTTGTATAAATACTAGGCATTAACACAAAATCGACGGCACAAAATGGGCAGACTTTACTTGTTTGAAAAGGACTGGTTACAAGACAGACTTTTTTAATTTATTTAATGGGAAGAAGACTTATTTAGTTTAATTGATCTATTTTTGTTCCCTGGCAAAATTCGATTTGCTGCAATTCCAAATTTCCAAAGTGAATGAAGGAAAGAAGTCGTTTAAATTATGATTTTGTTTAAATACTAGGCATAGACACAAAATCTACGGCACAAAATGGGCAGACTTTACTTGTTTGAAGAGGACTGGTTACAAGACAGACTTTTCTGATTTATTTAATGGGAAGAGGACTTATTTAGTTTATTTAATCTATTTTTGTTCCCTGGCAAAATTGGATTTGCTGAAATTGTATTTTGCCAAATCTCGATTTGAGACCTGATAGGAAGTATTAAACGCTTAGTTAAATCAATACAAGTTGGTAATAAGAGCGAGTAATGTTGGTTGAACCGATGAATGAAGGTTGAAAGCAATTTAAATTATGACTTTGTATAAATACTAGATATTAAAAGAACATCTACTGCGCAAAATGGGCAGAGTTTACTTGTTTGAGAAGGAGTGGCTTATTCAAAACTAAGATTTATGTAATCTGTTTGTTCCCAGGCAAAATTGGATGTGATGCAATTCCAAATTTCACCATATGATGGTGCCCAATTTTGACTTCATAGGACATATTAAACACTTAGCTTGTTATTATGTTCAAGGTAATCAGATTTGTTTATCATTCTAATGGCCTCTTCAAAACTATTCTGGATTACTACTTTGGATCTATTCTACATTACTTGGCAACAACATACTCTGTAACAGATTAGGCAGTATAATCACATATGTTAACTTGAGAGTGCCCACACTCAATCTACTTATCGTGATGTGTTAAATCAATTACTGTTAGACATTATTTGTCTGATAATCTACCAAATCTTTGAATTGAAGAATTTGTGATTTAATTAATAGCTTGTTGTTATGTTCAGGGTAATCAGACTTGTATATAATTCTAATGGCCTTCTTTTGAAAACTATTCTGAATTACAACTTTGGATCTTATATTACTTTGCAACAATCTACTCGGTGACAGATTAGGCAGTATAATCACATATGTTAACTTCAGTGCCCACACCGTATTTATTTATGGTTATTTGTTAAATCAAGTACTGTTAGACATGAAATAGGAAGTGTTTAACATAAATGTTATGGCTACTCACCATTGTAGCTCGCTCCTGGTCAATGATACGAGCCTCTTCTTGCAGTGGAAAACTTGCAGCCAACAAACACCGTGGAACCTAAAGGAATGAAATTAAACATTAACATTTCGCCTCGACCAATTTTCACACGTACAACGCAACGCGGCTACACTTCTGCTATTACAAACGTAAATCTCCTTAAACACAATGAGTGTTACTTACCGTGTACGCTCTAGACGGTCCAGTTGCAAGCAGAAAATAAAGATATTTCCGTTGATAATCGTCGCTGCTCAGTGGCTCACGGCCATCGCGCCAACAGATTTGAATTTTGGCGGAGGTTCGGGCAATTACGTCATATCCGCGGCACATGACTGCGACGTAATACCCGCTTATCTGAAACGGCAGTTAAAAGTAGAGTTACATCAAGTTTTCTTGGAACCTAAACGAATGAAAGAAAACTATCATTTGGCCACAACCAACATTCACAGATACAACACAACGTGCGGGGTTGAGGTTAAAGATTGAGTGAAGGGCCCTCGTTTTAAACTACTGTTTTGAAAAGGAGTGGGAACAAGTAAGACGTATTTAATTTATTTAATGGGAAGTAGTAAGACTTATTAAATTTATTTAATCTACTTTTCTTCCCAGGCAAAATTTGATGTGCTGCAATTCCAAATTTCCAAAGTGAATGAAGGAATGAAGTCCTTTAAATTATGATTTTGTATAAATACTAGGCATTAACACAAAATCGACGGCACAAAATGGGCAGACTTTACTTGTTTGAAAAGGACTGGTTACAAGACAGACTTTTTTAATTTATTTAATGGGAAGAAGACTTATTTAGTTTAATTGATCTATTTTTGTTCCCTGGCAAAATTCGATTTGCTGCAATTCCAAATTTCCAAAGTGAATGAAGGAAAGAAGTCGTTTAAATTATGATTTTGTTTAAATACTAGGCATAGACACAAAATCTACGGCACAAAATGGGCAGACTTTACTTGTTTGAAGAGGACTGGTTACAAGACAGACTTTTCTGATTTATTTAATGGGAAGAAGACTTATTTAGTTTATTTAATCTATTTTTGTTCCCTGGCAAAATTGGATTTGCTGAAACTGTATTTTGCCAAATCTTGCCTTGAGACCTGATAGGAAGTATTAAACGCTTAGTTAAATCAATACAAGTTGGTAATAAGAGCGAGTAATGTTGGTTGAACCGATGAATGAAGGTTGAAAGCAATTTAAATTATGACTTTGTATAAATACTAGATATTAACAGAACATCTACTGCGCGAAATGGGCAGAGTTTACTTGTTTGAGAAGGAGTGGCTTATTCAAAACTAAGATTTATTTAATCTGTTTGTTCCCAGGCAAAATTGGATGTGATGCAATTCCAAATTTCACCACATGATGGTGCCCAATTTTGACTTCATAGGACATATTAAACACTTAGCTTGTTATTATGTTCAAGGTAATCAGATTTGTTTATTATTCTAATGGCCTCTTCAAAACTATTCTGGATTACTACTTTGGATCTATTCTACATTACTTGGCAACAACATACTCTGTAACAGATTAGGCAGTATAATCATATATGTTAACTTGAGAGTGCCCACACTCAATCTACTTATCGTGATGTGTTAAATCAATTACTGTTAGACATTATTTGTCTGATAATCTACCAAATCTTTGAATTGAAGAATTTGTGATTTAATTAATAGCTTGTTCAGGGTAATCAGACTTGTATATAATTCTAATGGCCTTCTTTTGAAAACTATTCTGAATTACAACTTTGGATCTTATATTACTTTGCAACAATCTACTCGGTGACAGATTAGGCAGTATAATCACATATGTTAACTTCAGTGCCCACACTGTATTTATTTATGGTTATTTGTTAAATCAAGTACTGTTACACATGAAATAGGAAGTGTTTAACATAAATGTTATGGCTACTCACCATTGTAGCTCGCTCCTGGTCAATGATACGAGCCTCTTCTTGCAGTGGAAAACTTGCAGCCAACAAACACCGTGGAACCTAAAGGAATGAAATTAAACATTAACATTTCGCCTCGACCAATTTTCACACGTACAACGCAACGCGGCTACACTTCTGCTATTACAAACGTAAATCTCCTTAAACACAATGAGTGTTACTTACCGTGTACGCTCTAGACGGTCCAGTTGCAAGCAGAAAATAAAGATATTTCCGTTGATAATCGTCGCTGCTCAGTGGCTCACGGCCATCGCGCCAACAGATTTGAATTTTGGCGGAGGTTCGGGCAATTACGTCATATCCGCGGCACATGACTGCGACGTAATACCCGCTTATCTGAAACGGCAGTTAAAAGTAGAGTTACATCAAGTTTTCTTGGAACCTAAACGAATGAAAGAAAACTATCATTTGGCCACAACCAACATTCACAGATACAACACAACGTGCGGGGTTGAGGTTAAAGATTGAGTGAAGGGCCCTCGTTTTAAACTACTGTTTTGAAAAGGAGTGGAAACAAGTAAGACGTATTTAATTTATTTAATGGGAAGTAGTAAGACTTATTAAATTTATTTAATCTACTTTTCTTCCCAGGCAAAATTTGATGTGCTGCAATTCCAAATTTCCAAAGTGAATGAAGGAATGAAGTCCTTTAAATTATGATTTTGTATAAATACTAGGCATAAACACAAAATCGACGGCACAAAATGGGCAGACTTTACTTGTTTGAAAAGGACTGGTTACAAGACAGACTTTTTTAATTTATTTAATGGGAAGAAGACTTATTTAGTTTAATTGATCTATTTTTGTTCCCTGGCAAAATTCGATTTGCTGCAATTCCAAATTTCCAAAGTGAATGAAGGAAAGAAGTCGTTTAAATTATGATTTTGTTTAAATACTAGGCATAGACACAAAATCTACGGCACAAAATGGGCAGACTTTACTTGTTTGAAGAGGACTGGTTACAAGACAGACTTTTCTGATTTATTTAATGGGAAGAGGACTTATTTAGTTTATTTAATCTATTTTTGTTCCCTGGCAAAATTGGATTTGCTGAAATTGTATTTTGCCAAATCTCGATTTGAGACCTGATAGGAAGTATTAAACGCTTAGTTAAATCAATACAAGTTGGTAATAAGAGCGAGTAATGTTGGTTGAACCGATGAATGAAGGTTGAAAGCAATTTAAATTATGACTTTGTATAAATACTAGATATTAAAAGAACATCTACTGCGCAAAATGGGCAGAGTTTACTTGTTTGAGAAGGAGTGGCTTATTCAAAACTAAGATTTATGTAATCTGTTTGTTCCCAGGCAAAATTGGATGTGATGCAATTCCAAATTTCACCATATGATGGTGCCCAATTTTGACTTCATAGGACATATTAAACACTTAGCTTGTTATTATGTTCAAGGTAATCAGATTTGTTTATCATTCTAATGGCCTCTTCAAAACTATTCTGGATTACTACTTTGGATCTATTCTACATTACTTGGCAACAACATACTCTGTAACAGATTAGGCAGTATAATCACATATGTTAACTTGAGAGTGCCCACACTCAATCTACTTATCGTGATGTGTTAAATCAATTACTGTTAGACATTATTTGTCTGATAATCTACCAAATCTTTGAATTGAAGAATTTGTGATTTAATTAATAGCTTGTTCAGGGTAATCAGACTTGTATATAATTCTAATGGCCTTCTTTTGAAAACTATTCTGAATTACAACTTTGGATCTTATATTACTTTGCAACAATCTACTCGGTGACAGATTAGGCAGTATAATCACATATGTTAACTTCAGTGCCCACACTGTATTTATTTATGGTTATTTGTTAAATCAAGTACCGTTAGACATGAAATAGGAAGTGTTTAACATAAATGTTATGGCTACTCACCATTGTAGCTCGCTCCTGGTCAATGATATGAGCCTCTTCTTGCAGTGGAAACCTTGCAGCCAACAAACACCGTGGAACCTAAAGGAATGAAATTAAACATTAACATTTCGCCTGGACCAACATTCACACGTACAACGCAACGCGGCTACACTTCTGCTATTACAAACGTAAATCTCCTTAAACACAACGAGTGTTACTTACCGTGTACGCTCTAGGCAAAATTGGATGTGATGCAATTCCAAATCTAGCTGAAACGGCAGTTAAAAGTAGAGTTACATCAAGTTTTCTTTTTTAATCAACACAATCATTTACAACCGTTGACCAGAAAGAATCGTCGAAATTCGACGTCCCCCACAAACGCCACGCTCACTCGCTTTTCAGGGCAACAAAAGTACTTCTTTTTAAAAACGATGAGTTGTACTTACCGTGTACGCTCTGGACGGTCCAGTTGCAAGCAGAAAATAAAAATATTTCTCTTGTTAGTCGTATGTTACCATCCGCTGTGTCTTTGTCAACATCGCCGCCATTTTCCTACTTCCTGCTGCGAGCCACGCCCACGGATTTAAATTTGGGCGGAAGCTCTTTCCATTGGCGTCGTTTTCGCGTATAGCAAATCCGATTGGTTGGGAAGGGGGCACGGTTATGCAGCCGAGGGGTCCTGTGATCGGTGGGATGTAAAGTAGGCGTCGACGTCACGTCCGCGTCACGTGACCACGACGTGGCAAACGTCATATAGCAACCGCTGTTTTGTTTAGTAGACTTACAGTTGTTATGCATTGACATAATGGCGCACACACCAAATAGATTTAAATAAATTAAATAATTCTTCTGCCCACTCTCTTTTAAACAAGTTAACTCTCCCCGCGGATTTGAATTCTGGCGAAAGTTACGCCCATCGACGTCACGTATGTCACGTGACCACGACGTGGCAGATGTCATATAGCAACCGCTGGTTTGTTTAGTAGATTTACAGTTGTTATGCATTGGCATAATGGTGTGCACTCAAAATAGATTTAAATAAATTAAATATTTCTTCTGCCCACTCCCTTTTAAACAAGTTAACTCTGCCCACGTCCATTGACGTCTTGTCTGCGTCACGTGACCACGACGTAGCGACGTCATATAGTAACCGCTGTTTTGATCAGTAGACTTAGTTATTATGCGTTGACATAATGGCGCATAGTGAGCTGAAGTGCATGGCGCTGAAGATTTGAATCTTTGAAATGCGCTGAGGTCTGACATATCAGGCAGAATGGTTTGCCATCACGTTCAACAAAAAATAGAAACTTTCCCACTCTGATTAAAACGTCCTGTGTTCATCTACGTATTTTCGTTTTGCTGTGCATCTTTTCCCTGCCATTTCGAGAGCCCAATTGACACTCATAGTTTAAAGAAATGTGTTTGCCCATCCTACTTTGTGGAATTTCACCACATGCGCTTTTGACCAAAATACCAAATTGAACTCAAGTGAAGCCAACACGCACAACCCCCCCCCCCCCACACACACACACACACACACAAATGTTGATATGAACATAAAAGAGCCGCATGCGGTTCGGGAGTTGCGGCTTGGCCAAACCTGTACTATACAACTTTATTTGTATAAAATTTTCACAACAGCTGTCACACAAACAAAGCGGGAAAAACCGAAGACGTGCGTGTTCCGCCCACGCTGGATTTATTTGCACCTTTGAAAAGACACCGTATTGCCGCAGATGTGGCAAAGAGTACTTTTGGGCATCTGAGACGGAAGGATGTCCAAAGCATCACGTCACCTGCTCTGGTAGGCATGGTGGTGGGACGTTGAGGTCAACCGCTTTGGGGTTGGCTGAATCTTTGATCGCAGGATGCAAAACACTTGAAGACAGAAGCAGAAAAGCAGAGCTAAATGCAAAATGTACTCACCGGTGACTCCAATTTTTTTCCCCCCTGAAGAAACAGCTGGACGGGTGGCCCCGGCTGGCCAGTGGGACTGTTGTTATTCTGACCCTTTTTAGTGCGCGTTTGGGGCAACAACCGTTTTTTGTGGCGCTCTTTTCTGGTTCAAAAGTGCCCTGCATGTGAATTTGCTTTTCCTGCCTTCTGATTGGATGAGCGCCGGTGTGACGCGGTGCCTCTGTCACCGTGGCGGGGGGTATACGTTGGCATCGGAGCGTCTGCCAACGTCTGAGACCGGCTGGCAGTGTATCGGAGGTGTCGAGTGCGGTGCCGATGGAGCTCACTCACCAGCTGGTGTTAGGGCCACAGAATGAAGGCCAAGGAGAAGAATAGAAAGAGAAACAGAAACTTCTCCTCCAATTGTTTGATTTGTCTCTTCTGAGCTTCAATGAATTCTTTCAGCTCTTTGTAAGCGTGCAAGTAAGTGCCGGGCTGGCTTTGGGCCCTTACCTGTTGCGCGCTGTGCAGCAGATCCATTCTCTCTTGGAGGATGCAAGCGTCGCGCTCCCTCAACTCGCACATCAGGGCTCGCTTCCATTGGTCCACGGCGCTCCTAAGCTCTTCTCTCTGATCCGCCGTCAGCACGTCATTCACGCCAGCGTGGCTGGCTTTTTCGCCGTCCGTGGCGGGGCAGTCCCGCTGCGGTAGCGCCTCGTACAACATGGCCTCCAGCTCCAGGATCCTCTGGGCCGCAATCCTCGTCCATCAGTGGTCCGGCGGGAGATTTGAGGGAGGCTTACCTTATGAGCCTGGTCCATGGAACACTTCCTGAAGTCCAACTCTTCATCCAGGTAGCCCTTCTGCTTGCAGAACATAGAAGAGCCCAAAGGCACAGCGTCAACAAGCTTCTTTCAGCGCAAAGCCTTCCAAAAGTCACATTTGAGCCGCCGAGTCTCGTGGAGTGCGAACATAAGGAGTTCGACATACACTTACGGCGTTATAGCCCAGGATGTCCAGCTTCTTCATCAGATCACTGATGTTGATGTCCGGGGGAAAGGCGCAAGGAGCAATGTAAGGTGTTCTGGGACCTCGGGTTAAGGTTAGGGTTGCGAGGGACGCCTTACGTACGCTCACGCCCTCGGCCTCGCAGTAGATCTGCAAAGGGCTGAGGCCGTCTGGGAAACGGACTTGCAGAAACTTCAAGACGGGGGAGCGCCACTCCCTCTCCTGAAAGGCAGAGGCATGCATCCGTCCGTCCGTCCGTCCGTCACATCTCTGGCCTCAACACGCTTGTGCGAGTCTTCCCACCTCCAGCTCCAGGATGCGGAACTCAAGCAGTTCGTTTTGGTCTCGGATATCCTGGATGTGCTCTTTCAGACGCGCTTCTTCCGCCTCCATCCGCCTGACCTGAAAAGACAGTCAGACCTCATCTGCGGGGCTTCCCGACGGGTGTGACGCCAAGCGACTCCGCCCAGCGCCTTTCTTTCCGTCACCTTTTCGGCCAACTGCTGATTGCTCTGACGCAGCAGCTGCTTCTCCTCCACCCACTTGACATTCTAGAAGAGACAAACGCGTGGACAGCTTTGGAATGTTGTGTCATTTTCATCCACAAATTCTTTGGTTGACTGGAAAATGACATTTGCTTTTCTCCGCATTTTCCCAGCCACATTCGGGGGGGGGGTTGGTCCAGTAATGCCAGACGAATGAGTGACTGAAGAAAGTAGCTATTTTGTCTGAGAAAAAGGTGTGCTCATTGATGAGCTTACCTGTCCTTGTTGCTTCAGCGCTGACTCCAGATCTGCTACTCTGCTTTGATAGTGACCCATTTCTACCATCAGCTTTTCTCTGGTCTGAAAGGAGGAGGAGGGAGGCTCCTCCTCCTCCTTTCAGACCAGAGAACACCCGAGGCTGGGTGAGAACGGGGAGGCTGCGACCCGGCCGGGGGTTGCGGGAAGGGGCGCCACCTTGATCTCCTTCTCGGCGTCGTAGTCCCCTTCGCTGGTCTGGGCTAGCAGAGCGTAGGCTCGTTGCAGCGCTTGATATTCTTGCGTCAGCTGGCGGTAGCGAAGCTCCGCCTCTTCATGCACACACCAATGCAACACAGCACTAGTACCAGAATCAGTCAGACCGGCGACAAAGCACCCGCGACGCAAAGACGAGTCCGATTCCAGGCTGAAGAGGAATGTTTGGTGCCAATACGCTGGCAGAAATGGCGGGCTACCTCTTCGGGTTCCGTGTCGGGGGTTCTGTCGGTGTGAAAAGACAAGGACGATCCGTCCGAGTCCACCAACACGTCTTCGTCGTAGCCGTAAAATGTTTCGATGACCTGCGGGCGCGGAAGCAAACATCTCTCTGAACAAACTGAAGCGACACCTCACGATGAATCGACGATAGGAACGATAGCGAGAAAAAGGCCATTTCATCTTGCGCAACACCAAGCAGCCGCAAACAAACAGACTCACCTTGCAGGACCTCACGCTTTGTTCCTCCTCAGAGATTCTCGACGTCGGTATCGTAGCAGCAAATCTCTCTCCTGTCGACACAAATAATCCGCCTTTGAGATTCTTTGGATGCAAAGGGAACGAACGGCTCCGGCGCAGAAACAAACGCGACTCACAATGACATTTCTGACATGAGCTCCTGTCTCCAGAGCCTGAAAAACACGTCACCGGCGATGATTGGAGGGACGCTCGTCTTTTCCAAAAGTGACAACTACAGGGTGTGTCAGGGTTTTCCAGATTATCTTTATCGTATCATTATGTTGCTTTGACTTTGACTGCAACCTGTAATAAATAATATTATTTATCCCTTATTTATCCCTATCGCTTATCCCTTCCTACACAAAGTCGTAAAACACCCCTTGCTATGTTTTGACTAGAGGTCAAGGGCTTCCTCTATTCAATCCACTCTTACACCCACCCTGTTTCTCTTAATTGAAATGCTCGTGCAGGAGCCGAGAGTCAGACTTCATTCGTACAACGGATGGACTCTCCACCTGCAGGTGTCCAAAAGAACTTACTTGTCTCCCGTGTGGTTCTTGCAAAATAAGTTGGAGCGAGCGCAACTCTAACAGGGTGCATTTTGCCACTAGCTGCCTACGGACAATGATGTCGCGCTCGCGGCTCATGGTTGACGGGCTGAGCAGCCGGGCAAGTCCGTCGTTTTCAGCGCACAGCGAGTGGCAAAGGCGCTGACAAAACGGGAGCTTTGAGCTGCTGAAAACGGCAAAACAAGTCTAAAGCGTGTTCAAACGCGTGCGCACAATGCTCCTGCTTGAAAGGTCGGAATTTAAGGGGCCAATTTTTTGGATGGCGGCCGCCGGCCAAGCTTTGGACGGAAAAGGTTTCCTGGCGACAGCGAGCGAGCGTGGCGCTGCCGTACGTGCACCGAGTCGCCTGCCTGAAGACCTTGGACAAGTCGTCGATGATGTGCCGCTGCTCCACAACTTGAAGGAACTCCATTTCACCGTCCTGCTGGCCGCAACCGCGGTCCAGGTCATTGAGCGAACTAGGCCTTCTCTGTGGAACACAAATGCAGTGGACTCTGTTGGCACGCCGCCGTTGTCCGCGTCGACTTACCAAGCTTGCCATCTCCTCGTTCTCCTGGGTGACAAAGCGCACTTTGTTTTCAAGGCGACACAGCACCAGCGAGAGTTCTTCATTCTTCCTGCTCAGGCGTTTGTTTTTGTACAGGAGTGGCAGAAACTGGCTTTCTGTTTCTCTCAGTCGCTTTAGCTGCAAGCATGAAGTGCGGGATGTGAAAGACGCACAACACGCGGGCCAGAACGTATCCATTCCTTTTGCATCGGTTTGAACGGAATCGTGGCTTTGGCTCCCAATAAAAGACATCTACCAGGCAACCGACTCGACGCGCCGCTCAACTAATAAGCAAGCGCAATGGGTGCCTCGCTGGATGGCGCGCATCAAACGTAGCGCAAACCTTCAAGCGTGCCGTCAATAAATTACCAGTTCATTGCGCTCTTCAGAAAGCAGGGCGTTTCGATCCTCCAGGTTCCTGATGACTGCGCTGAGCTCAGCGATTTTCAGATGAAACCGTCGCGTGTCCCGATCCTCCTGAGACTGAAAACGCCCCGCAACACACACACACAAGCACTCGTTCAAAGTTCAAAACTGTTTTTGTGCTACCTTCCTCCAGCAACGAACTAAGTCATGCGTACTGCAAGTGTGTGATGAGGTGGCTTACGCAATGAAGAGGATTGCTAGTAGCGGCGTTGACCCCACTTCCAGGGTAGTTTAGGCCCGCCCTTTGGGAATCCCTCAGGGCAGCGATCTGCTGCTCGGCAGCCTGAGTCTGCAGCTGAAGGCGGTGGACGTGGCCGGCCCCAGGGCTTCATCCAAAACACTAACCGCTCTGTCTTTCAGCTTGATCTCATCCGTCTGGATGTACAAACGGGGAGCGCTCAGGCAGGCGGGCAAACTCATTTGCCAGAATTGTGACAAAAACAAAGAGAGCAACCGGCCAATTTTTTTTCTTGAATCGACTAGAACACCTTTGCTGTGACAAAAGCGAAGCGAGCAACCGGACATTTTCTTCTTGTGAAATAGAATAGAATAGAATGCCTTAGGTGTCATTGCACTGCAGGTATACAACGAAATTGGGAACATAGCCACGCACCGCGCATCTGATCAGTCCTACCAGTCGGCGGATCTCCCTCTCGCAGTCTCTCTTGGTTCGGCTCAGCTCCTCCCGATGCTGGTGATGAGCCGATCGGAGCTCGGCCGCTCGGGACTGCCAGGCCTGCTGGGCCGCTGCCAGGGCTTCTTCCGCGCTCCTGGTGGAGGCGACACCGCTCGGTCTCCCGACACCGCCGCGTCTCCTCCACCTCCGCCAGCAAAGCGCCCCCCCTCCTCACCTGAGCAGACATTGCGCCACACCGGGCCGTTGAGACCGCAACGGAGCGCCGCGACGCTTACTGGGGACAAGCTACACAATACGGTAGCGGCCGCATCGAAGCCCGACGTGGCGTGCGGATAGTCAGACACGGATAGAGCGGATCACCTTGTCCATGGAGCCGTCCCTCAGGCTGAGGACCAAGGCATTCAGTCGCTGGATCTCTCCATCTTTGATTTTGATCACTCTCATCAGCTCCATTTCATGCTGCCGCAGTAATGTCTCCCTGGTAATGGCTAACTCTTTCTGCTTCTCCTCATGGAGTTTGCTTTTGAGTTCCGTCATGGCGGCGGTGGCACGGTGGTGCTCCGCCCGCAGGTCCTGACTTCTCTCTCTCTCCAGACAGCTGACCTGACATGACTTAGACTTAGACTTAGACAAACTTTATTGTCATCTTGTCTGCACATGGTGCATACAAAACGAAATTCCGTTGCATACGTCTTACAACAAAGTAGTGATATTGCAGTTGAATAGAAGTAACATATCCTATGAAAATATATATATATACATATACTATATATATATATATATATATTAAAAATAAGTATAAAGTGCAGCAGTGATAATTATGCAATAGTGCAAGTAGGCAAAACAGTATTCAAGAGTGTGCAGAGGAATGCTAAACCATGTATTAAACTTCTATTTAAAGGGTTTATACAAGTTCAGTAAAGTTGGTAGTGCGAGATAGTGCAAGATAGAGGTCCGTAGTGTCATAAAGTACAGTTCTGTGAATGTGTGATGCAGAGTTCAGTTTAGAGCTCAACAGTTCTAGTGTTCAACAGTCTGATGACAGCAGGGAAAAAGCTGTTGCAGAACCTGGTGGACCTGCAGCGGATGCTGCAAACCTCTTCCCAGAGGGCAGCAGGGAGAACAGTCCATGGTGGGGGTGTGATGGGTCATTGATGATGTTACGGGCACGGGACATGCAGCGCTGAGATGAAATGTCCTGAATGGAGGGAAGAGGAGCCCCTATGATCCTCTCTGCTGTCCTCACCACTCTCCTCACGTTCTTCCAATCGGAGGCGGTGCAGCCTCCACACCACACAGAGAGACAGCTTGTCAGAATGCTCTCTATGGTGCTCCTGTAGAACGTCCTCATGATGGGTGGGGGCAGGTGGGCTCTCCTCATCCTCCGCTGTAAGTACAAGCGCTTCTGTGCCCTCTTGACCAGTGCCGTAGTGTTCATAGTCCAGGTGAGGTCTTCTGTGATGTGGACCCCCAGGAATTTGGTGGTGCTGACCACCTCCACAGCTGAGCTGTTGATGATCAGTGGAGCGTGGTGAGGCTGTTTTTTCCTGAAGTCGACGATGATCTCCTTCATCTTCTCCTCATTCAGGATCAGGCTGTTTTCTCTGCACCAGCCCACCAGCTGCTCCACCTCCTCTCTGTAGTCCAGGTCGTTGTTGTCTCTGATGAGCCCCACCACCGTTGTGTCGTCTGCTGACTTCACGATGTGATTGGTGGTGAACCTGAGGACGCAGTCGTGTGTCATCAGGGTGAACAGCAGGGGGCTCAGGACGCAGCCCTGAAGGGAGCCTGTGCTGAGGGTGATGACATCAGAGGTGTTCTGTCCGACCCGGACTGACTGAGGTCTGTTGCTGAGGAAGTCTAGCAGCCAGTTGCGAAGGGGGGTGTTGAAGCCCAGGTGTTCCAATTTTCCTACCAGATGCTGTGGGATGATGGTGTTAAACGCTGAGCTGAAGTCCAGGAACAGCCTCCGCACATGGGTGTTCTTCTCCTCCAGGTGAGCCAGGCTCAGGTGAAGAACGGAGGAGATGGCGTCCTGAGTGGAGCGGTTTTGCCGGTCGGCAAACTGGAACGGGTCAAATAATAGGGGGAGTCTGGAAACGATGTGACCTTTAAGCAGCCTTTCGAAGCACTTCATCATAACCGGAGTCAGTGCAACAGGCCGGTAATCATTAAATGAGGTGATTTGAGGTTTCTTCGGCACCGGAATGATGGAGGCAGTCTTAAAGCACGCCGGCACTGTGGCTTGGCCCAGCGAGGTGTTAAAAATGTCTGTGATGACCCCAGCCAGATGACTTGCACATTCCCTGAACACACGCCCAGGAATGTTGTCGGGGCCAGGGGCCTTACAGGGGTTGACTCTCCTCAGGGTCTTCAACACATCGGCGGAGTCAAGGCAGAGTACCTCCTCTTCCTGATGTGGGACAGTTTTAACTGCTGGAGTGCCGTTTAGTGCCTCGAACCTCCCAAAGAAGTTATTTAGACCATTTAGAAAGTCAGCATCAACTACACCCACCGGGGGGGGGGGGAGAGTGAGTTGTAGTCTGTAATCGCCCGTATGCCTTGCCACATACTCCTGATGTTTTTGACGTCGTGGAAACGATCCTGAAATTTTCGACTGCGGTCTCGCTTCGCTATCCTGATGGCACGGTTCAAGTTGGCTCTCGCTGTCCTCAGTGTCTCCTTGTCGCCAGACTTGAAGGCAGAGTTCCGCGCTCGTAGCGTTTGACGTACCTCCTCAGTCATCCAGGGTCGTTGGTTGCCCCGGGTGATGATATTCTTAGTGGTGCTGACGTCCTCGGTGCATTTGTTGATGTAGGCTGACACAGTCATGGCACACGCATGTCTAATCTACATCGGGAAAACTGGGAGGGAGGGAGGGAGGCAGGCAGGGAGGCAGGCAGGGAGGCAGGCAGTGTCTGTCTGTTGAGGTTTTCACCTTGTTCTTCTCCTGCTGAAGTTCTAACTGGACGTCCATCAGTTTGGTTCTCAGCTCGTCATTGGCGGCCTGAAGGGCGTCCGTTCGCTCCGCCTTGGCCCGCCCTGCCGGAGCTCGTTTGGACATCTCTTACTCGAGTCTCGCCCGGTCGTCAGTCAGAGATCACAACATTTGTACCTGGAGAGCACAAACGCAGCGCTGTTTTCCACTGGCTTCGAACTCAACTTCAATCGGTACCGTAACTTACAACATCATAAACATAGAACTAGCTTGACTTATTCATTGAATAAATGCATTTGGTTCTTCAAAACTGCATCACGCAACATAGCGTGACCGAGACGGCCGTTATCCACCTGCGTGAAGTTATTTGGTGAAATGAATGAGATGTTTAAGACACCATCGTTCTGTCTCTATGTAGATGAAGGGAAATAATCGATTGCTGAAGGTCCAAAGGTGTTGTGATAAACAAATAAACATATTAGTGATTAGTGACATATTTGTGATAAACATATTAGGCAGGATAATCACATATGTTAACGTGACTGCCCACACTGTATTTATTTATGGTTATTTGTTAAATCGAGTACTGTTAGACATGAAATAGGAAGTGTTTAACATAAATGGAAGACGAAAGGGGTACTCACCATTGTAGCTCCTGCTGGTCAATGATACGAGCCTCTTCTTGCAGTGGAAAACATACAGCCAACAAACACCGTGGAACCTAAAGGAATGAAATTAAACATTAACATTTAGCCTCAACCAACATTCACAGATACAACGCAACGCAAACTACACAAACGTAAATCTTTTTAAACACAATGAGTTGTACTTACCGTGTACGCTCTAGACGGTCCACTTGCAAGCAGAAAATAAAGATATTTCTGTTGATAATCGTCGTGTTTGTATCCGGTGTCTCGCTCAAGGCCATTGCGCCCACAGATTTGAATTTTGGCGAGAGTTCAGCCTATTGACGTCATTTCCGCGGTGTAATACCCGCATATCTGAAACGGCAAAGTTAAGAGTAGAGTTAAATAAAGTTTTTAGTCAACGCAATAATTTACAACCGTTGACCAGTCGAAATAATCGTCGAAATTTGGCGTCTGTGGCTGGAAGCAGACGCCGAGTTCGACATTCCTCCCAAACGCCACACTCCCTCGCTAAAAAAAAACAGTTGTAATTACCTTGTACGCTCTAGACGGTCAAGTTGCAAGCTGAAAACAAAAATATTTGCCTTGTTAGTCATCGTGTTACTAACCGCTGTGTCTTGTTTGCCAGAATTGCCGCTTTCCTACTTCCTGTTGCAAGCCACGCCCACGGATTATAATTTTGCCGTGAGTTCCGCCTATTGACGTCATGTCCGCGTCACATGACTGCGACGTAATATTATCTAAAACTGTTTGTGCGGTATTGTGTTGTTCTGTGCGGTATTGTTATTCTGTGCGGCGTCGTGTTGTTCTGTGCGGCGTCGTGTTGTTCAGTGCGACGTCGTGTTGTTCAGTGCGGCATGGTGTTGTTCAGTAAGGCATGGTGTTGTTCAGTGCGGCATGGTGTTGTTCAGTGCGGCATGGTGTTGTTCAGTGCGGAATGGTGTTGTTCAGTGCAGCATGGTGTTGTTCAGTCCGGGATGGTGTTGTTCAATGCGGGATGGTGTTGTTCAGTGCGGGGTGGTGTTGTTCAGTGCGGGATGGTGTTGTTCAATGCGGCATGGTGTTGTTCAATGCGGCATGGTGTTGTTCAGTGCGGGATGGTGTTGTTCATTGCGGCATGGTGTTGTTCAGTGCGGCATGGTGTTGTTCAGTGCGGCATGGTGTTGTTCAGTGCGGCATGGTGTTGTTCAGTGCGGCATAATGTTGTTCAGTGCGGCATGGTGTTGTTCAGTGCAGGATGGTGTTGTTCAGTGCGGCATGGTGTTGTTCAATGCAGGATCGTGTTGTTCAGTGCAGCATAATGTTGTTCAGTGCAGCATGGTGTTGTTCAGTGCGGCATGGTGTTGTTCAATGCGGCATGGTGTTGGTCACTGCGGGATGGTGTTGTTCAATGCGGGATCGTGTTGTTCAGTGCGGCATAATGTTGTTCAGTGCGGCATGGTGTTGTTCAGTGCGACATGGTGTTGTTCAGTGCGACATAATGTTTAGTGCGGCATAATGTTGTTCAGTGC
This sequence comes from Syngnathus floridae, assembly GCF_059516105.1. Classification (NCBI taxonomy): domain Eukaryota; kingdom Metazoa; phylum Chordata; class Actinopteri; order Syngnathiformes; family Syngnathidae; genus Syngnathus; species Syngnathus floridae. The sequence goes on along the minus strand of NC_142416.1, from coordinate 390,931 downwards.
GGCATGGTGTTGTTCAGTGCGGCATGGTGTTGTTCAGTGCGGCATGGTGTTGTTCAGTGCGGCATGGTGTTGTTCAGTGCAGGATGGTGTTGTTCAGTGCGGCATGGTGTTGTTCAATGCGGCATGGTGTTGTGCAGTGCGGGATGGTGTTGTTCAGTGCGGGATGGTGTTGTTCAGTGCGGCATGGTGTTGTTCAGTGCGGCATGGTGTTGTTCAGTGCGGAATGGTGCTGTTCAGTGCGGCATGGTGTTGTTCAGTGCGGCATGGTGTTGTTCAGTGCAGGATGGTGTTGTTCAATGCGGGATCGTGTTGTTCAGTGCGGCATGGTGTTGTTCAGTGCGGCATGGTGTTGTTCAGTGCGGCATAATGTTGTTCAGTGCGGCATGGTGTTGTTCAGTGCGGCATGGTGTTGTTCAGTGCGGCATGGTGTTGTTCAGTGCGGCATGGTGTTGTTCAGTGCGGCATAATGTTGTCCAGTGCGCCATAATGTTGTTCAGTGCGGCATGGTGTTGTTCAGTGCGGGATGGTGTTGTTCAGTGCGGCATGGTGTTGTTCAATGCGGCATGGTGTTGTTCAGTGCGGGATGGTGTTGTTCAGTGCGGGATAGTGTTGTTCAGTGCGGCATGGTGTTGTTCAGTGCGGCATGGTGTTGTTCAGTGCGGCATGGTGTTGTTCAGTGCAGGATGGTGTTGTTCAGTGCGGGATGGTGTTGTTCAGTGCAGGATGGTGTTGTTCAGTGCGGCATGGTGTTGTTCAGTGCGGAATGGTGCTGTTCAGTGCGGCATGGTGTTGTTCAGTGCGGGATGGTGTTGTTCAATGCGGGATCGTGTTGTTCAGTGCGGGGTGGTGTTGTTCAGTGCGGGATGGTGTTGTTCAGTGCGGCATGGTGTTGTTCAGTGCGGCATGGTGTTGTTCAGTGCGGCATGGTGTTGTTCAGTGCGGCATGGTGTTGTTCAGTGCGGCATAATGTTGTTCAGTGCGGCATAATGTTGTTCAGTGCGGCATGGTGTTGTTCAGTGCGGGATGGTGTTGTTCAGTGCAGGATGGTGTTGTTCAGTGCGGCATGGTGTTGTTCAATGCGGGATCGTGTTGTTCAGTGCGGCATGGTGTTGTTCAGTGCGGCATGGTGTTGTTCAGTGCGGCATGGTGTTGTTCAGTGCGGCATGGTGTTGTTCAGTGCGGCATAATGTTGTTCAGTGCGGCATAATGTTGTTCAGTGCGGCATAATGTTGTTCAGTGCGGCATAATGTTGTTCAGTGCGGCATAATGTTGTTCAGTGCGGCATAATGTTGTTCAGTGCGGGATGGTGTTGTTCATTGAGGCATGGTGTTGTTCAGTGCGGCATGGTGTTGTTCAGTGCGGCATGGTGTTGTTCAGTGCGGGATGGTGTTGTTCAGTGCAGGATGGTGTTGTTCAGTGCGGCATGGTGTTGTTCAATGCGGCATGGTGTTGTTCAGTGCGGCATGGTGTTGTTCAGTGCGGCATGGTGTTGTTCAGTGCGGCATAATGTTTTTCAGTGCGGCATGGTGTTGTTCAGTGCGGCATGGTGTTGTTCAGTGCAGCATAATGTTGTTCAGTGCGGCATGGTGTTGTTCAGTGCGGCATGGTGTTGTTCAGTGCGGCATGGTGTTGTTCAGTGCGGCATGGTGTTGTTCAGTGCGGCATGGTGTTGTTCAGTGCGGGATGGTGTTGTTCAGTGCGGGATCGTGTTGTTCAGTGCGGCATGGTGTTGTTCAGTGCGGCATGGTGTTGTTCAGTGCGGCATGGTGTTGTTCAGTGCGGCATGGTGTTGTTCAGTGCGGCATGGTGTTGTTCAGTGCGGCATAATGTTGTTCATTTCGGCATAATGTTGTTCAGTGCGGCATAATGTTGTTTAGTGCGGCATGGTGTTGTTCAGTGCGGGATGGTGTTGTTCAGTGCGTTATAATGTTGTTCAGTGCGGCATGGTGTTGTTCAGTGCGGCATGGTGTTGTTCAGTGCGGCATGGTGTTGTTCAGTGCGGCATAATGTTGTTCAGTGCGGCATAATGTTGTTCAGTGCGGCATGGTGTTGTTCAGTGCGGGATGGTGTTGTTCAGTGCGGGATGGTGTTGTTCAGTGCGGCATGGTGTTCAATGCGGAATGGTGTTGTTCAGTGCAGGATGGTGTTGTTCAGTGCGGCATGGTGTTGTTCAGTGCGGCATAATGTTGTTCAGTGCGGCATGGTGTTGTTCAGTGCGGCATGGTGTTGTTCAGTGCGGCATGGTGTTGTTCAGTGCGGCATGGTGTTGTTCAGTGCGGCATAATGTTGTTCAGTGCGGCATGGTGTTGTTCAGTGCGGCATGGTGTTGTTCAGTGCGGCATAATGTTCAGTGCGGCATAATGTTGTTCAGTGCGGCATGGTGTTGTTCAGTGCGGGATGGTGTTGTTCAGTGCAGGATGGTGTTGTTCAGTGCGGCATGGTGTTCAGTGCGGGATGGTGTCTTTCAGTGCGGCATGGTGTCGTTCAGTGCGGCATGGTGTCTTTCAGTGCGGCATGGTGTCGTTCAGTGAGGCATGGTGTTGTTCAGTGCGGCATGGTGTTATTTAGTGCGGCATGGTGTTGTTCAGTGCGGGATGGTGTTGTTCAGTGTGGCATGGTGTTCAGTGCGGCATGGTGTTGTTCAGTGCGGTATCGTGTTGTTCAGTGCGGTATCGTGTTTCTCAGTGCGGTATCGTGTTGTTCAGTGCAGTATCGTTGTGTTGTTCGTATTGTGTTGTGTTGTTCGTAATGTGTTGTGTTGTTCGTATTGTGTTGTGTTGTTCATATTGTGTTGTTCATATTGTGTTGAGTTATTCGTATTGTGTTGTGTTGTTCGTATTGTGTTGCCTTTAACACTTAGCCTCTAACACTTAGCCTCTAACACTTAGCCTCTAACACTTAGCCTCTAGCATCTAGAAGGTAAATAAATAGGAAGGAAGGACTCACCAGTGACGTCTTCGCCCACGTCCAAGCGTTGTACTTTGTATTTTCATCCTTCTGACAGTGGAAAACATAGCCAACAAACACCGTGGAACCTAAACGAATGAAAGAAAACTATCATTTGGCCACAACCAACATTCACAGATACAACACAATGTGACGTGCGGGGTTGAGGTTAAAGGTTGAGTGAAGGGCCCTCGTTTTAAACTACTTTTTTGAAAAGGATTGGGAACAAGTAAGACGTATTTAATTTATTTAATGGGAAGTAGTAAGAGCTATTGAATTTAATCTATGTATTATATTCTATTGTATTGTATTCTGTTGTATTCTTTTGGATTGTATTCACACTAACCCCACTAAAACTTCTGCCCGCAAAAACTCGCCTCTGGCGCCTAGCCTCTGGCACTTAGCCTCTAACACTTAGCCTTTAACACTTAGCCTTTAACACTTAGCCTTTAACACTTAGCCTAGAAGGTGAATAAATAGGGTTTTTAGGTTGAGTGAAGGGACCTCGTTTTAAACTACTTTTTTGAAAAGGAGTGGGAACAAGTAAGACGTATTTAATTTATTTAATGGGAAGTAGTAAGACTTATTAAATTTATTTAATCTACTTTTCTTCCCAGGCAAAATTTGATGTGCTGCAATTCCAAATTTCCAAAGTGAATGAAGGAATGAAGTCCTTTAAATTATGATTTTGTGTAAATACTAGGCATTAACACAAAATCGACGGCACAAAATGGGCAGACTTTACTTGTTTGAAAAGGACTGGTTACAAGACAGACTTTTTTAATTTATTTAATGGGAAGAAGACTTATTTAGTTTAATTGATCTATTTTTGTTCCCTGGCAAAATTCGATTTGCTGCAATTCCAAATTTCCAAAGTGAATGAAGGAAAGAAGTCGTTTAAATTATGATTTTGTTTAAATACTAGGCATAGACACAAAATCTACGGCACAAAATGGGCAGACTTTACTTGTTTGAAGAGGACTGGTTACAAGACAGACTTTTCTGATTTATTTAATGGGAAGAAGACTTATTTAGTTTATTTAATCTATTTTTGTTCCCTGGCAAAATTGGATTTGCTGAAATTGTATTTTGCCAAATCTTGCCTTGAGACCTGATAGGAAGTATTAAACGCTTAGTTAAATCAATACAAGTTGGTAATAAGAGCGAGTAATGTTGGTTGAACCGATGAATGAAGGTTGAAAGCAATTTAAATTATGACTTTGTATAAATACTAGATATTAACAGAACATCTACTGCGCGAAATGGGCAGAGTTTACTTGTTTGAGAAGGAGTGGCTTATTCAAAACTAAGATTTATTTAATCTGTTTGTTCCCAGGCAAAATTGGATGTGATGCAATTCCAAATTTCACCACATGATGGTGCCCAATTTTGACTTCATAGGACATATTAAACACTTAGCTTGTTATTATGTTCAAGGTAATCAGATTTGTTTATTATTCTAATGGCCTCTTCAAAACTATTCTGGATTACTACTTTGGATCTATTCTACATTACTTGGCAACAACATACTCTGTAACAGATTAGGCAGTATAATCATATATGTTAACTTGAGAGTGTCCACACTCAATCTACTTATCGTGATGTGTTAAATCAATTACTGTTAGACATTATTTGTCTGATAATCTACCAAATCTTTGAATTGAAGAATTTGTGATTTAATTAATAGCTTGTTGTTATGTTCAGGGTAATCAGACTTGTATATAATTCTAATGGCCTTCTTTTGAAAACTATTCTGAATTACAACTTTGGATCTTATATTACTTTGCAACAATCTACTCGGTGACAGATTAGGCAGTATAATCACATATGTTAACTTCAGTGCCCACACCGTATTTATTTATGGTTATTTGTTAAATCAAGTACTGTTAGACATGAAATAGGAAGTGTTTAACATAAATGTTATGGCTACTCACCATTGTAGCTCGCTCCTGGTCAATGATACGAGCCTCTTCTTGCAGTGGAAAACTTGCAGCCAACAAACACCGTGGAACCTAAAGGAATGAAATTAAACATTAACATTTCGCCTCGACCAATTTTCACACGTACAACGCAACGCGGCTACACTTCTGCTATTACAAACGTAAATCTCCTTAAACACAATGAGTGTTACTTACCGTGTACGCTCTAGACGGTCCAGTTGCAAGCAGAAAATAAAGATATTTCCGTTGATAATCGTCGCTGCTCAGTGGCTCACGGCCATCGCGCCAACAGATTTGAATTTTGGCGGAGGTTCGGGCAATTACGTCATATCCGCGGCACATGACTGCGACGTAATACCCGCTTATCTGAAACGGCAGTTAAAAGTAGAGTTACATCAAGTTTTCTTGGAACCTAAACGAATGAAAGAAAACTATCATTTGGCCACAACCAACATTCACAGATACAACACAACGTGCGGGGTTGAGGTTAAAGATTGAGTGAAGGGCCCTCGTTTTAAACTACTGTTTTGAAAAGGAGTGGGAACAAGTAAGACGTATTTAATTTATTTAATGGGAAGTAGTAAGACTTATTAAATTTATTTAATCTACTTTTCTTCCCAGGCAAAATTTGATGTGCTGCAATTCCAAATTTCCAAAGTGAATGAAGGAATGAAGTCCTTTAAATTATGATTTTGTATAAATACTAGGCATTAACACAAAATCGACGGCACAAAATGGGCAGACTTTACTTGTTTGAAAAGGACTGGTTACAAGACAGACTTTTTTAATTTATTTAATGGGAAGAAGACTTATTTAGTTTAATTGATCTATTTTTGTTCCCTGGCAAAATTCGATTTGCTGCAATTCCAAATTTCCAAAGTGAATGAAGGAAAGAAGTCGTTTAAATTATGATTTTGTTTAAATACTAGGCATAGACACAAAATCTACGGCACAAAATGGGCAGACTTTACTTGTTTGAAGAGGACTGGTTACAAGACAGACTTTTCTGATTTATTTAATGGGAAGAAGACTTATTTAGTTTATTTAATCTATTTTTGTTCCCTGGCAAAATTGGATTTGCTGAAACTGTATTTTGCCAAATCTTGCCTTGAGACCTGATAGGAAGTATTAAACGCTTAGTTAAATCAATACAAGTTGGTAATAAGAGCGAGTAATGTTGGTTGAACCGATGAATGAAGGTTGAAAGCAATTTAAATTATGACTTTGTATAAATACTAGATATTAACAGAACATCTACTGCGCGAAATGGGCAGAGTTTACTTGTTTGAGAAGGAGTGGCTTATTCAAAACTAAGATTTATTTAATCTGTTTGTTCCCAGGCAAAATTGGATGTGATGCAATTCCAAATTTCACCACATGATGGTGCCCAATTTTGACTTCATAGGACATATTAAACACTTAGCTTGTTATTATGTTCAAGGTAATCAGATTTGTTTATTATTCTAATGGCCTCTTCAAAACTATTCTGGATTACTACTTTGGATCTATTCTACATTACTTGGCAACAACATACTCTGTAACAGATTAGGCAGTATAATCATATATGTTAACTTGAGAGTGCCCACACTCAATCTACTTATCGTGATGTGTTAAATCAATTACTGTTAGACATTATTTGTCTGATAATCTACCAAATCTTTGAATTGAAGAATTTGTGATTTAATTAATAGCTTGTTCAGGGTAATCAGACTTGTATATAATTCTAATGGCCTTCTTTTGAAAACTATTCTGAATTACAACTTTGGATCTTATATTACTTTGCAACAATCTACTCGGTGACAGATTAGGCAGTATAATCACATATGTTAACTTCAGTGCCCACACTGTATTTATTTATGGTTATTTGTTAAATCAAGTACTGTTACACATGAAATAGGAAGTGTTTAACATAAATGTTATGGCTACTCACCATTGTAGCTCGCTCCTGGTCAATGATACGAGCCTCTTCTTGCAGTGGAAAACTTGCAGCCAACAAACACCGTGGAACCTAAAGGAATGAAATTAAACATTAACATTTCGCCTCGACCAATTTTCACACGTACAACGCAACGCGGCTACACTTCTGCTATTACAAACGTAAATCTCCTTAAACACAATGAGTGTTACTTACCGTGTACGCTCTAGACGGTCCAGTTGCAAGCAGAAAATAAAGATATTTCCGTTGATAATCGTCGCTGCTCAGTGGCTCACGGCCATCGCGCCAACAGATTTGAATTTTGGCGGAGGTTCGGGCAATTACGTCATATCCGCGGCACATGACTGCGACGTAATACCCGCTTATCTGAAACGGCAGTTAAAAGTAGAGTTACATCAAGTTTTCTTGGAACCTAAACGAATGAAAGAAAACTATCATTTGGCCACAACCAACATTCACAGATACAACACAACGTGCGGGGTTGAGGTTAAAGATTGAGTGAAGGGCCCTCGTTTTAAACTACTGTTTTGAAAAGGAGTGGAAACAAGTAAGACGTATTTAATTTATTTAATGGGAAGTAGTAAGACTTATTAAATTTATTTAATCTACTTTTCTTCCCAGGCAAAATTTGATGTGCTGCAATTCCAAATTTCCAAAGTGAATGAAGGAATGAAGTCCTTTAAATTATGATTTTGTATAAATACTAGGCATAAACACAAAATCGACGGCACAAAATGGGCAGACTTTACTTGTTTGAAAAGGACTGGTTACAAGACAGACTTTTTTAATTTATTTAATGGGAAGAAGACTTATTTAGTTTAATTGATCTATTTTTGTTCCCTGGCAAAATTCGATTTGCTGCAATTCCAAATTTCCAAAGTGAATGAAGGAAAGAAGTCGTTTAAATTATGATTTTGTTTAAATACTAGGCATAGACACAAAATCTACGGCACAAAATGGGCAGACTTTACTTGTTTGAAGAGGACTGGTTACAAGACAGACTTTTCTGATTTATTTAATGGGAAGAGGACTTATTTAGTTTATTTAATCTATTTTTGTTCCCTGGCAAAATTGGATTTGCTGAAATTGTATTTTGCCAAATCTCGATTTGAGACCTGATAGGAAGTATTAAACGCTTAGTTAAATCAATACAAGTTGGTAATAAGAGCGAGTAATGTTGGTTGAACCGATGAATGAAGGTTGAAAGCAATTTAAATTATGACTTTGTATAAATACTAGATATTAAAAGAACATCTACTGCGCAAAATGGGCAGAGTTTACTTGTTTGAGAAGGAGTGGCTTATTCAAAACTAAGATTTATGTAATCTGTTTGTTCCCAGGCAAAATTGGATGTGATGCAATTCCAAATTTCACCATATGATGGTGCCCAATTTTGACTTCATAGGACATATTAAACACTTAGCTTGTTATTATGTTCAAGGTAATCAGATTTGTTTATCATTCTAATGGCCTCTTCAAAACTATTCTGGATTACTACTTTGGATCTATTCTACATTACTTGGCAACAACATACTCTGTAACAGATTAGGCAGTATAATCACATATGTTAACTTGAGAGTGCCCACACTCAATCTACTTATCGTGATGTGTTAAATCAATTACTGTTAGACATTATTTGTCTGATAATCTACCAAATCTTTGAATTGAAGAATTTGTGATTTAATTAATAGCTTGTTCAGGGTAATCAGACTTGTATATAATTCTAATGGCCTTCTTTTGAAAACTATTCTGAATTACAACTTTGGATCTTATATTACTTTGCAACAATCTACTCGGTGACAGATTAGGCAGTATAATCACATATGTTAACTTCAGTGCCCACACTGTATTTATTTATGGTTATTTGTTAAATCAAGTACCGTTAGACATGAAATAGGAAGTGTTTAACATAAATGTTATGGCTACTCACCATTGTAGCTCGCTCCTGGTCAATGATATGAGCCTCTTCTTGCAGTGGAAACCTTGCAGCCAACAAACACCGTGGAACCTAAAGGAATGAAATTAAACATTAACATTTCGCCTGGACCAACATTCACACGTACAACGCAACGCGGCTACACTTCTGCTATTACAAACGTAAATCTCCTTAAACACAACGAGTGTTACTTACCGTGTACGCTCTAGGCAAAATTGGATGTGATGCAATTCCAAATCTAGCTGAAACGGCAGTTAAAAGTAGAGTTACATCAAGTTTTCTTTTTTAATCAACACAATCATTTACAACCGTTGACCAGAAAGAATCGTCGAAATTCGACGTCCCCCACAAACGCCACGCTCACTCGCTTTTCAGGGCAACAAAAGTACTTCTTTTTAAAAACGATGAGTTGTACTTACCGTGTACGCTCTGGACGGTCCAGTTGCAAGCAGAAAATAAAAATATTTCTCTTGTTAGTCGTATGTTACCATCCGCTGTGTCTTTGTCAACATCGCCGCCATTTTCCTACTTCCTGCTGCGAGCCACGCCCACGGATTTAAATTTGGGCGGAAGCTCTTTCCATTGGCGTCGTTCTCGCGTATAGCAAATCCGATTGGTTGGGAAGGGGGCACGGTTATGCAGCCGAGGGGTCCTGTGATCGGTGGGATGTAAAGTAGGCGTCGACGTCACGTCCGCGTCACGTGACCACGACGTGGCAAACGTCATATAGCAACCGCTGTTTTGTTTAGTAGACTTACAGTTGTTATGCATTGACATAATGGCGCACACACCAAATAGATTTAAATAAATTAAATAATTCTTCTGCCCACTCTCTTTTAAACAAGTTAACTCTCCCCGCGGATTTGAATTCTGGCGAAAGTTACGCCCATCGACGTCACGTATGTCACGTGACCACGACGTGGCAGATGTCATATAGCAACCGCTGGTTTGTTTAGTAGATTTACAGTTGTTATGCATTGGCATAATGGTGTGCACTCAAAATAGATTTAAATAAATTAAATATTTCTTCTGCCCACTCCCTTTTAAACAAGTTAACTCTGCCCACGTCCATTGACGTCTTGTCTGCGTCACGTGACCACGACGTAGCGACGTCATATAGTAACCGCTGTTTTGATCAGTAGACTTAGTTATTATGCGTTGACATAATGGCGCATAGTGAGCTGAAGTGCATGGCGCTGAAGATTTGAATCTTTGAAATGCGCTGAGGTCTGACATATCAGGCAGAATGGTTTGCCATCACGTTCAACAAAAAATAGAAACTTTCCCACTCTGATTAAAACGTCCTGTGTTCATCTACGTATTTTCGTTTTGCTGTGCATCTTTTCCCTGCCATTTCGAGAGCCCAATTGACACTCATAGTTTAAAGAAATGTGTTTGCCCATCCTACTTTGTGGAATTTCACCACATGCGCTTTTGACCAAAATACCAAATTGAACTCAAGTGAAGCCAACACGCACAACCCCCCCCCCCCCCCCCCACACACACACACACACACAAATGTTGATATGAACATAAAAGAGCCGCATGCGGTTCGGGAGTTGCGGCTTGGCCAAACCTGTACTATACAACTTTATTTGTATAAAATTTTCACAACAGCTGTCACACAAACAAAGCGGGAAAAACCGAAGACGTGCGTGTTCCGCCCACGCTGGATTTATTTGCACCTTTGAAAAGACACCGTATTGCCGCAGATGTGGCAAAGAGTACTTTTGGGCATCTGAGACGGAAGGATGTCCAAAGCATCACGTCACCTGCTCTGGTAGGCATGGTGGTGGGACGTTGAGGTCAACCGCTTTGGGGTTGGCTGAATCTTTGATCGCAGGATGCAAAACACTTGAAGACAGAAGCAGAAAAGCAGAGCTAAATGCAAAATGTACTCACCGGTGACTCCAATTTTTTTCCCCCCTGAAGAAACAGCTGGACGGGTGGCCCCGGCTGGCCAGTGGGACTCTTGTTATTCTGACCCTTTTTAGTGCGCGTTTGGGGCAACAACCGTTTTTTGTGGCGCTCTTTTCTGGTTCAAAAGTGCCCTGCATGTGAATTTGCTTTTCCTGCCTTCTGATTGGATGAGCGCCGGTGTGACGCGGTGCCTCTGTCACCGTGGCGGGGGGTATACGTTGGCATCGGAGCGTCTGCCAACGTCTGAGACCGGCTGGCAGTGTATCGGAGGTGTCGAGTGCGGTGCCGATGGAGCTCACTCACCAGCTGGTGTTAGGGCCACAGAATGAAGGCCAAGGAGAAGAATAGAAAGAGAAACAGAAACTTCTCCTCCAATTGTTTGATTTGTCTCTTCTGAGCTTCAATGAATTCTTTCAGCTCTTTGTAAGCGTGCAAGTAAGTGCCGGGCTGGCTTTGGGCCCTTACCTGTTGCGCGCTGTGCAGCAGATCCATTCTCTCTTGGAGGATGCAAGCGTCGCGCTCCCTCAACTCGCACATCAGGGCTCGCTTCCATTGGTCCACGGCGCTCCTAAGCTCTTCTCTCTGATCCGCCGTCAGCACGTCATTCACGCCAGCGTGGCTGGCTTTTTCGCCGTCCGTGGCGGGGCAGTCCCGCTGCGGTAGCGCCTCGTACAACATGGCCTCCAGCTCCAGGATCCTCTGGGCCGCAATCCTCGTCCATCAGTGGTCCGGCGGGAGATTTGAGGGAGGCTTACCTTATGAGCCTGGTCCATGGAACACTTCCTGAAGTCCAACTCTTCATCCAGGTAGCCCTTCTGCTTGCAGAACATAGAAGAGCCCAAAGGCACAGCGTCAACAAGCTTCTTTCAGCGCAAAGCCTTCCAAAAGTCACATTTGAGCCGCCGAGTCTCGTGGAGTGCGAACATAAGGAGTTCGACATACACTTACGGCGTTATAGCCCAGGATGTCCAGCTTCTTCATCAGATCACTGATGTTGATGTCCGGGGGAAAGGCGCAAGGAGCAATGTAAGGTGTTCTGGGACCTCGGGTTAAGGTTAGGGTTGCGAGGGACGCCTTACGTACGCTCACGCCCTCGGCCTCGCAGTAGATCTGCAAAGGGCTGAGGCCGTCTGGGAAACGGACTTGCAGAAACTTCAAGACGGGGGAGCGCCACTCCCTCTCCTGAAAGGCAGAGGCATGCATCCGTCCGTCCGTCCGTCCGTCACATCTCTGGCCTCAACACGCTTGTGCGAGTCTTCCCACCTCCAGCTCCAGGATGCGGAACTCAAGCAGTTCGTTTTGGTCTCGGATATCCTGGATGTGCTCTTTCAGACGCGCTTCTTCCGCCTCCATCCGCCTGACCTGAAAAGACAGTCAGACCTCATCTGCGGGGCTTCCCGACGGGTGTGACGCCAAGCGACTCCGCCCAGCGCCTTTCTTTCCGTCACCTTTTCGGCCAACTGCTGATTGCTCTGACGCAGCAGCTGCTTCTCCTCCACCCACTTGACATTCTAGAAGAGACAAACGCGTGGACAGCTTTGGAATGTTGTGTCATTTTCATCCACAAATTCTTTGGTTGACTGGAAAATGACATTTGCTTTTCTCCGCATTTTCCCAGCCACATTCGGGGGGGGGGTTGGTCCAGTAATGCCAGACGAATGAGTGACTGAAGAAAGTAGCTATTTTGTCTGAGAAAAAGGTGTGCTCATTGATGAGCTTACCTGTCCTTGTTGCTTCAGCGCTGACTCCAGATCTGCTACTCTGCTTTGATAGTGACCCATTTCTACCATCAGCTTTTCTCTGGTCTGAAAGGAGGAGGAGGGAGGCTCCTCCTCCTCCTTTCAGACCAGAGAACACCCGAGGCTGGGTGAGAACGGGGAGGCTGCGACCCGGCCGGGGGTTGCGGGAAGGGGCGCCACCTTGATCTCCTTCTCGGCGTCGTAGTCCCCTTCGCTGGTCTGGGCTAGCAGAGCGTAGGCTCGTTGCAGCGCTTGATATTCTTGCGTCAGCTGGCGGTAGCGAAGCTCCGCCTCTTCATGCACACACCAATGCAACACAGCACTAGTACCAGAATCAGTCAGACCGGCGACAAAGCACCCGCGACGCAAAGACGAGTCCGATTCCAGGCTGAAGAGGAATGTTTGGTGCCAATACGCTGGCAGAAATGGCGGGCTACCTCTTCGGGTTCCGTGTCGGGGGTTCTGTCGGTGTGAAAAGACAAGGACGATCCGTCCGAGTCCACCAACACGTCTTCGTCGTAGCCGTAAAATGTTTCGATGACCTGCGGGCGCGGAAGCAAACATCTCTCTGAACAAACTGAAGCGACACCTCACGATGAATCGACGATAGGAACGATAGCGAGAAAAAGGCCATTTCATCTTGCGCAACACCAAGCAGCCGCAAACAAACAGACTCACCTTGCAGGACCTCACGCTTTGTTCCTCCTCAGAGATTCTCGACGTCGGTATCGTAGCAGCAAATCTCTCTCCTGTCGACACAAATAATCCGCCTTTGAGATTCTTTGGATGCAAAGGGAACGAACGGCTCCGGCGCAGAAACAAACGCGACTCACAATGACATTTCTGACATGAGCTCCTGTCTCCAGAGCCTGAAAAACACGTCACCGGCGATGATTGGAGGGACGCTCGTCTTTTCCAAAAGTGACAACTACAGGGTGTGTCAGGGTTTTCCAGATTATCTTTATCGTATCATTATGTTGCTTTGACTTTGACTGCAACCTGTAATAAATAATATTATTTATCCCTTATTTATCCCTATCGCTTATCCCTTCCTACACAAAGTCGTAAAACACCCCTTGCTATGTTTTGACTAGAGGTCAAGGGCTTCCTCTATTCAATCCACTCTTACACCCACCCTGTTTCTCTTAATTGAAATGCTCGTGCAGGAGCCGAGAGTCAGACTTCATTCGTACAACGGATGGACTCTCCACCTGCAGGTGTCCAAAAGAACTTACTTGTCTCCCGTGTGGTTCTTGCAAAATAAGTTGGAGCGAGCGCAACTCTAACAGGGTGCATTTTGCCACTAGCTGCCTACGGACAATGATGTCGCGCTCGCGGCTCATGGTTGACGGGCTGAGCAGCCGGGCAAGTCCGTCGTTTTCAGCGCACAGCGAGTGGCAAAGGCGCTGACAAAACGGGAGCTTTGAGCTGCTGAAAACGGCAAAACAAGTCTAAAGCGTGTTCAAACGCGTGCGCACAATGCTCCTGCTTGAAAGGTCGGAATTTAAGGGGCCAATTTTTTGGATGGCGGCCGCCGGCCAAGCTTTGGACGGAAAAGGTTTCCTGGCGACAGCGAGCGAGCGTGGCGCTGCCGTACGTGCACCGAGTCGCCTGCCTGAAGACCTTGGACAAGTCGTCGATGATGTGCCGCTGCTCCACAACTTGAAGGAACTCCATTTCACCGTCCTGCTGGCCGCAACCGCGGTCCAGGTCATTGAGCGAACTAGGCCTTCTCTGTGGAACACAAATGCAGTGGACTCTGTTGGCACGCCGCCGTTGTCCGCGTCGACTTACCAAGCTTGCCATCTCCTCGTTCTCCTGGGTGACAAAGCGCACTTTGTTTTCAAGGCGACACAGCACCAGCGAGAGTTCTTCATTCTTCCTGCTCAGGCGTTTGTTTTTGTACAGGAGTGGCAGAAACTGGCTTTCTGTTTCTCTCAGTCGCTTTAGCTGCAAGCATGAAGTGCGGGATGTGAAAGACGCACAACACGCGGGCCAGAACGTATCCATTCCTTTTGCATCGGTTTGAACGGAATCGTGGCTTTGGCTCCCAATAAAAGACATCTACCAGGCAACCGACTCGACGCGCCGCTCAACTAATAAGCAAGCGCAATGGGTGCCTCGCTGGATGGCGCGCATCAAACGTAGCGCAAACCTTCAAGCGTGCCGTCAATAAATTACCAGTTCATTGCGCTCTTCAGAAAGCAGGGCGTTTCGATCCTCCAGGTTCCTGATGACTGCGCTGAGCTCAGCGATTTTCAGATGAAACCGTCGCGTGTCCCGATCCTCCTGAGACTGAAAACGCCCCGCAACACACACACACAAGCACTCGTTCAAAGTTCAAAACTGTTTTTGTGCTACCTTCCTCCAGCAACGAACTAAGTCATGCGTACTGCAAGTGTGTGATGAGGTGGCTTACGCAATGAAGAGGATTGCTAGTAGCGGCGTTGACCCCACTTCCAGGGTAGTTTAGGCCCGCCCTTTGGGAATCCCTCAGGGCAGCGATCTGCTGCTCGGCAGCCTGAGTCTGCAGCTGAAGGCGGTGGACGTGGCCGGCCCCAGGGCTTCATCCAAAACACTAACCGCTCTGTCTTTCAGCTTGATCTCATCCGTCTGGATGTACAAACGGGGAGCGCTCAGGCAGGCGGGCAAACTCATTTGCCAGAATTGTGACAAAAACAAAGAGAGCAACCGGCCAATTTTTTTTCTTGAATCGACTAGAACACCTTTGCTGTGACAAAAGCGAAGCGAGCAACCGGACATTTTCTTCTTGTGAAATAGAATAGAATAGAATGCCTTAGGTGTCATTGCACTGCAGGTATACAACGAAATTGGGAACATAGCCACGCACCGCGCATCTGATCAGTCCTACCAGTCGGCGGATCTCCCTCTCGCAGTCTCTCTTGGTTCGGCTCAGCTCCTCCCGATGCTGGTGATGAGCCGATCGGAGCTCGGCCGCTCGGGACTGCCAGGCCTGCTGGGCCGCTGCCAGGGCTTCTTCCGCGCTCCTGGTGGAGGCGACACCGCTCGGTCTCCCGACACCGCCGCGTCTCCTCCACCTCCGCCAGCAAAGCGCCCCCCCTCCTCACCTGAGCAGACATTGCGCCACACCGGGCCGTTGAGACCGCAACGGAGCGCCGCGACGCTTACTGGGGACAAGCTACACAATACGGTAGCGGCCGCATCGAAGCCCGACGTGGCGTGCGGATAGTCAGACACGGATAGAGCGGATCACCTTGTCCATGGAGCCGTCCCTCAGGCTGAGGACCAAGGCATTCAGTCGCTGGATCTCTCCATCTTTGATTTTGATCACTCTCATCAGCTCCATTTCATGCTGCCGCAGTAATGTCTCCCTGGTAATGGCTAACTCTTTCTGCTTCTGTCCTGAATGGAGGGAAGAGGAGCCCCTATGATCCTCTCTGCTGTCCTCACCACTCTCCTCACGTTCTTCCAATCGGAGGCGGTGCAGCCTCCACACCACACAGAGAGACAGCTTGTCAGAATGCTCTCTATGGTGCTCCTGTAGAACGTCCTCATGATGGGTGGGGGCAGGTGGGCTCTCCTCATCCTCCGCTGTAAGTACAAGCGCTTCTGTGCCCTCTTGACCAGTGCCGTAGTGTTCATAGTCCAGGTGAGGTCTTCTGTGATGTGGACCCCCAGGAATTTGGTGGTGCTGACCACCTCCACAGCTGAGCTGTTGATGATCAGTGGAGCGTGGTGAGGCTGTTTTTTCCTGAAGTCGACGATGATCTCCTTCATCTTCTCCTCATTCAGGATCAGGCTGTTTTCTCTGCACCAGCCCACCAGCTGCTCCACCTCCTCTCTGTAGTCCAGGTCGTTGTTGTCTCTGATGAGCCCCACCACCGTTGTGTCGTCTGCTGACTTCACGATGTGATTGGTGGTGAACCTGAGGACGCAGTCGTGTGTCATCAGGGTGAACAGCAGGGGGCTCAGGACGCAGCCCTGAAGGGAGCCTGTGCTGAGGGTGATGACATCAGAGGTGTTCTGTCCGACCCGGACTGACTGAGGTCTGTTGCTGAGGAAGTCTAGCAGCCAGTTGCGAAGGGGGGTGTTGAAGCCCAGGTGTTCCAATTTTCCTACCAGATGCTGTGGGATGATGGTGTTAAACGCTGAGCTGAAGTCCAGGAACAGCCTCCGCACATGGGTGTTCTTCTCCTCCAGGTGAGCCAGGCTCAGGTGAAGAACGGAGGAGATGGCGTCCTGAGTGGAGCGGTTTTGCCGGTCGGCAAACTGGAACGGGTCAAATAATAGGGGGAGTCTGGAAACGATGTGACCTTTAAGCAGCCTTTCGAAGCACTTCATCATAACCGGAGTCAGTGCAACAGGCCGGTAATCATTAAATGAGGTGATTTGAGGTTTCTTCGGCACCGGAATGATGGAGGCAGTCTTAAAGCACGCCGGCACTGTGGCTTGGCCCAGCGAGGTGTTAAAAATGTCTGTGATGACCCCAGCCAGATGACTTGCACATTCCCTGAACACACGCCCAGGAATGTTGTCGGGGCCAGGGGCCTTACAGGGGTTGACTCTCCTCAGGGTCTTCAACACATCGGCGGAGTCAAGGCAGAGTACCTCCTCTTCCTGATGGGGGACAGTTTTAACTGCTGGAGTGCCGTTTAGTGCCTCGAACCTCCCAAAGAAGTTATTTAGACCATTTAGAAAGTCAGCATCAACTACACCCACCGGGGGGGGGGGAGAGTGAGTTGTAGTCTGTAATCGCCCGTATGCCTTGCCACATACTCCTGATGTTTTTGACGTCGTGGAAACGATCCTGAAATTTTCGACTGCGGTCTCGCTTCGCTATCCTGATGGCACGGTTCAAGTTGGCTCTCGCTGTCCTCAGTGTCTCCTTGTCGCCAGACTTGAAGGCAGAGTTCCGCGCTCGTAGCGTTTGACGTACCTCCTCAGTCATCCAGGGTCGTTGGTTGCCCCGGGTGATGATATTCTTAGTGGTGCTGACGTCCTCGGTGCATTTGTTGATGTAGGCTGACACAGTCATGGCACACGCATGTCTAATCTACATCGGGAAAACTGGGAGGGAGGGAGGGAGGGAGGCAGGCAGGGAGGCAGGCAGGGAGGCAGGCAGTGTCTGTCTGTTGAGGTTTTCACCTTGTTCTTCTCCTGCTGAAGTTCTAACTGGACGTCCATCAGTTTGGTTCTCAGCTCGTCATTGGCGGCCTGAAGGGCGTCCGTTCGCTCCGCCTTGGCCCGCCCTGCCGGAGCTCGTTTGGACATCTCTTACTCGAGTCTCGCCCGGTCGTCAGTCAGAGATCACAACATTTGTACCTGGAGAGCACAAACGCAGCGCTGTTTTCCACTGGCTTCGAACTCAACTTCAATCGGTACCGTAACTTACAACATCATAAACATAGAACTAGCTTGACTTATTCATTGAATAAATGCATTTGGTTCTTCAAAACTGCATCACGCAACATAGCGTGACCGAGACGGCCGTTATCCACCTGCGTGAAGTTATTTGGTGAAATGAATGAGATGTTTAAGACACCATCGTTCTGTCTCTATGTAGATGAAGGGAAATAATCGATTGCTGAAGGTCCAAAGGTGTTGTGATAAACAAATAAACATATTAGTGATTAGTGACATATTTGTGATAAACATATTAGGCAGGATAATCACATATGTTAACGTGACTGCCCACACTGTATTTATTTATGGTTATTTGTTAAATCGAGTACTGTTAGACATGAAATAGGAAGTGTTTAACATAAATGGAAGACGAAAGGGGTACTCACCATTGTAGCTCCTGCTGGTCAATGATACGAGCCTCTTCTTGCAGTGGAAAACATACAGCCAACAAACACCGTGGAACCTAAAGGAATGAAATTAAACATTAACATTTAGCCTCAACCAACATTCACAGATACAACGCAACGCAAACTACACAAACGTAAATCTTTTTAAACACAATGAGTTGTACTTACCGTGTACGCTCTAGACGGTCCACTTGCAAGCAGAAAATAAAGATATTTCTGTTGATAATCGTCGTGTTTGTATCCGGTGTCTCGCTCAAGGCCATTGCGCCCACAGATTTGAATTTTGGCGAGAGTTCAGCCTATTGACGTCATTTCCGCGGTGTAATACCCGCATATCTGAAACGGCAAAGTTAAGAGTAGAGTTAAATAAAGTTTTTAGTCAACGCAATAATTTACAACCGTTGACCAGTCGAAATAATCGTCGAAATTTGGCGTCTGTGGCTGGAAGCAGACGCCGAGTTCGACATTCCTCCCAAACGCCACACTCCCTCGCTTTTCAGGGCTAAAAAAAAACAGTTGTAATTACCTTGTACGCTCTAGACGGTCAAGTTGCAAGCTGAAAACAAAAATATTTGCCTTGTTAGTCATCGTGTTACTAACCGCTGTGTCTTGTTTGCCAGAATTGCCGCTTTCCTACTTCCTGTTGCAAGCCACGCCCACGGATTATAATTTTGCCGTGAGTTCCGCCTATTGACGTCATGTCCGCGTCACATGACTGCGACGTAATATTATCTAAAACTGTTTGTGCGGTATTGTGTTGTTCTGTGCGGTATTGTTATTCTGTGCGGCGTCGTGTTGTTCTGTGCGGCGTCGTGTTGTTCAGTGCGACGTCGTGTTGTTCAGTGCGGCATGGTGTTGTTCAGTAAGGCATGGTGTTGTTCAGTGCGGCATGGTGTTGTTCAGTGCGGCATGGTGTTGTTCAGTGCGGAATGGTGTTGTTCAGTGCAGCATGGTGTTGTTCAGTCCGGGATGGTGTTGTTCAATGCGGGATGGTGTTGTTCAGTGCGGGGTGGTGTTGTTCAGTGCGGGATGGTGTTGTTCAGTGCGGCATGGTGTTGTTCAATGCGGCATGGTGTTGTTCAGTGCGGGATGGTGTTGTTCATTGCGGCATGGTGTTGTTCAGTGCGGCATGGTGTTGTTCAGTGCGGCATGGTGTTGTTCAGTGCGGCATGGTGTTGTTCAGTGCGGCATAATGTTGTTCAGTGCGGCATGGTGTTGTTCAGTGCAGGATGGTGTTGTTCAGTGCGGCATGGTGTTGTTCAATGCAGGATCGTGTTGTTCAGTGCAGCATAATGTTGTTCAGTGCAGCATGGTGTTGTTCAGTGCGGCATGGTGTTGTTCAATGCGGCATGGTGTTGTTCACTGCGGGATGGTGTTGTTCAATGCGGGATCGTGTTGTTCAGTGCGGCATAATGTTGTTCAGTGCGGCATGGTGTTGTTCAGTGCGGCATGGTGTTGTTCAGTGCGACATAATGTTGTTTAGTGCGGCATAATGTTGTTCAGTGCGGCATAATGTTGTTCAGTGCGGCATGGTGTTGTTCAGTGCGGCATGGTGTTGTTCAGTGCGGCATGGTGTTGTTCAGTGCAGGATGGTGTTGTTCAGTGCGGCATGGTGTTGTTCAATGCGGCATGGTGTTGTGCAGTGCGGGATGGTGTTGTTCAGTGCGGGATGGTGTTGTTCAGTGCGGCATGGTGTTGTTCAGTGCGGAATGGTGTTGTTCAGTGCGGCATGGTGTTGTTCAGTGCGGCATGGTGTTGTTCAGTGCAGGATGGTGTTGTTCAATGCGGGATCGTGTTGTTCAGTGCGGCATGGTGTTGTTCAGTGCGGCATGGTGTTGTTCAGTGCGGCATAATGTTGTTCAGTGCGGCATGGTGTTGTTCAGTGCGGCATGGTGTTGTTCAGTGCGGCATGGTGTTGTTCAGTGCGGCATGGTGTTGTTCAGTGCGCCATAATGTTGTTCAGTGCGGCATGGTGTTGTTCAGTGCGGGATGGTGTATTTCAGTGCGGCATGGTGTTGTTCAATGCGGCATAGTGTTGTTCAGTGCGGGATGGTGTTGTTCAGTGCAGGATGGTGTTGTTCAGTGCGGCATGGTGTTGTTCAATGCGTCAGTGCGGCATAATGTTGTTCAGTGCGGCATGGTGTTGTTCAGTGCGGCATGGTGTTGTTCAGTGCGGCATGGTGTTGTTCAGTGCAGGATGGTGTTGTTCAGTGCGGCATGGTGTTGTTCAATGCGGCATGGTGTTGTTCAGTGCGGGATGGTGTTGTTCAGTGCAGGATGGTGTTGTTCAGTGCGGCATGGTGTTGTTCAGTGCGGAATGGTGCTGTTCAGTGCGGAATGGTGCTGTTCAGTGCGGCATGGTGTTGTTCAGTGCGGCATGGTGTTGTTCAGTGCAGGATGGTGTTGTTCAATGCGGGATCGTGTTGTTCAGTGCGGGATAGTGTTGTTCAGTGCGGCATGGTGTTGTTCAGTGCGGCATGGTGTTGTTCAGTGCGGCATGGTGTTGTTCAGTGCAGGATGGTGTTGTTCAGTGCGGGATGGTGTTGTTCAGTGCAGGATGGTGTTGTTCAGTGCGGCATGGTGTTGTTCAGTGCGGAATGGTGCTGTTCAGTGCGGCATGGTGTTGTTCAGTGCGGGATGGTGTTGTTCAATGCGGGATCGTGTTGTTCAGTGCGGGGTGGTGTTGTTCAGTGCGGGATGGTGTTGTTCAGTGCGGCATGGTGTTGTTCAGTGCGGCATGGTGTTGTTCAGTGCGGCATGGTGTTGTTCAGTGCGGCATGGTGTTGTTCAGTGCGGCATAATGTTGTTCAGTGCGGCATAATGTTGTTCAGTGCGGCATGGTGTTGTTCAGTGCGGGATGGTGTTGTTCAGTGCAGGATGGTGTTGTTCAGTGCGGCATGGTGTTGTTCAATGCGGGATCGTGTTGTTCAGTGCGGCATGGTGTTGTTCAGTGCGGCATGGTGTTGTTCAGTGCGGCATGGTGTTGTTCAGTGCGGCATGGTGTTGTTCAGTGCGGCATAATGTTGTTCAGTGCGGCATAATGTTGTTCAGTGCGGCATAATGTTGTTCAGTGCGGCATAATGTTGTTCAGTGCGGCATAATGTTGTTCAGTGCGGGATGGTGTTGTTCATTGAGGCATGGTGTTGTTCAGTGCGGCATGGTGTTGTTCAGTGCGGCATGGTGTTGTTCAGTGCGGGATGGTGTTGTTCAGTGCAGGATGGTGTTGTTCAGTGCGGCATGGTGTTGTTCAATGCGGCATGGTGTTGTTCAGTGCGGCATGGTGTTGTTCAGTGCGGCATGGTGTTGTTCAGTGCGGCATAATGTTTTTCAGTGCGGCATGGTGTTGTTCAGTGCGGCATGGTGTTGTTCAGTGCAGCATAATGTTGTTCAGTGCGGCATGGTGTTGTTCAGTGCGGCATGGTGTTGTTCAGTGCGGCATGGTGTTGTTCAGTGCGGCATGGTGTTGTTCAGTGCGGCATGGTGTTGTTCAGTGCGGGATGGTGTTGTTCAGTGCGGGATCGTGTTGTTCAGTGCGGCATGGTGTTGTTCAGTGCGGCATGGTGTTGTTCAGTGCGGCATGGTGTTGTTCAGTGCGGCATGGTGTTGTTCAGTGCGGCATGGTGTTGTTCAGTGCGGCATAATGTTGTTCATTTCGGCATAATGTTGTTCAGTGCGGCATAATGTTGTTTAGTGCGGCATGGTGTTGTTCAGTGCGGGATGGTGTTGTTCAGTGCGTTATAATGTTGTTCAGTGCGGCATGGTGTTGTTCAGTGCGGCATGGTGTTGTTCAGTGCGGCATGGTGTTGTTCAGTGCGGCATAATGTTGTTCAGTGCGGCATAATGTTGTTCAGTGCGGCATGGTGTTGTTCAGTGCGGGATGGTGTTGTTCAGTGCGGGATGGTGTTGTTCAGTGCGGCATGGTGTTCAATGCGGAATGGTGTTGTTCAGTGCAGGATGGTGTTGTTCAGTGCGGCATGGTGTTGTTCAGTGCGGCATAATGTTGTTCAGTGCGGCATGGTGTTGTTCAGTGCGGCATGGTGTTGTTCAGTGCGGCATGGTGTTGTTCAGTGCGGCATGGTGTTGTTCAGTGCGGCATAATGTTGTTCAGTGCGGCATGGTGTTGTTCAGTGCGGCATGGTGTTGTTCAGTGCGGCATAATGTTCAGTGCGGCATAATGTTGTTCAGTGCGGCATGGTGTTGTTCAGTGCGGGATGGTGTTGTTCAGTGCAGGATGGTGTTGTTCAGTGCGGCATGGTGTTCAGTGCGGGATGGTGTCTTTCAGTGCGGCATGGTGTCGTTCAGTGCGGCATGGTGTCTTTCAGTGCGGCATGGTGTCGTTCAGTGAGGCATGGTGTTGTTCAGTGCGGCATGGTGTTATTTAGTGCGGCATGGTGTTGTTCAGTGCGGGATGGTGTTGTTCAGTGTGGCATGGTGTTCAGTGCGGCATGGTGTTGTTCAGTGCGGTATCGTGTTGTTCAGTGCGGTATCGTGTTTCTCAGTGCGGTATCGTGTTGTTCAGTGCAGTATCGTTGTGTTGTTCGTATTGTGTTGTGTTGTTCGTAATGTGTTGTGTTGTTCGTATTGTGTTGTGTTGTTCATATTGTGTTGTTCATATTGTGTTGAGTTATTCGTATTGTGTTGTGTTGTTCGTATTGTGTTGCCTTTAACACTTAGCCTCTAACACTTAGCCTCTAACACTTAGCCTCTAACACTTAGCCTCTAGCATCTAGAAGGTAAATAAATAGGAAGGAAGGACTCACCAGTGACGTCTTCGCCCACGTCCAAGCGTTGTACTTTGTATTTTCATCCTTCTGACAGTGGAAAACATAGCCAACAAACACCGTGGAACCTAAACGAATGAAAGAAAACTATCATTTGGCCACAACCAACATTCACAGATACAACACAATGTGACGTGCGGGGTTGAGGTTAAAGGTTGAGTGAAGGGCCCTCGTTTTAAACTACTTTTTTGAAAAGGATTGGGAACAAGTAAGACGTATTTAATTTATTTAATGGGAAGTAGTAAGAGCTATTGAATTTAATCTATGTATTATATTCTATTGTATTGTATTCTGTTGTATTCTTTTGGATTGTATTCACACTAACCCCACTAAAACTTCTGCCCGCAAAAACTCGCCTCTGGCGCCTAGCCTCTGGCACTTAGCCTCTAACACTTAGCCTTTAACACTTAGCCTTTAACACTTAGCCTTTAACACTTAGCCTAGAAGGTGAATAAATAGGGTTTTTAGGTTGAGTGAAGGGACCTCGTTTTAAACTACTTTTTTGAAAAGGAGTGGGAACAAGTAAGACGTATTTAATTTATTTAATGGGAAGTAGTAAGACTTATTAAATTTATTTAATCTACTTTTCTTCCCAGGCAAAATTTGATGTGCTGCAATTCCAAATTTCCAAAGTGAATGAAGGAATGAAGTCCTTTAAATTATGATTTTGTGTAAATACTAGGCATTAACACAAAATCGACGGCACAAAATGGGCAGACTTTACTTGTTTGAAAAGGACTGGTTACAAGACAGACTTTTTTAATTTATTTAATGGGAAGAAGACTTATTTAGTTTAATTGATCTATTTTTGTTCCCTGGCAAAATTCGATTTGCTGCAATTCCAAATTTCCAAAGTGAATGAAGGAAAGAAGTCGTTTAAATTATGATTTTGTTTAAATACTAGGCATAGACACAAAATCTACGGCACAAAATGGGCAGACTTTACTTGTTTGAAGAGGACTGGTTACAAGACAGACTTTTCTGATTTATTTAATGGGAAGAAGACTTATTTAGTTTATTTAATCTATTTTTGTTCCCTGGCAAAATTGGATTTGCTGAAATTGTATTTTGCCAAATCTTGCCTTGAGACCTGATAGGAAGTATTAAACGCTTAGTTAAATCAATACAAGTTGGTAATAAGAGCGAGTAATGTTGGTTGAACCGATGAATGAAGGTTGAAAGCAATTTAAATTATGACTTTGTATAAATACTAGATATTAACAGAACATCTACTGCGCGAAATGGGCAGAGTTTACTTGTTTGAGAAGGAGTGGCTTATTCAAAACTAAGATTTATTTAATCTGTTTGTTCCCAGGCAAAATTGGATGTGATGCAATTCCAAATTTCACCACATGATGGTGCCCAATTTTGACTTCATAGGACATATTAAACACTTAGCTTGTTATTATGTTCAAGGTAATCAGATTTGTTTATTATTCTAATGGCCTCTTCAAAACTATTCTGGATTACTACTTTGGATCTATTCTACATTACTTGGCAACAACATACTCTGTAACAGATTAGGCAGTATAATCATATATGTTAACTTGAGAGTGTCCACACTCAATCTACTTATCGTGATGTGTTAAATCAATTACTGTTAGACATTATTTGTCTGATAATCTACCAAATCTTTGAATTGAAGAATTTGTGATTTAATTAATAGCTTGTTGTTATGTTCAGGGTAATCAGACTTGTATATAATTCTAATGGCCTTCTTTTGAAAACTATTCTGAATTACAACTTTGGATCTTATATTACTTTGCAACAATCTACTCGGTGACAGATTAGGCAGTATAATCACATATGTTAACTTCAGTGCCCACACCGTATTTATTTATGGTTATTTGTTAAATCAAGTACTGTTAGACATGAAATAGGAAGTGTTTAACATAAATGTTATGGCTACTCACCATTGTAGCTCGCTCCTGGTCAATGATACGAGCCTCTTCTTGCAGTGGAAAACTTGCAGCCAACAAACACCGTGGAACCTAAAGGAATGAAATTAAACATTAACATTTCGCCTCGACCAATTTTCACACGTACAACGCAACGCGGCTACACTTCTGCTATTACAAACGTAAATCTCCTTAAACACAATGAGTGTTACTTACCGTGTACGCTCTAGACGGTCCAGTTGCAAGCAGAAAATAAAGATATTTCCGTTGATAATCGTCGCTGCTCAGTGGCTCACGGCCATCGCGCCAACAGATTTGAATTTTGGCGGAGGTTCGGGCAATTACGTCATATCCGCGGCACATGACTGCGACGTAATACCCGCTTATCTGAAACGGCAGTTAAAAGTAGAGTTACATCAAGTTTTCTTGGAACCTAAACGAATGAAAGAAAACTATCATTTGGCCACAACCAACATTCACAGATACAACACAACGTGCGGGGTTGAGGTTAAAGATTGAGTGAAGGGCCCTCGTTTTAAACTACTGTTTTGAAAAGGAGTGGGAACAAGTAAGACGTATTTAATTTATTTAATGGGAAGTAGTAAGACTTATTAAATTTATTTAATCTACTTTTCTTCCCAGGCAAAATTTGATGTGCTGCAATTCCAAATTTCCAAAGTGAATGAAGGAATGAAGTCCTTTAAATTATGATTTTGTATAAATACTAGGCATTAACACAAAATCGACGGCACAAAATGGGCAGACTTTACTTGTTTGAAAAGGACTGGTTACAAGACAGACTTTTTTAATTTATTTAATGGGAAGAAGACTTATTTAGTTTAATTGATCTATTTTTGTTCCCTGGCAAAATTCGATTTGCTGCAATTCCAAATTTCCAAAGTGAATGAAGGAAAGAAGTCGTTTAAATTATGATTTTGTTTAAATACTAGGCATAGACACAAAATCTACGGCACAAAATGGGCAGACTTTACTTGTTTGAAGAGGACTGGTTACAAGACAGACTTTTCTGATTTATTTAATGGGAAGAAGACTTATTTAGTTTATTTAATCTATTTTTGTTCCCTGGCAAAATTGGATTTGCTGAAACTGTATTTTGCCAAATCTTGCCTTGAGACCTGATAGGAAGTATTAAACGCTTAGTTAAATCAATACAAGTTGGTAATAAGAGCGAGTAATGTTGGTTGAACCGATGAATGAAGGTTGAAAGCAATTTAAATTATGACTTTGTATAAATACTAGATATTAACAGAACATCTACTGCGCGAAATGGGCAGAGTTTACTTGTTTGAGAAGGAGTGGCTTATTCAAAACTAAGATTTATTTAATCTGTTTGTTCCCAGGCAAAATTGGATGTGATGCAATTCCAAATTTCACCACATGATGGTGCCCAATTTTGACTTCATAGGACATATTAAACACTTAGCTTGTTATTATGTTCAAGGTAATCAGATTTGTTTATTATTCTAATGGCCTCTTCAAAACTATTCTGGATTACTACTTTGGATCTATTCTACATTACTTGGCAACAACATACTCTGTAACAGATTAGGCAGTATAATCATATATGTTAACTTGAGAGTGCCCACACTCAATCTACTTATCGTGATGTGTTAAATCAATTACTGTTAGACATTATTTGTCTGATAATCTACCAAATCTTTGAATTGAAGAATTTGTGATTTAATTAATAGCTTGTTCAGGGTAATCAGACTTGTATATAATTCTAATGGCCTTCTTTTGAAAACTATTCTGAATTACAACTTTGGATCTTATATTACTTTGCAACAATCTACTCGGTGACAGATTAGGCAGTATAATCACATATGTTAACTTCAGTGCCCACACTGTATTTATTTATGGTTATTTGTTAAATCAAGTACTGTTACACATGAAATAGGAAGTGTTTAACATAAATGTTATGGCTACTCACCATTGTAGCTCGCTCCTGGTCAATGATACGAGCCTCTTCTTGCAGTGGAAAACTTGCAGCCAACAAACACCGTGGAACCTAAAGGAATGAAATTAAACATTAACATTTCGCCTCGACCAATTTTCACACGTACAACGCAACGCGGCTACACTTCTGCTATTACAAACGTAAATCTCCTTAAACACAATGAGTGTTACTTACCGTGTACGCTCTAGACGGTCCAGTTGCAAGCAGAAAATAAAGATATTTCCGTTGATAATCGTCGCTGCTCAGTGGCTCACGGCCATCGCGCCAACAGATTTGAATTTTGGCGGAGGTTCGGGCAATTACGTCATATCCGCGGCACATGACTGCGACGTAATACCCGCTTATCTGAAACGGCAGTTAAAAGTAGAGTTACATCAAGTTTTCTTGGAACCTAAACGAATGAAAGAAAACTATCATTTGGCCACAACCAACATTCACAGATACAACACAACGTGCGGGGTTGAGGTTAAAGATTGAGTGAAGGGCCCTCGTTTTAAACTACTGTTTTGAAAAGGAGTGGAAACAAGTAAGACGTATTTAATTTATTTAATGGGAAGTAGTAAGACTTATTAAATTTATTTAATCTACTTTTCTTCCCAGGCAAAATTTGATGTGCTGCAATTCCAAATTTCCAAAGTGAATGAAGGAATGAAGTCCTTTAAATTATGATTTTGTATAAATACTAGGCATAAACACAAAATCGACGGCACAAAATGGGCAGACTTTACTTGTTTGAAAAGGACTGGTTACAAGACAGACTTTTTTAATTTATTTAATGGGAAGAAGACTTATTTAGTTTAATTGATCTATTTTTGTTCCCTGGCAAAATTCGATTTGCTGCAATTCCAAATTTCCAAAGTGAATGAAGGAAAGAAGTCGTTTAAATTATGATTTTGTTTAAATACTAGGCATAGACACAAAATCTACGGCACAAAATGGGCAGACTTTACTTGTTTGAAGAGGACTGGTTACAAGACAGACTTTTCTGATTTATTTAATGGGAAGAAGACTTATTTAGTTTATTTAATCTATTTTTGTTCCCTGGCAATATTGGATTTGCTGAAACTGTATTTTGCCAAATCTTGCCTTGAGACCTGATAGGAAGTATTAAACGCTTAGTTAAATCATTACAAGTTGGTAATAAGAGCGAGTAATGTTGGTTGAACCGATGAATGAAGGTTGAAAGCAATTTAAATTATGACTTTGTATAAATACTAGATATTAACAGAACATCTACTGCGCGAAATGGGCAGAGTTTACTTGTTTGAGAAGGAGTGGCTTATTCAAAACTAAGATTTATTTAATCTGTTTGTTCCCAGGCAAAATTGGATGTGATGCAATTCCAAATTTCACCACATGATGGTGCCCAATTTTGACTTCATAGGACATATTAAACACTTAGCTTGTTATTATGTTCAAGGTAATCAGATTTGTTTATTATTCTAATGGCCTCTTCAAAACTATTCTGGATTACTACTTTGGATCTATTCTACATTACTTGGCAACAACATACTCTGTAACAGATTAGGCAGTATAATCATATATGTTAACTTGAGAGTGCCCACACTCAATCTACTTATCGTGATGTGTTAAATCAATTACTGTTAGACATTATTTGTCTGATAATCTACCAAATCTTTGAATTGAAGAATTTGTGATTTAATTAATAGCTTGTTCAGGGTAATCAGACTTGTATATAATTCTAATGGCCTTCTTTTGAAAACTATTCTGAATTACAACTTTGGATCTTATATTACTTTGCAACAATCTACTCGGTGACAGATTAGGCAGTATAATCACATATGTTAACTTCAGTGCCCACACTGTATTTATTTATGGTTATTTGTTAAATCAAGTACTGTTACACATGAAATAGGAAGTGTTTAACATAAATGTTATGGCTACTCACCATTGTAGCTCGCTCCTGGTCAATGATACGAGCCTCTTCTTGCAGTGGAAAACTTGCAGCCAACAAACACCGTGGAACCTAAAGGAATGAAATTAAACATTAACATTTCGCCTCGACCAATTTTCACACGTACAACGCAACGCGGCTACACTTCTGCTATTACAAACGTAAATCTCCTTAAACACAATGAGTGTTACTTACCGTGTACGCTCTAGACGGTCCAGTTGCAAGCAGAAAATAAAGATATTTCCGTTGATAATCGTCGCTGCTCAGTGGCTCACGGCCATCGCGCCAACAGATTTGAATTTTGGCGGAGGTTCGGGCAATTACGTCATATCCGCGGCACATGACTGCGACGTAATACCCGCTTATCTGAAACGGCAGTTAAAAGTAGAGTTACATCAAGTTTTCTTGGAACCTAAACGAATGAAAGAAAACTATCATTTGGCCACAACCAACATTCACAGATACAACACAACGTGCGGGGTTGAGGTTAAAGATTGAGTGAAGGGCCCTCGTTTTAAACTACTGTTTTGAAAAGGAGTGGAAACAAGTAAGACGTATTTAATTTATTTAATGGGAAGTAGTAAGACTTATTAAATTTATTTAATCTACTTTTCTTCCCAGGCAAAATTTGATGTGCTGCAATTCCAAATTTCCAAAGTGAATGAAGGAATGAAGTCCTTTAAATTATGATTTTGTATAAATACTAGGCATAAACACAAAATCGACGGCACAAAATGGGCAGACTTTACTTGTTTGAAAAGGACTGGTTACAAGACAGACTTTTTTAATTTATTTAATGGGAAGAAGACTTATTTAGTTTAATTGATCTATTTTTGTTCCCTGGCAAAATTCGATTTGCTGCAATTCCAAATTTCCAAAGTGAATGAAGGAAAGAAGTCGTTTAAATTATGATTTTGTTTAAATACTAGGCATAGACACAAAATCTACGGCACAAAATGGGCAGACTTTACTTGTTTGAAGAGGACTGGTTACAAGACAGACTTTTCTGATTTATTTAATGGGAAGAGGACTTATTTAGTTTATTTAATCTATTTTTGTTCCCTGGCAAAATTGGATTTGCTGAAATTGTATTTTGCCAAATCTCGATTTGAGACCTGATAGGAAGTATTAAACGCTTAGTTAAATCAATACAAGTTGGTAATAAGAGCGAGTAATGTTGGTTGAACCGATGAATGAAGGTTGAAAGCAATTTAAATTATGACTTTGTATAAATACTAGATATTAAAAGAACATCTACTGCGCAAAATGGGCAGAGTTTACTTGTTTGAGAAGGAGTGGCTTATTCAAAACTAAGATTTATGTAATCTGTTTGTTCCCAGGCAAAATTGGATGTGATGCAATTCCAAATTTCACCATATGATGGTGCCCAATTTTGACTTCATAGGACATATTAAACACTTAGCTTGTTATTATGTTCAAGGTAATCAGATTTGTTTATCATTCTAATGGCCTCTTCAAAACTATTCTGGATTACTACTTTGGATCTATTCTACATTACTTGGCAACAACATACTCTGTAACAGATTAGGCAGTATAATCACATATGTTAACTTGAGAGTGCCCACACTCAATCTACTTATCGTGATGTGTTAAATCAATTACTGTTAGACATTATTTGTCTGATAATCTACCAAATCTTTGAATTGAAGAATTTGTGATTTAATTAATAGCTTGTTCAGGGTAATCAGACTTGTATATAATTCTAATGGCCTTCTTTTGAAAACTATTCTGAATTACAACTTTGGATCTTATATTACTTTGCAACAATCTACTCGGTGACAGATTAGGCAGTATAATCACATATGTTAACTTCAGTGCCCACACTGTATTTATTTATGGTTATTTGTTAAATCAAGTACCGTTAGACATGCAATAGGAAGTGTTTAACATAAATGTTATGGCTACTCACCATTGTAGCTCGCTCCTGGTCAATGATATGAGCCTCTTCTTGCAGTGGAAACCTTGCAGCCAACAAACACCGTGGAACCTAAAGGAATGAAATTAAACATTAACATTTCGCCTGGACCAACATTCACACGTACAACGCAACGCGGCTACACTTCTGCTATTACAAACGTAAATCTCCTTAAACACAACGAGTGTTACTTACCGTGTACGCTCTAGGCAAAATTGGATGTGATGCAATTCCAAATCTAGCTGAAACGGCAGTTAAAAGTAGAGTTACATCAAGTTTTCTTTTTTAATCAACACAATCATTTACAACCGTTGACCAGAAAGAATCGTCGAAATTCGACGTCCCCCACAAACGCCACGCTCACTCGCTTTTCAGGGCAACAAAAGTACTTCTTTTTAAAAACGATGAGTTGTACTTACCGTGTACGCTCTGGACGGTCCAGTTGCAAGCAGAAAATAAAAATATTTCTCTTGTTAGTCGTATGTTACCATCCGCTGTGTCTTTGTCAACATCGCCGCCATTTTCCTACTTCCTGCTGCGAGCCACGCCCACGGATTTAAATTTGGGCGGAAGCTCTTTCCATTGGCGTCGTTTTCGCGTATAGCAAATCCGATTGGTTGGGAAGGGGGCACGGTTATGCAGCCGAGGGGTCCTGTGATCGGTGGGATGTAAAGTAGGCGTCGACGTCACGTCCGCGTCACGTGACCACGACGTGGCAAACGTCATATAGCAACCGCTGTTTTGTTTAGTAGACTTACAGTTGTTATGCATTGACATAATGGCGCACACACCAAATAGATTTAAATAAATTAAATAATTCTTCTGCCCACTCTCTTTTAAACAAGTTAACTCTCCCCGCGGATTTGAATTCTGGCGAAAGTTACGCCCATCGACGTCACGTATGTCACGTGACCACGACGTGGCAGATGTCATATAGCAACCGCTGGTTTGTTTAGTAGATTTACAGTTGTTATGCATTGGCATAATGGTGTGCACTCAAAATAGATTTAAATAAATTAAATATTTCTTCTGCCCACTCCCTTTTAAACAAGTTAACTCTGCCCACGTCCATTGACGTCTTGTCTGCGTCACGTGACCACGACGTAGCGACGTCATATAGTAACCGCTGTTTTGATCAGTAGACTTAGTTATTATGCGTTGACATAATGGCGCATAGTGAGCTGAAGTGCATGGCGCTGAAGATTTGAATCTTTGAAATGCGCTGAGGTCTGACATATCAGGCAGAATGGTTTGCCATCACGTTCAACAAAAAATAGAAACTTTCCCACTCTGATTAAAACGTCCTGTGTTCATCTACGTATTTTCGTTTTGCTGTGCATCTTTTCCCTGCCATTTCGAGAGCCCAATTGACACTCATAGTTTAAAGAAATGTGTTTGCCCATCCTACTTTGTGGAATTTCACCACATGCGCTTTTGACCAAAATACCAAATTGAACTCAAGTGAAGCCAACACGCACAACCCCCCCCCCCCCCCCCCACACACACACACACACAAATGTTGATATGAACATAAAAGAGCCGCATGCGGTTCGGGAGTTGCGGCTTGGCCAAACCTGTACTATACAACTTTATTTGTATAAAATTTTCACAACAGCTGTCACACAAACAAAGCGGGAAAAACCGAAGACGTGCGTGTTCCGCCCACGCTGGATTTATTTGCACCTTTGAAAAGACACCGTATTGCCGCAGATGTGGCAAAGAGTACTTTTGGGCATCTGAGACGGAAGGATGTCCAAAGCATCACGTCACCTGCTCTGGTAGGCATGGTGGTGGGACGTTGAGGTCAACCGCTTTGGGGTTGGCTGAATCTTTGATCGCAGGATGCAAAACACTTGAAGACAGAAGCAGAAAAGCAGAGCTAAATGCAAAATGTACTCACCGGTGACTCCAATTTTTTTCCCCCCTGAAGAAACAGCTGGACGGGTGGCCCCGGCTGGCCAGTGGGACTGTTGTTATTCTGACCCTTTTTAGTGCGCGTTTGGGGCAACAACCGTTTTTTGTGGCGCTCTTTTCTGGTTCAAAAGTGCCCTGCATGTGAATTTGCTTTTCCTGCCTTCTGATTGGATGAGCGCCGGTGTGACGCGGTGCCTCTGTCACCGTGGCGGGGGGTATACGTTGGCATCGGAGCGTCTGCCAACGTCTGAGACCGGCTGGCAGTGTATCGGAGGTGTCGAGTGCGGTGCCGATGGAGCTCACTCACCAGCTGGTGTTAGGGCCACAGAATGAAGGCCAAGGAGAAGAATAGAAAGAGAAACAGAAACTTCTCCTCCAATTGTTTGATTTGTCTCTTCTGAGCTTCAATGAATTCTTTCAGCTCTTTGTAAGCGTGCAAGTAAGTGCCGGGCTGGCTTTGGGCCCTTACCTGTTGCGCGCTGTGCAGCAGATCCATTCTCTCTTGGAGGATGCAAGCGTCGCGCTCCCTCAACTCGCACATCAGGGCTCGCTTCCATTGGTCCACGGCGCTCCTAAGCTCTTCTCTCTGATCCGCCGTCAGCACGTCATTCACGCCAGCGTGGCTGGCTTTTTCGCCGTCCGTGGCGGGGCAGTCCCGCTGCGGTAGCGCCTCGTACAACATGGCCTCCAGCTCCAGGATCCTCTGGGCCGCAATCCTCGTCCATCAGTGGTCCGGCGGGAGATTTGAGGGAGGCTTACCTTATGAGCCTGGTCCATGGAACACTTCCTGAAGTCCAACTCTTCATCCAGGTAGCCCTTCTGCTTGCAGAACATAGAAGAGCCCAAAGGCACAGCGTCAACAAGCTTCTTTCAGCGCAAAGCCTTCCAAAAGTCACATTTGAGCCGCCGAGTCTCGTGGAGTGCGAACATAAGGAGTTCGACATACACTTACGGCGTTATAGCCCAGGATGTCCAGCTTCTTCATCAGATCACTGATGTTGATGTCCGGGGGAAAGGCGCAAGGAGCAATGTAAGGTGTTCTGGGACCTCGGGTTAAGGTTAGGGTTGCGAGGGACGCCTTACGTACGCTCACGCCCTCGGCCTCGCAGTAGATCTGCAAAGGGCTGAGGCCGTCTGGGAAACGGACTTGCAGAAACTTCAAGACGGGGGAGCGCCAC
Organism: Syngnathus floridae; assembly: GCF_059516105.1. NCBI lineage: Eukaryota > Metazoa > Chordata > Actinopteri > Syngnathiformes > Syngnathidae > Syngnathus > Syngnathus floridae. The sequence continues at coordinate 357,122 of NC_142416.1, read as the reverse complement.
TCCCTCTCCTGAAAGGCAGAGGCATGCATCCGTCCGTCCGTCCGTCCGTCACATCTCTGGCCTCAACACGCTTGTGCGAGTCTTCCCACCTCCAGCTCCAGGATGCGGAACTCAAGCAGTTCGTTTTGGTCTCGGATATCCTGGATGTGCTCTTTCAGACGCGCTTCTTCCGCCTCCATCCGCCTGACCTGAAAAGACAGTCAGACCTCATCTGCGGGGCTTCCCGACGGGTGTGACGCCAAGCGACTCCGCCCAGCGCCTTTCTTTCCGTCACCTTTTCGGCCAACTGCTGATTGCTCTGACGCAGCAGCTGCTTCTCCTCCACCCACTTGACATTCTAGAAGAGACAAACGCGTGGACAGCTTTGGAATGTTGTGTCATTTTCATCCACAAATTCTTTGGTTGACTGGAAAATGACATTTGCTTTTCTCCGCATTTTCCCAGCCACATTCGGGGGGGGGGGTTGGTCCAGTAATGCCAGACGAATGAGTGACTGAAGAATGTAGCTATTTTGTCTGAGAAAAAGGTGTGCTCATTGATGAGCTTACCTGTCCTTGTTGCTTCAGCGCTGACTCCAGATCTGCTACTCTGCTTTGATAGTGACCCATTTCTACCATCAGCTTTTCTCTGGTCTGAAAGGAGGAGGAGGGAGGCTCCTCCTCCTCCTTTCAGACCAGAGAACACCCGAGGCTGGGTGAGAACGGGGAGGCTGCGACCCGGCCGGGGGTTGCGGGAAGGGGCGCCACCTTGATCTCCTTCTCGGCGTCGTAGTCCCCTTCGCTGGTCTGGGCTAGCAGAGCGTAGGCTCGTTGCAGCGCTTGATATTCTTGCGTCAGCTGGCGGTAGCGAAGCTCCGCCTCTTCATGCACACACCAATGCAACACAGCACTAGTACCAGAATCAGTCAGACCGGCGACAAAGCACCCGCGACGCAAAGACGAGTCCGATTCCAGGCTGAAGAGGAATGTTTGGTGCCAATACGCTGGCAGAAATGGCGGGCTACCTCTTCGGGTTCCGTGTCGGGGGTTCTGTCGGTGTGAAAAGACAAGGACGATCCGTCCGAGTCCACCAACACGTCTTCGTCGTAGCCGTAAAATGTTTCGATGACCTGCGGGCGCGGAAGCAAACATCTCTCTGAACAAACTGAAGCGACACCTCACGATGAATCGACGATAGGAACGATAGCGAGAAAAAGGCCATTTCATCTTGCGCAACACCAAGCAGCCGCAAACAAACAGACTCACCTTGCAGGACCTCACGCTTTGTTCCTCCTCAGAGATTCTCGACGTCGGTATCGTAGCAGCAAATCTCTCTCCTGTCGACACAAATAATCCGCCTTTGAGATTCTTTGGATGCAAAGGGAACGAACGGCTCCGGCGCAGAAACAAACGCGACTCACAATGACATTTCTGACATGAGCTCCTGTCTCCAGAGCCTGAAAAACACGTCACCGGCGATGATTGGAGGGACGCTCGTCTTTTCCAAAAGTGACAACTACAGGGTGTGTCAGGGTTTTCCAGATTATCTTTATCGTATCATTATGTTGCTTTGACTTTGACTGCAACCTGTAATAAATAATATTATTTATCCCTTATTTATCCCTATCGCTTATCCCTTCCTACACAAAGTCGTAAAACACCCCTTGCTATGTTTTGACTAGAGGTCAAGGGCTTCCTCTATTCAATCCACTCTTACACCCACCCTGTTTCTCTTAATTGAAATGCTCGTGCAGGAGCCGAGAGTCAGACTTCATTCGTACAACGGATGGACTCTCCACCTGCAGGTGTCCAAAAGAACTTACTTGTCTCCCGTGTGGTTCTTGCAAAATAAGTTGGAGCGAGCGCAACTCTAACAGGGTGCATTTTGCCACTAGCTGCCTACGGACAATGATGTCGCGCTCGCGGCTCATGGTTGACGGGCTGAGCAGCCGGGCAAGTCCGTCGTTTTCAGCGCACAGCGAGTGGCAAAGGCGCTGACAAAACGGGAGCTTTGAGCTGCTGAAAACGGCAAAACAAGTCTAAAGCGTGTTCAAACGCGTGCGCACAATGCTCCTGCTTGAAAGGTCGGAATTTAAGGGGCCAATTTTTTGGATGGCGGCCGCCGGCCAAGCTTTGGACGGAAAAGGTTTCCTGGCGACAGCGAGCGAGCGTGGCGCTGCCGTACGTGCACCGAGTCGCCTGCCTGAAGACCTTGGACAAGTCGTCGATGATGTGCCGCTGCTCCACAACTTGAAGGAACTCCATTTCACCGTCCTGCTGGCCGCAACCGCGGTCCAGGTCATTGAGCGAACTAGGCCTTCTCTGTGGAACACAAATGCAGTGGACTCTGTTGGCACGCCGCCGTTGTCCGCGTCGACTTACCAAGCTTGCCATCTCCTCGTTCTCCTGGGTGACAAAGCGCACTTTGTTTTCAAGGCGACACAGCACCAGCGAGAGTTCTTCATTCTTCCTGCTCAGGCGTTTGTTTTTGTACAGGAGTGGCAGAAACTGGCTTTCTGTTTCTCTCAGTCGCTTTAGCTGCAAGCATGAAGTGCGGGATGTGAAAGACGCACAACACGCGGGCCAGAACGTATCCATTCCTTTTGCATCGGTTTGAACGGAATCGTGGCTTTGGCTCCCAATAAAAGACATCTACCAGGCAACCGACTCGACGCGCCGCTCAACTAATAAGCAAGCGCAATGGGTGCCTCGCTGGATGGCGCGCATCAAACGTAGCGCAAACCTTCAAGCGTGCCGTCAATAAATTACCAGTTCATTGCGCTCTTCAGAAAGCAGGGCGTTTCGATCCTCCAGGTTCCTGATGACTGCGCTGAGCTCAGCGATTTTCAGATGAAACCGTCGCGTGTCCCGATCCTCCTGAGACTGAAAACGCCCCGCAACACACACACACAAGCACTCGTTCAAAGTTCAAAACTGTTTTTGTGCTACCTTCCTCCAGCAACGAACTAAGTCATGCGTACTGCAAGTGTGTGATGAGGTGGCTTACGCAATGAAGAGGATTGCTAGTAGCGGCGTTGACCCCACTTCCAGGGTAGTTTAGGCCCGCCCTTTGGGAATCCCTCAGGGCAGCGATCTGCTGCTCGGCAGCCTGAGTCTGCAGCTGAAGGCGGTGGACGTGGCCGGCCCCAGGGCTTCATCCAAAACACTAACCGCTCTGTCTTTCAGCTTGATCTCATCCGTCTGGATGTACAAACGGGGAGCGCTCAGGCAGGCGGGCAAACTCATTTGCCAGAATTGTGACAAAAACAAAGAGAGCAACCGGCCAATTTTTTTTCTTGAATCGACTAGAACACCTTTGCTGTGACAAAAGCGAAGCGAGCAACCGGACATTTTCTTCTTGTGAAATAGAATAGAATAGAATGCCTTAGGTGTCATTGCACTGCAGGTATACAACGAAATTGGGAACATAGCCACGCACCGCGCATCTGATCAGTCCTACCAGTCGGCGGATCTCCCTCTCGCAGTCTCTCTTGGTTCGGCTCAGCTCCTCCCGATGCTGGTGATGAGCCGATCGGAGCTCGGCCGCTCGGGACTGCCAGGCCTGCTGGGCCGCTGCCAGGGCTTCTTCCGCGCTCCTGGTGGAGGCGACACCGCTCGGTCTCCCGACACCGCCGCGTCTCCTCCACCTCCGCCAGCAAAGCGCCCCCCCTCCTCACCTGAGCAGACATTGCGCCACACCGGGCCGTTGAGACCGCAACGGAGCGCCGCGACGCTTACTGGGGACAAGCTACACAATACGGTAGCGGCCGCATCGAAGCCCGACGTGGCGTGCGGATAGTCAGACACGGATAGAGCGGATCACCTTGTCCATGGAGCCGTCCCTCAGGCTGAGGACCAAGGCATTCAGTTGCTGGATCTCTCCATCTTTGATTTTGATCACTCTCATCAGCTCCATTTCATGCTGCCGCAGTAATGTCTCCCTGGTAATGGCTAACTCTTTCTGCTTCTCCTCATGGAGTTTGCTTTTGAGTTCCGTCATGGCGGCGGTGGCACGGTGGTGCTCCGCCCGCAGGTCCTGACTTCTCTCTCTCTCCAGACAGCTGACCTGACATGACTTAGACTTAGACTTAGACAAACTTTATTGTCATCTTGTCTGCACATGGTGCATACAAAACGAAATTCCGTTGCATACGTCTTACAACAAAGTAGTGATATTGCAGTTGAATAGAAGTAACATATCCTATGAAAATATATATATATACATATACTATATATATATATATATATATTAAAAATAAGTATAAAGTGCAGCAGTGATAATTATGCAATAGTGCAAGTAGGCAAAACAGTATTCAAGAGTGTGCAGAGGAATGCTAAACCATGTATTAAACTTCTATTTAAAGGGTTTATACAAGTTCAGTAAAGTTGGTAGTGCGAGATAGTGCAAGATAGAGGTCCGTAGTGTCATAAAGTACAGTTCTGTGAATGTGTGATGCAGAGTTCAGTTTAGAGCTCAACAGTTCTAGTGTTCAACAGTCTGATGACAGCAGGGAAAAAGCTGTTGCAGAACCTGGTGGACCTGCAGCGGATGCTGCAAACCTCTTCCCAGAGGGCAGCAGGGAGAACAGTCCATGGTGGGGGTGTGATGGGTCATTGATGATGTTACGGGCACGGGACATGCAGCGCTGAGATGAAATGTCCTGAATGGAGGGAAGAGGAGCCCCTATGATCCTCTCTGCTGTCCTCACCACTCTCCTCACGTTCTTCCAATCGGAGGCGGTGCAGCCTCCACACCACACAGAGAGACAGCTTGTCAGAATGCTCTCTATGGTGCTCCTGTAGAACGTCCTCATGATGGGTGGGGGCAGGTGGGCTCTCCTCATCCTCCGCTGTAAGTACAAGCGCTTCTGTGCCCTCTTGACCAGTGCCGTAGTGTTCATAGTCCAGGTGAGGTCTTCTGTGATGTGGACCCCCAGGAATTTGGTGGTGCTGACCACCTCCACAGCTGAGCTGTTGATGATCAGTGGAGCGTGGTGAGGCTGTTTTTTCCTGAAGTCGACGATGATCTCCTTCATCTTCTCCTCATTCAGGATCAGGCTGTTTTCTCTGCACCAGCCCACCAGCTGCTCCACCTCCTCTCTGTAGTCCAGGTCGTTGTTGTCTCTGATGAGCCCCACCACCGTTGTGTCGTCTGCTGACTTCACGATGTGATTGGTGGTGAACCTGAGGACGCAGTCGTGTGTCATCAGGGTGAACAGCAGGGGGCTCAGGACGCAGCCCTGAAGGGAGCCTGTGCTGAGGGTGATGACATCAGAGGTGTTCTGTCCGACCCAGAGTGACTGAGGTCTGTTGCTGAGGAAGTCTAGCAGCCAGTTGCGAAGGGGGGTGTTGAAGCCCAGGTGTTCCAATTTTCCTACCAGATGCTGTGGGATGATGGTGTTAAACGCTGAGCTGAAGTCCAGGAACAGCCTCCGCACATGGGTGTTCTTCTCCTCCAGGTGAGCCAGGCTCAGGTGAAGAACGGAGGAGATGGCGTCCTGAGTGGAGCGGTTTTGCCGGTCGGCAAACTGGAACGGGTCAAATAATAGGGGGAGTCTGGAAACGATGTGACCTTTAAGCAGCCTTTCGAAGCACTTCATCATAACCGGAGTCAGTGCAACAGGCCGGTAATCATTAAATGAGGTGATTTGAGGTTTCTTCGGCACCGGAATGATGGAGGCAGTCTTAAAGCACGCCGGCACTGTGGCTTGGCCCAGCGAGGTGTTAAAAATGTCTGTGATGACCCCAGCCAGATGACTTGCACATTCCCTGAACACACGCCCAGGAATGTTGTCGGGGCCAGGGGCCTTACAGGGGTTGACTCTCCTCAGGGTCTTCAACACATCGGCGGAGTCAAGGCAGAGTACCTCCTCTTCCTGATGGGGGACAGTTTTAACTGCTGGAGTGCCGTTTAGTGCCTCGAACCTCCCAAAGAAGTTATTTAGACCATTTAGAAAGTCAGCATCAACTACACCCACCGGGGGGGGGGGGAGAGTGAGTTGTAGTCTGTAATCGCCCGTATGCCTTGCCACATACTCCTGATGTTTTTGACGTCGTGGAAACGATCCTGAAATTTTCGACTGCGGTCTCGCTTCGCTATCCTGATGGCACGGTTCAAGTTGGCTCTCGCTGTCCTCAGTGTCTCCTTGTCGCCAGACTTGAAGGCAGAGTTCCGCGCTCGTAGCGTTTGACGTACCTCCTCAGTCATCCAGGGTCGTTGGTTGCCCCGGGTGATGATATTCTTAGTGGTGCTGACGTCCTCGGTGCATTTGTTGATGTAGGCTGACACAGTCATGGCACACGCATGTCTAATCTACATCGGGAAAACTGGGAGGGAGGGAGGGAGGCAGGCAGGGAGGCAGGCAGGGAGGCAGGCAGTGTCTGTCTGTTGAGGTTTTCACCTTGTTCTTCTCCTGCTGAAGTTCTAACTGGACGTCCATCAGTTTGGTTCTCAGCTCGTCATTGGCGGCCTGAAGGGCGTCCGTTCGCTCCGCCTTGGCCCGCCCTGCCGGAGCTCGTTTGGACATCTCTTACTCGAGTCTCGCCCGGTCGTCAGTCAGAGATCACAACATTTGTACCTGGAGAGCACAAACGCAGCGCTGTTTTCCACTGGCTTCGAACTCAACTTCAATCGGTACCGTAACTTACAACATCATAAACATAGAACTAGCTTGACTTATTCATTGAATAAATGCATTTGGTTCTTCAAAACTGCATCACGCAACATAGCGTGACCGAGACGGCCGTTATCCACCTGCGTGAAGTTATTTGGTGAAATGAATGAGATGTTTAAGACACCATCGTTCTGTCTCTATGTAGATGAAGGGAAATAATCGATTGCTGAAGGTCCAAAGGTGTTGTGATAAACAAATAAACATATTAGTGATTAGTGACATATTTGTGATAAACATATTAGGCAGGATAATCACATATGTTAACGTGACTGCCCACACTGTATTTATTTATGGTTATTTGTTAAATCGAGTACTGTTAGACATGAAATAGGAAGTGTTTAACATAAATGGAAGACGAAAGGGGTACTCACCATTGTAGCTCCTGCTGGTCAATGATACGAGCCTCTTCTTGCAGTGGAAAACATACAGCCAACAAACACCGTGGAACCTAAAGGAATGAAATTAAACATTAACATTTAGCCTCAACCAACATTCACAGATACAACGCAACGCAAACTACACAAACGTAAATCTTTTTAAACACAATGAGTTGTACTTACCGTGTACGCTCTAGACGGTCCACTTGCAAGCAGAAAATAAAGATATTTCTGTTGATAATCGTCGTGTTTGTATCCGGTGTCTCGCTCAAGGCCATTGCGCCCACAGATTTGAATTTTGGCGAGAGTTCAGCCTATTGACGTCATTTCCGCGGTGTAATACCCGCATATCTGAAACGGCAAAGTTAAGAGTAGAGTTAAATAAAGTTTTTAGTCAACGCAATAATTTACAACCGTTGACCAGTCGAAATAATCGTCGAAATTTGGCGTCTGTGGCTGGAAGCAGACGCCGAGTTCGACATTCCTCCCAAACGCCACACTCCCTCGCTTTTCAGGGCTAAAAAAAAACAGTTGTAATTACCTTGTACGCTCTAGACGGTCAAGTTGCAAGCTGAAAACAAAAATATTTGCCTTGTTAGTCATCGTGTTACTAACCGCTGTGTCTTGTTTGCCAGAATTGCCGCTTTCCTACTTCCTGTTGCAAGCCACGCCCACGGATTATAATTTTGCCGTGAGTTCCGCCTATTGACGTCATGTCCGCGTCACATGACTGCGACGTAATATTATCTAAAACTGTTTGTGCGGTATTGTGTTGTTCTGTGCGGTATTGTTATTCTGTGCGGCGTCGTGTTGTTCTGTGCGGCGTCGTGTTGTTCAGTGCGACGTCGTGTTGTTCAGTGCGGCATGGTGTTGTTCAGTAAGGCATGGTGTTGTTCAGTGCGGCATGGTGTTGTTCAGTGCGGCATGGTGTTGTTCAGTGCGGAATGGTGTTGTTCAGTGCAGCATGGTGTTGTTCAGTCCGGGATGGTGTTGTTCAATGCGGGATGGTGTTGTTCAGTGCGGGGTGGTGTTGTTCAGTGCGGGATGGTGTTGTTCAGTGCGGCATGGTGTTGTTCAATGCGGCATGGTGTTGTTCAGTGCGGGATGGTGTTGTTCATTGCGGCATGGTGTTGTTCAGTGCGGCATGGTGTTGTTCAGTGCGGCATGGTGTTGTTCAGTGCGGCATGGTGTTGTTCAGTGCGGCATAATGTTGTTCAGTGCGGCATGGTGTTGTTCAGTGCAGGATGGTGTTGTTCAGTGCGGCATGGTGTTGTTCAATGCAGGATCGTGTTGTTCAGTGCAGCATAATGTTGTTCAGTGCAGCATGGTGTTGTTCAGTGCGGCATGGTGTTGTTCAATGCGGCATGGTGTTGTTCACTGCGGGATGGTGTTGTTCAATGCGGGATCGTGTTGTTCAGTGCGGCATAATGTTGTTCAGTGCGGCATGGTGTTGTTCAGTGCGGCATGGTGTTGTTCAGTGCGACATAATGTTGTTTAGTGCGGCATAATGTTGTTCAGTGCGGCATAATGTTGTTCAGTGCGGCATGGTGTTGTTCAGTGCGGCATGGTGTTGTTCAGTGCGGCATGGTGTTGTTCAGTGCAGGATGGTGTTGTTCAGTGCGGCATGGTGTTGTTCAATGCGGCATGGTGTTGTGCAGTGCGGGATGGTGTTGTTCAGTGCGGGATGGTGTTGTTCAGTGCGGCATGGTGTTGTTCAGTGCGGAATGGTGTTGTTCAGTGCGGCATGGTGTTGTTCAGTGCGGCATGGTGTTGTTCAGTGCAGGATGGTGTTGTTCAATGCGGGATCGTGTTGTTCAGTGCGGCATGGTGTTGTTCAGTGCGGCATGGTGTTGTTCAGTGCGGCATAATGTTGTTCAGTGCGGCATGGTGTTGTTCAGTGCGGCATGGTGTTGTTCAGTGCGGCATGGTGTTGTTCAGTGCGGCATGGTGTTGTTCAGTGCGCCATAATGTTGTTCAGTGCGGCATGGTGTTGTTCAGTGCGGGATGGTGTTGTTCAGTGCGGCATGGTGTTGTTCAATGCGGCATAGTGTTGTTCAGTGCGGGATGGTGTTGTTCAGTGCAGGATGGTGTTGTTCAGTGCGGCATGGTGTTGTTCAATGCGTCAGTGCGGCATAATGTTGTTCAGTGCGGCATGGTGTTGTTCAGTGCGGCATGGTGTTGTTCAGTGCGGCATGGTGTTGTTCAGTGCAGGATGGTGTTGTTCAGTGCGGCATGGTGTTATTCAATGCGGCATGGTGTTGTTCAGTGCGGGATGGTGTTGTTCAGTGCAGGATGGTGTTGTTCAGTGCGGCATGGTGTTGTTCAGTGCGGAATGGTGCTGTTCAGTGCGGCATGGTGTTGTTCAGTGCGGCATGGTGTTGTTCAGTGCAGGATGGTGTTGTTCAATGCGGGATCGTGTTGTTCAGTGCGGCATGGTGTTGTTCAGTGCGGCATGGTGTTGTTCAGTGCGGCATAATGTTGTTCAGTGCGGCATGGTGTTGTTCAGTGCGGCATGGTGTTGTTCAGTGCGGCATGGTGTTGTTCAGTGCGGCATGGTGTTGTTCAGTGCGGCATAATGTTGTCCAGTGCGCCATAATGTTGTTCAGTGCGGCATGGTGTTGTTCAGTGCGGGATGGTGTTGTTCAGTGCGGCATGGTGTTGTTCAGTGCGGCATGGTGTTGTTCAGTGCGGGATGGTGTTGTTCAGTGCGGGATAGTGTTGTTCAGTGCGGCATGGTGTTGTTCAATGCGGCATGGTGTTGTTCAGTGCGGGATGGTGTTGTTCAGTGCGGCATGGTGTTGTTCAGTGCGGCATGGTGTTGTTCAGTGCGGCATGGTGTTGTTCAGTGCGGCATGGTGTTGTTCAGTGCGGCATGGTGTTGTTCAGTGCGGCATGGTGTTGTTCAGTGCGGAATGGTGTTGTTCAGTGCGGCATGGTGTTGTTCAGTGCGGGATGGTGTTGTTCAATGCGGGATCGTGTTGTTCAGTGCGGGGTGGTGTTGTTCAGTGCAGGATGGTGTTGTTCAGTGCAGGATGGTGTTGTTCAGTGCGGCATGGTGTTGTTCAATGCAGGATCGTGTTGTTCAGTGCAGCATAATGTTGTTCAGTGCAGCATGGTGTTGTTCAGTGCGGCATGGTGTTGTTCAATGCGGCATGGTGTTGTTCAGTGCGGGATGGTGTTGTTCAGTGCGGCATGGTGTTTTTCAGTGCGGCATAATGTTGTTCAGTGCAGCATGGTGTTGTTCAGTGCGGCATGGTGTTGTTCAGTGCGACATAATGTTGTTCAGTGCGGCATAATGTTGTTCAGTGCGGCATGGTGTTGTTCAGTGCGGCATGGTGTTGTTCAGTGCGGCATGGTGTTGTTCAGTGCGGCATGGTGTTGTTCAGTGCAGGATGGTGTTGTTCAGTGCAGGATGGTGTTGTTCAATGCGGCATGGTGTTGTTCGGTGCGGGATGGTGTTGTTCATTGCGGGATGGTGTTGTTCATTGCGGCATGGTGTTGTTCAGTGCGGCATGGTGTTGTTCAGTGCGGCATGGTGTTGTTCAGTGCGGCATAATGTTGTTCAGTGCGGCATAATGTTGTTCAGTGCGGCATGGTGTTGTTCAGTGCGGGATGGTGTTGTTCAGTGCAGGATAGTGTTGTTCAGTGCGGCATGGTGTTGTTCAATGCGGGATCGTGTTGTTCAGTGCGGCATGGTGTTGTTCAGTGCGGCATGGTGTTGTTCAGTGCGGCATGGTGTTGTTCAGTGCGGCATGGTGTTGTTCAGTGCGGCATAATGTTGTTCAGTGCGGCATAATGTTGTTCAGTGCGGCATAATGTTGTTCAGTGCGGCATAATGTTGTTCAGTGCGGCATAATGTTGTTCAGTGCGGCATAATGTTGTTCAGTGCGGGATGGTGTTGTTCATTGAGGCATGGTGTTGTTCAGTGCGGCATGGTGTTGTTCAGTGCGGCATGGTGTTGTTCAGTGCGGGATGGTGTTGTTCAGTGCAGGATGGTGTTGTTCAGTGCGGCATGGTGTTGTTCAATGCGGCATGGTGTTGTTCAGTTCGGGATGGTGTTGTTCAGTGCGGCATGGTGTTGTTCAGTGCGGCATAATGTTTTTCAGTGCGGCATGGTGTTGTTCAGTGCGGCATGGTGTTGTTCAGTGCAGCATAATGTTGTTCAGTGCGGCATGGTGTTGTTCAGTGCGGAATGGTGTTGTTCAGTGCGGCATGGTGTTGTTCAGTGCGGCATGGTGTTGTTCAGTGCGGCATGGTGTTGTTCAGTGCGGCATGGTGTTGTTCAGTGCGGGATGGTGTTCAATGCGGGATCGTGTTGTTCAGTGCGGCATGGTGTTGTTCAGTGCGGCATGGTGTTGTTCAGTGCGGCATGGTGTTGTTCAGTGCGGCATGGTGTTGTTCAGTGCGGCATGGTGTTGTTCATTTCGGCATAATGTTGTTCAGTGCGGCATAATGTTGTTTAGTGCGGCATGGTGTTGTTCAGTGCGGGATGGTGTTGTTCAGTGCGTTATAATGTTGTTCAGTGCGGCATGGTGTTGTTCAGTGCGGCATGGTGTTGTTCAGTGCGGCATGGTGTTGTTCAGTGCGGCATAATGTTGTTCAGTGCGGCATAATGTTGTTCAGTGCGGCATGGTGTTGTTCAGTGCGGGATGGTGTTGTTCAGTGCGGGATGGTGTTGTTCAGTGCGGCATGGTGTTCAATGCGGAATGGTGTTGTTCAGTGCAGGATGGTGTTTTTCAGTGCGGCATGGTGTTGTTCAGTGCGGCATAATGTTGTTCAGTGCGGCATGGTGTTGTTCAGTGCGGCATGGTGTTGTTCAGTGCGGCATGGTGTTGTTCAGTGCGGCATGGTGTTGTTCAGTGCGGCATAATGTTGTTCAGTGCGGCATGGTGTTGTTCAGTGCGGCATGGTGTTGTTCAGTGCGGCATAATGTTCAGTGCGGCATAATGTTGTTCAGTGCGGCATGGTGTTCTTCAGTGCGGGATGGTGTTGTTCAGTGCAGGATGGTGTTGTTCAGTGCGGCATGGTGTTCAGTGCGGGATGGTGTCTTTCAGTGCGGCATGGTGTCGTTCAGTGCGGCATGGTGTCTTTCAGTGCGGCATGGTGTCGTTCAGTGAGGCATGGTGTTGTTCAGTGCGGCATGGTGTTATTTAGTGCGGCATGGTGTTGTTCAGTGCGGGATGGTGTTGTTCAGTGTGGCATGGTGTTCAGTGCGGCATGGTGTTGTTCAGTGCGGTATCGTGTTGTTCAGTGCGGTATCGTGTTTCTCAGTGCGGTATCGTGTTGTTCAGTGCAGTATCGTCGTGTTGTTCGTATTGTGTTGTGTTGTTCGTAATGTGTTGTGTTGTTCGTATTGTGTTGTGTTGTTCATATTGTGTTGTTCATATTGTGTTGAGTTATTCGTATTGTGTTGTGTTGTTCGTATTGTGTTGCCTTTAACACTTAGCCTCTAACACTTAGCCTCTAACACTTAGCCTCTAACACTTAGCCTCTAGCATCTAGAAGGTAAATAAATAGGAAGGAAGGACTCACCAGTGACGTCTTCGCCCACGTCCAAGCGTTGTACTTTGTATTTTCATCCTTCTGACAGTGGAAAACATAGCCAACAAACACCGTGGAACCTAAACGAATGAAAGAAAACTATCATTTGGCCACAACCAACATTCACAGATACAACACAATGTGACGTGCGGGGTTGAGGTTAAAGGTTGAGTGAAGGGCCCTCGTTTTAAACTACTTTTTTGAAAAGGATTGGGAACAAGTAAGACGTATTTAATTTATTTAATGGGAAGTAGTAAGAGCTATTGAATTTAATCTATGTATTATATTCTATTGTATTGTATTCTGTTGTATTCTTTTGGATTGTATTCACACTAACCCCACTAAAACTTCAGCCCACAAAAACTCGCCTCTGGCGCCTAGCCTCTGGCGCTTAGCCTTTAACACTTAGCCTTTAACACTTAGCCTTTAACACTTAGCCTAGAAGGTGAATAAATAGGGTTAAAGGTTGAGTGAAGGGACCTCGTTTTAAACTACTTTTTTGAAAAGGAGTGGGAACAAGTAAGACGTATTTAATTTATTTAATGGGAAGTAGTAAGACTTATTAAATTTATTTAATCTACTTTTCTTCCCAGGCAAAATTTGATGTGCTGCAATTCCAAATTTCCAAAGTGAATGAAGGAATGAAGTCCTTTAAATTATGATTTTGTATAAATACTAGGCATTAACACAAAATCGACGGCACAAAATGGGCAGACTTTACTTGTTTGAAAAGGACTGGTTACAAGACAGACTTTTTTAATTTATTTAATGGGAAGAAGACTTATTTAGTTTAATTGATCTATTTTTGTTCCCTGGCAAAATTCGATTTGCTGCAATTCCAAATTTCCAAAGTGAATGAAGGAAAGAAGTCGTTTAAATTATGATTTTGTTTAAATACTAGGCATAGACACAAAATCTACGGCACAAAATGGGCAGACTTTACTTGTTTGAAGAGGACTGGTTACAAGACAGACTTTTCTGATTTATTTAATGGGAAGAAGACTTATTTAGTTTATTTAATCTATTTTTGTTCCCTGGCAAAATTGGATTTGCTGAAATTGTATTTTGCCAAATCTTGCCTTGAGACCTGATAGGAAGTATTAAACGCTTAGTTAAATCAATACAAGTTGGTAATAAGAGCGAGTAATGTTGGTTGAACCGATGAATGAAGGTTGAAAGCAATTTAAATTATGACTTTGTATAAATACTAGATATTAACAGAACATCTACTGCGCGAAATGGGCAGAGTTTACTTGTTTGAGAAGGAGTGGCTTATTCAAAACTAAGATTTATTTAATCTGTTTGTTCCCAGGCAAAATTGGATGTGATGCAATTCCAAATTTCACCACATGATGGTGCCCAATTTTGACTTCATAGGACATATTAAACACTTAGCTTGTTATTATGTTCAAGGTAATCAGATTTGTTTATTATTCTAATGGCCTCTTCAAAACTATTCTGGATTACTACTTTGGATCTATTCTACATTACTTGGCAACAACATACTCTGTAACAGATTAGGCAGTATAATCATATATGTTAACTTGAGAGTGTCCACACTCAATCTACTTATCGTGATGTGTTAAATCAATTACTGTTAGACATTATTTGTCTGATAATCTACCAAATCTTTGAATTGAAGAATTTGTGATTTAATTAATAGCTTGTTGTTATGTTCAGGGTAATCAGACTTGTATATAATTCTAATGGCCTTCTTTTGAAAACTATTCTGAATTACAACTTTGGATCTTATATTACTTTGCAACAATCTACTCGGTGACAGATTAGGCAGTATAATCACATATGTTAACTTCAGTGCCCACACCGTATTTATTTATGGTTATTTGTTAAATCAAGTACTGTTAGACATGAAATAGGAAGTGTTTAACATAAATGTTATGGCTACTCACCATTGTAGCTCGCTCCTGGTCAATGATACGAGCCTCTTCTTGCAGTGGAAAACTTGCAGCCAACAAACACCGTGGAACCTAAAGGAATGAAATTAAACATTAACATTTCGCCTCGACCAATTTTCACACGTACAACGCAACGCGGCTACACTTCTGCTATTACAAACGTAAATCTCCTTAAACACAATGAGTGTTACTTACCGTGTACGCTCTAGACGGTCCAGTTGCAAGCAGAAAATAAAGATATTTCCGTTGATAATCGTCGCTGCTCAGTGGCTCACGGCCATCGCGCCAACAGATTTGAATTTTGGCGGAGGTTCGGGCAATTACGTCATATCCGCGGCACATGACTGCGACGTAATACCCGCTTATCTGAAACGGCAGTTAAAAGTAGAGTTACATCAAGTTTTCTTGGAACCTAAACGAATGAAAGAAAACTATCATTTGGCCACAACCAACATTCACAGATACAACACAACGTGCGGGGTTGAGGTTAAAGATTGAGTGAAGGGCCCTCGTTTTAAACTACTGTTTTGAAAAGGAGTGGGAACAAGTAAGACGTATTTAATTTATTTAATGGGAAGTAGTAAGACTTATTAAATTTATTTAATCTACTTTTCTTCCCAGGCAAAATTTGATGTGCTGCAATTCCAAATTTCCAAAGTGAATGAAGGAATGAAGTCCTTTAAATTATGATTTTGTATAAATACTAGGCATTAACACAAAATCGACGGCACAAAATGGGCAGACTTTACTTGTTTGAAAAGGACTGGTTACAAGACAGACTTTTTTAATTTATTTAATGGGAAGAAGACTTATTTAGTTTAATTGATCTATTTTTGTTCCCTGGCAAAATTCGATTTGCTGCAATTCCAAATTTCCAAAGTGAATGAAGGAAAGAAGTCGTTTAAATTATGATTTTGTTTAAATACTTGGCATAGACACAAAATCTACGGCACAAAATGGGCAGACTTTACTTGTTTGAAGAGGACTGGTTACAAGACAGACTTTTCTGATTTATTTAATGGGAAGAAGACTTATTTAGTTTATTTAATCTATTTTTGTTCCCTGGCAAAATTGGATTTGCTGAAACTGTATTTTGCCAAATCTTGCCTTGAGACCTGATAGGAAGTATTAAACGCTTAGTTAAATCAATACAAGTTGGTAATAAGAGCGAGTAATGTTGGTTGAACCGATGAATGAAGGTTGAAAGCAATTTAAATTATGACTTTGTATAAATACTAGATATTAACAGAACATCTACTGCGCGAAATGGGCAGAGTTTACTTGTTTGAGAAGGAGTGGCTTATTCAAAACTAAGATTTATTTAATCTGTTTGTTCCCAGGCAAAATTGGATGTGATGCAATTCCAAATTTCACCACATGATGGTGCCCAATTTTGACTTCATAGGACATATTAAACACTTAGCTTGTTATTATGTTCAAGGTAATCAGATTTGTTTATTATTCTAATGGCCTCTTCAAAACTATTCTGGATTACTACTTTGGATCTATTCTACATTACTTGGCAACAACATACTCTGTAACAGATTAGGCAGTATAATCATATATGTTAACTTGAGAGTGCCCACACTCAATCTACTTATCGTGATGTGTTAAATCAATTACTGTTAGACATTATTTGTCTGATAATCTACCAAATCTTTGAATTGAAGAATTTGTGATTTAATTAATAGCTTGTTCAGGGTAATCAGACTTGTATATAATTCTAATGGCCTTCTTTTGAAAACTATTCTGAATTACAACTTTGGATCTTATATTACTTTGCAACAATCTACTCGGTGACAGATTAGGCAGTATAATCACATATGTTAACTTCAGTGCCCACACTGTATTTATTTATGGTTATTTGTTAAATCAAGTACTGTTACACATGAAATAGGAAGTGTTTAACATAAATGTTATGGCTACTCACCATTGTAGCTCGCTCCTGGTCAATGATACGAGCCTCTTCTTGCAGTGGAAAACTTGCAGCCAACAAACACCGTGGAACCTAAAGGAATGAAATTAAACATTAACATTTCGCCTCGACCAATTTTCACACGTACAACGCAACGCGGCTACACTTCTGCTATTACAAACGTAAATCTCCTTAAACACAATGAGTGTTACTTACCGTGTACGCTCTAGACGGTCCAGTTGCAAGCAGAAAATAAAGATATTTCCGTTGATAATCGTCGCTGCTCAGTGGCTCACGGCCATCGCGCCAACAGATTTGAATTTTGGCGGAGGTTCGGGCAATTACGTCATATCCGCGGCACATGACTGCGACGTAATACCCGCTTATCTGAAACGGCAGTTAAAAGTAGAGTTACATCAAGTTTTCTTGGAACCTAAACGAATGAAAGAAAACTATCATTTGGCCACAACCAACATTCACAGATACAACACAACGTGCGGGGTTCAGGTTAAAGATTGAGTGAAGGGCCCTCGTTTTAAACTACTGTTTTGAAAAGGAGTGGAAACAAGTAAGACGTATTTAATTTATTTAATGGGAAGTAGTAAGACTTATTAGATTTATTTAATCTACTTTTCTTCCCAGGCAAAATTTGATGTGCTGCAATTCCAAATTTCCAAAGTGAATGAAGGAATGAAGTCCTTTAAATTATGATTTTGTATAAATACTAGGCATAAACACAAAATCGACGGCACAAAATGGGCAGACTTTACTTGTTTGAAGAGGACTGGTTACAAGACAGACTTTTCTGATTTATTTAATGGGAAGAGGACTTATTTAGTTTATTTAATCTATTTTTGTTCCCTGGCAAAATTGGATTTGCTGAAATTGTATTTTGCCAAATCTCGATTTGAGACCTGATAGGAAGTATTAAACGCTTAGTTAAATCAATACAAGTTGGTAATAAGAGCGAGTAATGTTGGTTGAACCGATGAATGAAGGTTGAAAGCAATTTAAATTATGACTTTGTATAAATACTAGATATTAAAAGAACATCTACTGCGCAAAATGGGCAGAGTTTACTTGTTTGAGAAGGAGTGGCTTATTCAAAACTAAGATTTATGTAATCTGTTTGTTCCCAGGCAAAATTGGATGTGATGCAATTCCAAATTTCACCATATGATGGTGCCCAATTTTGACTTCATAGGACATATTAAACACTTAGCTTGTTATTATGTTCAAGGTAATCAGATTTGTTTATCATTCTAATGGCCTCTTCAAAACTATTCTGGATTACTACTTTGGATCTATTCTACATTACTTGGCAACAACATACTCTGTAACAGATTAGGCAGTATAATCACATATGTTAACTTGAGAGTGCCCACACTCAATCTACTTATCGTGATGTGTTAAATCAATTACTGTTAGACATTATTTGTCTGATAATCTACCAAATCTTTGAATTGAAGAATTTGTGATTTAATTAATAGCTTGTTCAGGGTAATCAGACTTGTATATAATTCTAATGGCCTTCTTTTGAAAACTATTCTGAATTACAACTTTGGATCTTATATTACTTTGCAACAATCTACTCGGTGACAGATTAGGCAGTATAATCACATATGTTAACTTCAGTGCCCACACTGTATTTATTTATGGTTATTTGTTAAATCAAGTACCGTTAGACATGAAATAGGAAGTGTTTAACATAAATGTTATGGCTACTCACCATTGTAGCTCGCTCCTGGTCAATGATATGAGCCTCTTCTTGCAGTGGAAACCTTGCAGCCAACAAACACCGTGGAACCTAAAGGAATGAAATTAAACATTAACATTTCGCCTGGACCAACATTCACACGTACAACGCAACGCGGCTACACTTCTGCTATTACAAACGTAAATCTCCTTAAACACAACGAGTGTTACTTACCGTGTACGCTCTAGGCAAAATTGGATGTGATGCAATTCCAAATCTAGCTGAAACGGCAGTTA
The DNA here is from genome assembly GCF_059516105.1 of Syngnathus floridae. NCBI lineage: Eukaryota > Metazoa > Chordata > Actinopteri > Syngnathiformes > Syngnathidae > Syngnathus > Syngnathus floridae. The sequence goes on along the minus strand of NC_142416.1, from coordinate 338,729 downwards.
AAAGTAGAGTTACATCAAGTTTTCTTTTTTAATCAACACAATCATTTACAACCGTTGACCAGAAAGAATCGTCGACGTCCCCCACAAACGCCACGCTCACTCGCTTTTCAGGGCAACAAAAGTACTTCTTTTTAAAAACGATGAGTTGTACTTACCGTGTACGCTCTGGACGGTCCAGTTGCAAGCAGAAAATAAAAATATTTCTCTTGTTAGTCGTATGTTACCATCCGCTGTGTCTTTGTCAACATCGCCGCCATTTTCCTACTTCCTGCTGCGAGCCACGCCCACGGATTTAAATTTGGGCGGAAGCTCTTTCCATTGGCGTCGTTCTCGCGTATAGCAAATCCGATTGGTTGGGAAGGGGGCACGGTTATGCAGCCGAGGGGTCCTGTGATCGGTGGGATGTAAAGTAGGCGTCGACGTCACGTCCGCGTCACGTGACCACGACGTGGCAAACGTCATATAGCAACCGCTGTTTTGTTTAGTAGACTTACAGTTGTTATGCATTGACATAATGGCGCACACACCAAATAGATTTAAATAAATTAAATAATTCTTCTGCCCACTCTCTTTTAAACAAGTTAACTCTCCCCGCGGATTTGAATTCTGGCGAAAGTTACGCCCATCGACGTCACGTATGTCACGTGACCACGACGTGGCAGATGTCATATAGCAACCGCTGGTTTGTTTAGTAGATTTACAGTTGTTATGCATTGGCATAATGGTGTGCACTCAAAATAGATTTAAATAAATTAAATATTTCTTCTGCCCACTCCCTTTTAAACAAGTTAACTCTGCCCACGTCCATTGACGTCTTGTCTGCGTCACGTGACCACGACGTAGCGACGTCATATAGTAACCGCTGTTTTGATCAGTAGACTTAGTTATTATGCGTTGACATAATGGCGCATAGTGAGCTGAAGTGCATGGCGCTGAAGATTTGAATCTTTGAAATGCGCTGAGGTCTGACATATCAGGCAGAATGGTTTGCCATCACGTTCAACAAAAAATAGAAACTTTCCCACTCTGATTAAAACGTCCTGTGTTCATCTACGTATTTTCGTTTTGCTGTGCATCTTTTCCCTGCCATTTCGAGAGCCCAATTGACACTCATAGTTTAAAGAAATGTGTTTGCCCATCCTACTTTGTGGAATTTCACCACATGCGCTTTTGACCAAAATACCAAATTGAACTCAAGTGAAGCCAACACGCACAACCCCCCCCCACACACACACACACACACACACAAATGTTGATATGAACATAAAAGAGCCGCATGCGGTTCGGGAGTTGCGGCTTGGCCAAACCTGTACTATACAACTTTATTTGTATAAAATTTTCACAACAGCTGTCACACAAACAAAGCGGGAAAAACCGAAGACGTGCGTGTTCCGCCCACGCTGGATTTATTTGCACCTTTGAAAAGACACCGTATTGCCGCAGATGTGGCAAAGAGTACTTTTGGGCATCTGAGACGGAAGGATGTCCAAAGCATCACGTCACCTGCTCTGGTAGGCATGGTGGTGGGACGTTGAGGTCAACCGCTTTGGGGTTGGCTGAATCTTTGATCGCAGGATGCAAAACACTTGAAGACAGAAGCAGAAAAGCAGAGCTAAATGCAAAATGTACTCACCGGTGACTCCAATTTTTTTCCCCCCTGAAGAAACAGCTGGACGGGTGGCCCCGGCTGGCCAGTGGGACTCTTGTTATTCTGACCCTTTTTAGTGCGCGTTTGGGGCAACAACCGTTTTTTGTGGCGCTCTTTTCTGGTTCAAAAGTGCCCTGCATGTGAATTTGCTTTTCCTGCCTTCTGATTGGATGAGCGCCGGTGTGACGCGGTGCCTCTGTCACCGTGGCGGGGGGTATACGTTGGCATCGGAGCGTCTGCCAACGTCTGAGACCGGCTGGCAGTGTATCGGAGGTGTCGAGTGCGGTGCCGATGGAGCTCACTCACCAGCTGGTGTTAGGGCCACAGAATGAAGGCCAAGGAGAAGAATAGAAAGAGAAACAGAAACTTCTCCTCCAATTGTTTGATTTGTCTCTTCTGAGCTTCAATGAATTCTTTCAGCTCTTTGTAAGCGTGCAAGTAAGTGCCGGGCTGGCTTTGGGCCCTTACCTGTTGCGCGCTGTGCAGCAGATCCATTCTCTCTTGGAGGATGCAAGCGTCGCGCTCCCTCAACTCGCACATCAGGGCTCGCTTCCATTGGTCCACGGCGCTCCTAAGCTCTTCTCTCTGATCCGCCGTCAGCACGTCATTCACGCCAGCGTGGCTGGCTTTTTCGCCGTCCGTGGCGGGGCAGTCCCGCTGCGGTAGCGCCTCGTACAACATGGCCTCCAGCTCCAGGATCCTCTGGGCCGCAATCCTCGTCCATCAGTGGTCCGGCGGGAGATTTGAGGGAGGCTTACCTTATGAGCCTGGTCCATGGAACACTTCCTGAAGTCCAACTCTTCATCCAGGTAGCCCTTCTGCTTGCAGAACATAGAAGAGCCCAAAGGCACAGCGTCAACAAGCTTCTTTCAGCGCAAAGCCTTCCAAAAGTCACATTTGAGCCGCCGAGTCTCGTGGAGTGCGAACATAAGGAGTTCGACATACACTTACGGCGTTATAGCCCAGGATGTCCAGCTTCTTCATCAGATCACTGATGTTGATGTCCGGGGGAAAGGCGCAAGGAGCAATGTAAGGTGTTCTGGGACCTCGGGTTAAGGTTAGGGTTGCGAGGGACGCCTTACGTACGCTCACACCCTCGGCCTCGCAGTAGATCTGCAAAGGGCTGAGGCCGTCTGGGAAACGGACTTGCAGAAACTTCAAGACGGGGGAGCGCCACTCCCTCTCCTGAAAGGCAGAGGCATGCATCCGTCCGTCCGTCCGTCCGTCACATCTCTGGCCTCAACACGCTTGTGCGAGTCTTCCCACCTCCAGCTCCAGGATGCGGAACTCAAGCAGTTCGTTTTGGTCTCGGATATCCTGGATGTGCTCTTTCAGACGCGCTTCTTCCGCCTCCATCCGCCTGACCTGAAAAGACAGTCAGACCTCATCTGCGGGGCTTCCCGACGGGTGTGACGCCAAGCGACTCCGCCCAGCGCCTTTCTTTCCGTCACCTTTTCGGCCAACTGCTGATTGCTCTGACGCAGCAGCTGCTTCTCCTCCACCCACTTGACATTCTAGAAGAGACAAACGCGTGGACAGCTTTGGAATGTTGTGTCATTTTCATCCACAAATTCTTTGGTTGACTGGAAAATGACATTTGCTTTTCTCCGCATTTTCCCAGCCACATTCGGGGGGGGGGGTTGGTCCAGTAATGCCAGACGAATGAGTGACTGAAGAATGTAGCTATTTTGTCTGAGAAAAAGGTGTGCTCATTGATGAGCTTACCTGTCCTTGTTGCTTCAGCGCTGACTCCAGATCTGCTACTCTGCTTTGATAGTGACCCATTTCTACCATCAGCTTTTCTCTGGTCTGAAAGGAGGAGGAGGGAGGCTCCTCCTCCTCCTTTCAGACCAGAGAACACCCGAGGCTGGGTGAGAACGGGGAGGCTGCGACCCGGCCGGGGGTTGCGGGAAGGGGCGCCACCTTGATCTCCTTCTCGGCGTCGTAGTCCCCTTCGCTGGTCTGGGCTAGCAGAGCGTAGGCTCGTTGCAGCGCTTGATATTCTTGCGTCAGCTGGCGGTAGCGAAGCTCCGCCTCTTCATGCACACACCAATGCAACACAGCACTAGTACCAGAATCAGTCAGACCGGCGACAAAGCACCCGCGACGCAAAGACGAGTCCGATTCCAGGCTGAAGAGGAATGTTTGGTGCCAATACGCTGGCAGAAATGGCGGGCTACCTCTTCGGGTTCCGTGTCGGGGGTTCTGTCGGTGTGAAAAGACAAGGACGATCCGTCCGAGTCCACCAACACGTCTTCGTCGTAGCCGTAAAATGTTTCGATGACCTGCGGGCGCGGAAGCAAACATCTCTCTGAACAAACTGAAGCGACACCTCACGATGAATCGACGATAGGAACGATAGCGAGAAAAAGGCCATTTCATCTTGCGCAACACCAAGCAGCCGCAAACAAACAGACTCACCTTGCAGGACCTCACGCTTTGTTCCTCCTCAGAGATTCTCGACGTCGGTATCGTAGCAGCAAATCTCTCTCCTGTCGACACAAATAATCCGCCTTTGAGATTCTTTGGATGCAAAGGGAACGAACGGCTCCGGCGCAGAAACAAACGCGACTCACAATGACATTTCTGACATGAGCTCCTGTCTCCAGAGCCTGAAAAACACGTCACCGGCGATGATTGGAGGGACGCTCGTCTTTTCCAAAAGTGACAACTACAGGGTGTGTCAGGGTTTTCCAGATTATCTTTATCGTATCATTATGTTGCTTTGACTTTGACTGCAACCTGTAATAAATAATATTATTTATCCCTTATTTATCCCTATCGCTTATCCCTTCCTACACAAAGTCGTAAAACACCCCTTGCTATGTTTTGACTAGAGGTCAAGGGCTTCCTCTATTCAATCCACTCTTACACCCACCCTGTTTCTCTTAATTGAAATGCTCGTGCAGGAGCCGAGAGTCAGACTTCATTCGTACAACGGATGGACTCTCCACCTGCAGGTGTCCAAAAGAACTTACTTGTCTCCCGTGTGGTTCTTGCAAAATAAGTTGGAGCGAGCGCAACTCTAACAGGGTGCATTTTGCCACTAGCTGCCTACGGACAATGATGTCGCGCTCGCGGCTCATGGTTGACGGGCTGAGCAGCCGGGCAAGTCCGTCGTTTTCAGCGCACAGCGAGTGGCAAAGGCGCTGACAAAACGGGAGCTTTGAGCTGCTGAAAACGGCAAAACAAGTCTAAAGCGTGTTCAAACGCGTGCGCACAATGCTCCTGCTTGAAAGGTCGGAATTTAAGGGGCCAATTTTTTGGATGGCGGCCGCCGGCCAAGCTTTGGACGGAAAAGGTTTCCTGGCGACAGCGAGCGAGCGTGGCGCTGCCGTACGTGCACCGAGTCGCCTGCCTGAAGACCTTGGACAAGTCGTCGATGATGTGCCGCTGCTCCACAACTTGAAGGAACTCCATTTCACCGTCCTGCTGGCCGCAACCGCGGTCCAGGTCATTGAGCGAACTAGGCCTTCTCTGTGGAACACAAATGCAGTGGACTCTGTTGGCACGCCGCCGTTGTCCGCGTCGACTTACCAAGCTTGCCATCTCCTCGTTCTCCTGGGTGACAAAGCGCACTTTGTTTTCAAGGCGACACAGCACCAGCGAGAGTTCTTCATTCTTCCTGCTCAGGCGTTTGTTTTTGTACAGGAGTGGCAGAAACTGGCTTTCTGTTTCTCTCAGTCGCTTTAGCTGCAAGCATGAAGTGCGGGATGTGAAAGACGCACAACACGCGGGCCAGAACGTATCCATTCCTTTTGCATCGGTTTGAACGGAATCGTGGCTTTGGCTCCCAATAAAAGACATCTACCAGGCAACCGACTCGACGCGCCGCTCAACTAATAAGCAAGCGCAATGGGTGCCTCGCTGGATGGCGCGCATCAAACGTAGCGCAAACCTTCAAGCGTGCCGTCAATAAATTACCAGTTCATTGCGCTCTTCAGAAAGCAGGGCGTTTCGATCCTCCAGGTTCCTGATGACTGCGCTGAGCTCAGCGATTTTCAGATGAAACCGTCGCGTGTCCCGATCCTCCTGAGACTGAAAACGCCCCGCAACACACACACACAAGCACTCGTTCAAAGTTCAAAACTGTTTTTGTGCTACCTTCCTCCAGCAACGAACTAAGTCATGCGTACTGCAAGTGTGTGATGAGGTGGCTTACGCAATGAAGAGGATTGCTAGTAGCGGCGTTGACCCCACTTCCAGGGTAGTTTAGGCCCGCCCTTTGGGAATCCCTCAGGGCAGCGATCTGCTGCTCGGCAGCCTGAGTCTGCAGCTGAAGGCGGTGGACGTGGCCGGCCCCAGGGCTTCATCCAAAACACTAACCGCTCTGTCTTTCAGCTTGATCTCATCCGTCTGGATGTACAAACGGGGAGCGCTCAGGCAGGCGGGCAAACTCATTTGCCAGAATTGTGACAAAAACAAAGAGAGCAACCGGCCAATTTTTTTTCTTGAATCGACTAGAACACCTTTGCTGTGACAAAAGCGAAGCGAGCAACCGGACATTTTCTTCTTGTGAAATAGAATAGAATAGAATGCCTTAGGTGTCATTGCACTGCAGGTATACAACGAAATTGGGAA